>NC_134710.1:451964670-452277478 GCF_043290135.1 Rhipicephalus microplus
AAGAACGCCTGCAATCTGTTGATTCTGTGATGAACTAAGCGAATATACGCGTATGTAACTATAGCTTCGCTTAGATGGCTGATCGAGTGAGCAGGTAAAGTATTTATTGCATACTGGTTGACAAACGTGGAAACCCATAGAATTGTGTAAAGTAAGCTATGTTTCTGAATGACTTTTAGTATATGTATTTTTTAAATATTGTCCACAAAAATTATTCATTATGAGGGGTCTGTTGGCCGAAATATTACCACAATCACTGAAGTTGATTGAACAGGTGCTGATTAGAGCCACGCCGCTCGTAGGTTACGGCCTTAGCGGCGGAAGTTACGAACTAGACGTGGGAATTCTATCCAATCACGCGTACACCACGCCGCAACAGCAAAAAAATTGAAAGTGCCCGTTTGCTTTTCTCAACTTTTTTGTTTTATTTTAATACTTAATTATTATTACGTAGTGTCTGCCCGCTGCACAGGTACAGTTTAGTACACTGTAACAAAAAAATGGTCTCACTATCATCATCATCACCACACTGGCTAAGATGGCAGCCGCCTAAAAGTGCATGTGCGAATGTGCGGGTTGATGTTAGCCTACTGCGTTTTGTAAATTGTGTAGATTGCGATGCTAAAACGCGGTGCATCAGCGCTGTGCCTTCAGTTTATTCTCTGTTGTTCCCGTCTCGGTGTAGTGTTTTGTCGAAGGTGAGAGTGTCTTTGCTTCCGAGTACCTCATTTCGGTCGTCGCGATTTGGGAAGTCGACGAATAAATAATTGTTGCACTCTCCGTGTACGTAAACGCCTGGTGAGAATTTGCACGCTCATGAAATAGTGGTGTGGCTGCGA
Source organism: Rhipicephalus microplus (assembly GCF_043290135.1). NCBI lineage: Eukaryota > Metazoa > Arthropoda > Arachnida > Ixodida > Ixodidae > Rhipicephalus > Rhipicephalus microplus. Next base: position 451,965,510 of record NC_134710.1, read on the forward strand.
AGTGTTGTTACTGAGCCCGTGATCTCCGGCGGCCTTTGCTCCTAGATTGCTAGCTTTCTAGCGAGCTGTGTGTATATACTTTAACGCTGTCACCTGCGCGCATTTTCAGCGCTGCCAGGCCTTGTCATTGATGATTGATACGTGGGGTTTAACGTTCCAAAACCACTATATGATTATGAGAGACGCCGTAGTGGAGGGCTCCGGAAATTTAGACCACCTGGGGTTCTTTAACGTGCACCCAAATCTGAGCACACGGGCCTACAACATTTCCGCCTCCATCGGAAATGCAGCCGCCGCAGCCGGGATTCGAACCCGCGTCCTGCAGGTCAGCAGACGAGTACCTTAGCCACTACACCACCGCGGCGGGGACGCCAGGCCTTGTCAGTCGGCAAATTGTTCAGCAGTGTAATATAGTTAGGTGGGCTAATGTTGTTAGCAGTGGTCATCATTTATGAAATGCCGATTGCCGTGAGCAACACGGTGACACTTCAATAGTTCGCAGCAACTTGGTTCTCAAATTACTGCCCCGCGTTCTTAGGGATTACAAAGAGGCTGATATACACCTACCTATAATGATACAACCTCGTAAATTCAAGCTGTAATTCAAGCTGTAAATTCAAGCGGTTATGGTACACTGAGTGGAAGAGCAAGGTTTCGTGTGGCGTATTCGGTGCACCCACTAGATGAGGCGGAGAGAAATGATGGCAAAAAACTGGATGACCACTTTTTTTTGGGGGGGGGAGGGGGTGCACAGCCTTAACGATTTCTCAGTGTGTTCGCGTGTGTCTAAGCTGCATGGTCTCCATACGTGGGCTGAACTGAAATGGTTTCAAACAATATTACCTCCCCGCTACTACAATAGTGGTATTATATAGCTGGTCATAATATGCCCAATCATTGTTATTTTTTGTTCCATTTAACTTTTTTTCTTTGTTTCTACCTCTTTCTTTCCTACCTATGTCTCACTGTCTCTCCTATTTCTCACTTGCCTCCTTTTACTTCCACGTTTTCCTCTATTGTGTTTCATTTACTTGGTTCTCTCTTTTTTCGTTTTTTCGTTTTTTATGCCTTTTGTGCTGGCTCTCTTTCGTTCATTCTCCCAGTTACTTTTCTCCTCTCACCCATCAGATTTATTACAGGCCCCACTGGAGAAATCCGCATATGTGCAGGAGGCATTGGTTTCGGAAGTGAAGCAGAAGATGAAGAACACTTAGAGATTAAAAATTTGCCGATTTATTGTGATGATAATTTCAAACGTTTACATCAGTACTGTTAATTCACTCCAACAATTTCATAATTCATCAGTACATGTGATCACTTTAGATATAAATCAATAGTTTCTTTGTCAATCTCGCATATTTGGTGTGAGCCAATCAATAAAGAATTCATCATTTCTTTTCGCTTTGTCTGGCACAACAAAAAGCCTAAAGGAGTACTGACACGATTTTGAGATGCAGCAAAACAGACGTTCTTAGTTTCCTTGACATGTAGTGTTAACGCTTTTCCGAACAGGAGCTTGGAAACACTTATAAAATATGTCACTTTGATTTTAAAGTTTTCACCTCCCAGCAGGCGTGTCAGTCAGTCAAGAACTTTAATATACGGTCCTGAGGAGCTCAAGCTTAAGGCCACCAGGGTGCAAACGCGGGACTCCAAATGTTTTTTACAGGGGGGCACCACCTTTTTTTCCGGAAGGGTACCCTTTCGAAATGGTCACTTTTCTCTCTTTGTGCTTTGGCAAAAATATTTTTTGGGGAGAGCACGGGCCCGGTGTGCCACCCCCTGGCTATGTTTATGCCTCCCAAAATGTGCAAGGCAGCTCCACCACCATCATAGTGTTATGCCGTTTCAAAACAGCTCAGTAGGTTTGCGAAATCTGCATCCAGCATGCAGCCTAAATTGCAAAAACCATTTTTGGGGTTCCTGGACAACTGTTCACTCATCGTGAACCACGTGTGACTGACTGACAGCAAAGAACAGCAGGTGCATCTTTCACGAGTTGCAGTTTGCCCGTGACGTCACGGGAAGACTTCACATGCCACTTCAAAACCTACCTTTCGATACCGAAAGCAAAATAAGTTTATTGTGGTGGTATTAAAAATATATTCAGTGTATTTTCAGGCTCCTCGGCATTCTTTTTAGTGTTCTCGACACCCGTGCTTTCATACAGAATCTAATGTGTAAACTGTATAGTAGCATTATATTGAACTAATGCATACCGTTTCAAGAATGAACATACCTTTTGGCTCTCTCTAACAATTTTTCGCATCAAAGGGCAGCCGCAGCCATGCCCTGCACGCTCGCCTACATGCAAGGTGAACACCTCATTCTAGCTTGTATTGAAGCCCTTGAATGATGAAGCTGATGTTGCATACAAAATTAAAAAAAAAGTGTTAGTGCGTTTATTGGTGATTTGATCAGAGGACATATGTGTTTCCTTCATGAGGTTGAATAAACGTTCTGGATTCACTGACTTGAATTCTGGATGTGGTCAACCTTGTATGTTTATTCAAACGGGGTAGTACAGGGGTTAAAAACATGAATTAGGCCAGCTGTCCGCTAGTGGTGCCAAGGTGCCGAGAAAGAGGGGAAGTCTGCCTTGTTTCTCTCGAGCTATCCCTTTCCCCTTCTCTTTCTTTTTTAGTTTTTTCTGTCTTTATTGCTCCTCTAATTATCTATTTCTCTTGTCCATCCTGTTTTTCTTCTTTTTCCATCTCTTTCTAGTTCTCGCTTGCTACTTCTTTTCTGATTGTACGCCAAGCTACGACCACACAGGCACCTAAAGTGCTTCACACCTAAAAACACCTTCAGCGTGCATGATTTCGTGCTATCATGTACAGCAGCACTAACGTCACGCATGCTAATTTTAAGGTCACACAAGTAAGTCTATGCATATTACGTACGCTTGAACATTACATGTCAATTTATTTCCCAGCACTATCTAGATTTTACATGCCAGAATAAATTTTGCGTTATAAAAGTAATCCTAAGGGGTTTTAGATGACAGAAAGTTCTGCGATGCATTCGATGTTGTGAGCACGTAAAGGCGAGATCATTTGCAACGGCTAGTTTTTGTCTAAGGGAGAAGTGCATGCGACGTTAATAATACGTCGGCTCTCTAGACCGTAAAGATGGTACATTATGGGGATGTTGATGATGTTGATTAGATGTTATCGATAGATGTAGATGTATGGATCTTATTTCTACGTTGACAGGATATCGGTGGTTCACTGGGCCGATGATGACTTCTCGGAGTGTCACCAGTGGTAGTTTATAGGGGTCCTGTGGTGTCACCGGTATTTCAGCGGCTGCAACATCTAAGCAGTAAGAACGCCTCGCTGTGCCGTCGGTATCAAGGCGGCATCGTATCGAGCTCGGACTGCGCGCCGGCTGCCGTGGCGAGCTCTACGAGTTAGGTAGCACTGACCACCGGTGAGGAAATAAATGTGTTTTACAAAAAAATAAAGGCTGCTGGGATGAACAACATTCTTCTGTGCCTTGCGACCACAGCTGTCAAATGACCAACTCGAAGGCGAGCGCCGAACGAGGCGCTGACACACAGAAACAGCGTATGCAAACATGCCCATGCAATGATGCGAGCAACGGGAATAGTCTCTGCGAACCATTTCGTTCGTTTAAGTCTATCGCTCCATAGCTTAAACTGCGTGGATAGCGGACACCTATTTCTGTTCATGGGAAAAATAACGAGACCTAAACTGCACACCAGCAAGCATTTTGTGATCACCAGCTGTCATTCATCGAATCTCCGTGCCGTACTCGTAAGTGGGGCCTAGACGTCGAACGCGGTAGCAGTGGTATACCTCGGTTCATTGATTGAGCTGCTGAATGTGCCTCAATGATGTGTTCTTTCAAGGCCGCGGAGGCTTTGTGTATAAATCAGTGCATTTTGCGAATTCACAAACAGTACTGCTAATGCAAATTCAGCCCGTCCAACAGAGAGCGAACTGATGAAACTTTTTTCGCTATAGTTAGAACATATCGAATATTAGGCAGGCTTATGATAAAAGGCATGTGTGTTGAAGTTATTACATCAAGCCACCACAACTGCGTACCTACGGCATGCGTGTTAACTGCTTAATTATTAGCAAAAAGGGCTCCTCCCGGGCTACATGGCAGGTCTTATTGTGGTGCCTATATATACCCGGTGACTGAAATTAGGTGTGCAGTGCGGCTGGCAAGCTGCGGTGAGTGTGAGTGTTGTAATATTACTTGAGCGTTGTGAGCATGTTTGTGTATCTGTAATCATTGTTGTGTGCTTCGAAGGTAATGCAAATAAAGTTACGCATGTAAAAAATTTATTCCCATACTGACCTGAAAAAGTTCCTCGATGAATATAAATAAAAACTCTCCTTGCACGATGCGAAAACCCCCTACTGATGGGGAGTGAATTCTTTACTCGCTCCAGACGGTGTTTATAAAACTCCCATTGGAGCACACCCTAGAGGACAAGGTCATTTACTCCTATCACGGCTTATTTCTGTTTATAGTGCATATACATTTCAAACTGGGCACTCGCAACTTTGCTAATTCGTGCTTTGTTACTCCGTTTTATGAAACCAGTTTTCTTTGATGAAAGTAATTATTAGTGTGTCAACCATCTTCGTAATTTGTATGCATCATTACAGACTCTGCAGTAATCATCTTTTCCATTTCGTCATCTACATTCAGTGAAACACACGTTCTCTCTACATATGGGGTACATTTGCACTGTAAGGCAGGCGAACTAAACCTTACTAGGATAGGTAATATACTAACAATTGTTTTGTTGCTCTTGTAGTGTTTGATAGCAAGCAATCTTAGCCATTTACAATTCAAGACTGCCTTTTTACACTTTTAACACCCGTCTTCTCTGTAACGCAGCAAACGGCATTGAGATTTTTTTAAAATAACTAATCAGTTATTTTATGCCAATTAAACCTAATGACAAAAAAGCTGCTCACTCCGCCTTTGTTTCTTGAGGTGTAGCGCCTTGCCCGTTTTTTTTTTTCTGCCGCGCTGAACGGGCACACATAGCACTGCAGTCTGGCAGCTTTCTTGCTGTGTTTGCGGACACTCTTGACTGGCGATCCCTGGCTCTATTTGGCGGCTGAGACTTCGTCGATTGCATCAGAACGGTCCGTCTCATCACCTGGGCAGATATTACATCAAAAGCAATTCACGAGACTATGTTCACGCCATCTGGTGAACACACGCACTTGAAGAACAATATAACAACACGCTAGAACAACAGCTCTAAAAGCTACTTCCTTCTCTAAAAGCTACAGCAGACTCTCAATAAGCGCACACTTGTTAAACGGAACTGCTGTCTAATCGGAACAACTGTTTTGACAATATTGGTTCCGTTTTTGCATTCTACACCCTAGTTGAACACTTGGTAAATGGAACTCCTGTTATACGGAACATAATATACTGGTCTATTCTTGTTCTGTTTAATGAGAGTATACTATATTTCCATTTTGGAAGCTCAATAACTAAATTCTCATCATGTTACCGTCAAGCCCCGTTGGAGTGAACCTCAGAATAAGGGGTTTTTCTTTCAAATGAACTAACTTTTTCTAAAATTCTCCTTCGAATGTCCGCGGGTGTAATGTAAATATTTCACTACTACGAATTTTCAGGATACCTCGTTTTTCAAAATAACGTATCGAATCTTATTCCTCTAATATCTACACAGCCCTTCAACGTAAATATTAGTAATTTTAAAAAGTCACTCGCGGCTGTACAAAAAATGCCCACCTCCGTACCCGCTCCCATCATCATCATCAGAACAACTGCATATTTCTCTATATGTCCACCCTATTCAATTGTGCGAATGCCCCTTCGCTATCGCATGGTGTTTATTTTCTTGCGGCAGGCTTCGCCCCGTTAGCTTTGCTTTTGTCAGGCAGCTTAATCTGCGCACTTAGTACACGGCGGTTTTCTAGCCTTTTTTGTTGTCGAACGTTCAAGGTGAACTCAGTGAGCAGCGTGAAAGGAATGCTCCGACAGTGAAAAATGTGACGCGAGTGCTCTGTGGGATCAAGCCGCCGATGATTACCCGCACAGGAACACTACGTACAGTGCAGCGAAGAGGTATTCAGACGAGCTTATCTTAAGACCAACATTATCCCTAGCATATGTCGTGGAAAAAAATGGCGACTAGAGCGAAAACGACGTTTAAACAGCCTGCGCAGCCAACGTGAAACATTAGCACATAACGTTCATGGTTCGCAGTGCATAGGAAGGATGCACATGGTACAGAGCTCGTTTTTTAGCAACTGAGCTGCCCACATCAAGAGAGTTCGCGCTCCTCTTCAAATAAACGCCCAATCCTTACGTATTATTTCTATGCTTGTTTTTCTCCGTTATTAGAGCATACCAAAGCACGGGCACGCTACTGACGTGCTTGCGTTTACGATGCTTGCACAAAATTTTAAAACATTTACTACAATTTCTCAAAAAGACGATGGTTTTTCAGCGATCCCTGGAGATTTGTTCTATCGAGATTCCACTGCATTTTAGATGTTCGAAACCAGCACAAGGATAGCAAACCAAATAGAGGCAAAAGTAAAATGTGTTTACTAACAGTGACTTCACTTCATTGCAGTTCGGGGAAATCGATTTAAACCACGAAAGTAGGTTTGAAGACTACAGTAAAGTAAAGTAAATAAAGTAAAGAAGGTGACAAATGCAAATAGATGTAACTTATCAACCAGGACAATCATGCTCTTTTCTCGCAAGTTTATTGAAGCGATCATGACAAACGAGTCGCTGCATGTGTGAACAATATAAAATTTTTTTCAAGACTATGTTTTAGGCCTGCCAAGAGTTTATACTTAGGAGGCCTATTTTTCACATCATGATTTGGCACCGTCTTTACTGTTTTCACCAGTAAACCTAATAAGAGGCTCTATAACGAGACGCGAAACAGCCAATGCTCTTTTCAAGGGAAGTGTTTTCTCATAAGCAATTCATCAACAAATAGTTTTCTATCAAAGAGAATTCCTCGGAAAATAGTGTTTTAATGTGTTTTTGTTAACCATCTTACAGAGATGACATGGCTACGATTGAACTGGGAGCAGTCTTCGAGCAGCGAAGTTTCAAACTTGGAGAAATTGAACCTTGCGTCGGATCAGTTAGAAGCATTTATTATGTCATCCTAGGAGCTTGAAGAAACTCAAGGCAAGACATTGATGTCGCAGAAGATTTCTGTGCGCCCATCCCCAACCAAGCCACTCGTCCAGACTCTGTAGTGAGAGGTGACGTCCCCCGTTCCCATGACTACCACATGGGCCTCCGTTGTACAATAGAGGAGCTCGAGGTGGCACTAGCTCTCTGCAGGCGTTCAACTTCTCCGGACCCAGATGGTATTCCGTACCGATCCTTGTGCAACCTCGGGGAAGGTGCAAGAAGATAACTGTTAAGCCTTTACAACCTCTTGTGGCAGGATGGCAATGTTTCTGACGACTGGAAAGGGAGCCACTTGTAACCCATCCTGAAGTAGGGCAAATCTCCACTTGAATTCGCCTCATACCACCTAAGAGCACTGGCCAGCTGCGCAGGGAAGATAATGGAATAGATACTAGGCCGCCTGGAGTGGTATCATCAATACTACACAATCTATCTGAATTCATTGGCTGATTTTTGAAGCGGCCGCTCTTGCGTTGGTAATGTCGTTGATCTAGTTTAGTACGATCAGCACGAAAGATTCCACAAGCGACTATCTACAGCTTTGTTTCTAGATGTGAAAGTCGCGTAAGATAACGTACTACATGAAGCCATTTTGGGTGGTCTCGTGGTGGTTGGCCTTGGTGGTCGAGTCTTTCAGTGGATTGCGAGTTAAGTGGCTGCAAGATCATTCTTTGTGTTAACAGAAGATAGCCCAACTATGCGACGCTATACTTCCGGGGGTGTTCTTCAAGGCGGAGTGCTTAGCCCAACGCTATTCAATCTTGCACTAATTGGCCTTGCTGAATACTTGCCAAGTACCATTAAAATCTGAATATACGCAGACGACCTCTGTATCTGGACTTCAGCAGTCACGCGTCCTAAGATACGTTTCAGGTTTCCAAGAGCAGCAACTATGATTGCCAACTACTTGCTAAAACAAGGTCTCAGCACATCACTGGAAAAGTGCGCGCTGGTGGCCTTCACTCGCAAAGCAATGACACCTTATGTCATATCAATCTGCGGGTGACCGATTTCTCACGCCAGAACCCACCGGTATCTCGGCATCATTATTGATAGGGACCTCTGTTGGAGTCCGCATTTGGCCTATACGAAGACGCGCTTGACCACTATTTCCCAGTTGTTTAAGTCTCTAGCAGGAAATACACGGAGGATGTCAGTAGACGCAATTATTGAACTCTACAGAGCCCTGTTTCTCGGTTTTCTGAGATGTAGCTTGCCCGTGCTTAGCAATAGCTGCAAGACCAATGTTCGTGTTTTTCAGGCAGTACAAGTCCAAGCACTGAGAGTGTGCTTTGGTCTGCCGAGATGTACGTCAACAGAGGCAACAATTGCAACTGCTGGTGACTATCCAATATAAACTCACATTGTTGTAGAAGTCCCGAGAACGCACATCAAACACTTCGCACGTGCTCCTTGTCGTCACCTTGCGCTGTTGCCTTCAGAAAGGGGCCAAGCATTATTGTATAAAATGATTGTGAAGTACAACCAGAAACTTCCCTCGGGCTTCACTCCTGCATTTAAACAATCGATAACCCCCTTGGTGTCTTATTCGACAAACCACAGTGTCTCTTAGTGTACCAGGGATCCAGCAGAAATCTGCGCTTTCATCACCCGTGCTGAAACAACTGTTTCCTCTTCTTTGGCATGGGAAGTATTCAGACAGGGTACATAAATTTACCAATGGATCTATGAACCGCCAGGGTTCGTCCGGTGCAGTAGTTGTCCCAACAAGAGGTGTTACCATCAGCTTTAGGACTGACCACTCCACAGGGCATCTACACCAGCGGAACTAGCTGCTTTGGGCGCTGCACTTGGTGTGGTCAATCGGGAACCACCGCAACAATAGTCAATTTTCAGCGACTCAAGGGCTGCCCTACAATCTGTGCTCTCAGCACTGCGTCGCGGGCAGTACCAGCAGCTTGTTTTCGAAATTCGATGCCTTCTTCCCACTTCACACGAGAAAGGGCATCATTGCAGTAACTGCGAAGCCACTGCGGCGTCATAGGGAACGAAGATGCCGATACTGCTGCGCGGGCAGCTCTTGAAGGAACAAGAGAAGAAGCCATACCAATCTTAAGGAGTGATGCTGCCAGTAATCTTCGACGACTTGGCGTGTGAAATAATGTTTTCACTATGGTGCCCACCAAGCAACGAGACGAATCGTCAACACCACCTGTCCTCTTTGATGGCTCTCCGCATGCCCACTGGGCTCGACTGAACGGAAGCCATCCTTCTTCATCGCATATGGCTCGGAGTGGCATTTACAAAATCTTGTTCCTTTGTGATAGAACCGGCCTATCATGCTCTCTGCAATGCCTGTCATTGCGAAGAGACGCTACATCACGTCCTGTGCGACTGTTCGTTGTATGATATCCAGAGACAGTCACTGGCGTCCGTTTTTGCGCGTCTCGACAACAGCCAAATGTCTGTGGACACTATTCTGTCAAGTGCTCGAGAGAAGACATTGCAACAGTGAGCGACAAAAGCTCTGTTGAAATTCCTACGCGAAACGGACTTGAACAAGCGGCTGTAACAGCAATGTCACACACCGCGAAAGACAAGACTGGACTATGACTTACTGTGCGCGCGTGTGCTGCCGAATGTGCTGTGTTTATCTCTCCTACCTCTCTGCTCTCTAGCTTTCATCTCCCCATTCCCCTCCCATGCACAGGGTAGCAAACCGGCTGCCTATAGGATGGTTAAACTCCCTGCCGTTCTTTTTCTCCTATTTTGCTTCCTTCCTTCACTTTCTGTAATACGGAGCCATGTGAATATTTTATTTGTCTTGTAATAAACATTACAGTGAAATAGATTTCGCAGAAAGATTTCAAACTGAGTATCGCCAGGTTATGAACTGCACTAGTTTGTACATTCTTCACAACCTATATTGTCTTTGTAAGAAACCCATGAAATGGTATTAAAAAGGTTCTGAAAACTTGGTTCACCAGAAAGGTATGAGAAACAAATAACGCATCGTAGTTATGTAACAGGCCCCGCCGCGGTGGTCTAGTAGCTAAGGTAAATTTATACCATGTTTTTAATACCATTGCATGTTGAATCTCGGCTGCGGTGGCTACAGTTACGATGGAGGCGGAAATGTTGTAGGCCCGTGTGCTCAGTTTTGGGTGCACGTTAAAGAACCACAAGTGGTCAAAATTTCCGGAGCCCTCCACTACGCCGTCTCTCATAAATGGTGGTTTTGGGACGTTAAACCCGAAAATCAGTCAATCAGTCAATCAATCAATCAGTTATGTAACAGTGTGCCTTTGCTCAAGGACAGTGACATGAGTTGGCATACTGCTGCTCTCACTTTTTGTACGTCTGCTTCTCTATCTGTTAGGGTACGCAGTTGTCATTATGTAATGCAAGCTCTTACCAGACAACAAAAGCGCACTGCACTGCCATGCACGGCCACCTCGGGCGGGACCACTTTCAAGAGTGCGGCACGGAAGTCCAGAACATAATTCAAGCATAGTTTGATTTTACAACTGCTTCCTCACTTTATAATGTAATGTTTCTCATGCTATCTTACAACCACTCAGTAATTATTAAAATATACAGGTAAATTTTATTCTTAAACTCTGCACGTATATATGTTGAGATGAAGCCTGCTTACAGCCGTCTTTTTGTAGCCGGGAATTTCGGGGTCTGTACCCCTTTATTAGGGGTCCTGAAAGACTTGCGCTTCCACGTCTCATTCTCACATATGAATTCACTGTGTTTAGTGTATCTGGCTGCAGACATAACAGGACAACGTAATGTTCACCACCATATATATTGAAAATCCTGGGTTAGTGGATGCTGGAATCGTTGGTGGATATGGTGTAAACATTAGTGGATATGGTGGATACTGCTGTAGTGGGAATAATGGATGATGATGGCGAGTGGGAAAAAATGATGGCAGATGGTGGTGGTGGTGGTGGCGAGTCAATGATCGTGACGGTGGAAAATGCCAGCTGATGACGGCTAGAGTAAAAAAATGGTGGCAGATGGTGGTGGTGTTGGTGGAAAATGCCGTCTGATCGTGGGGAGGCAAAACGTGTTTGATGGACGGCTTGGTGAGCAAGGTGGATAACGGTGGCGTGATGGAAGCTCGGTTGTTGATGGTGGCATTATGAAAACGCACATATCAAGGTGTGAAAGCACATATTTGTAGTGTTTAACTTTTGAATGCGCAGATATATATGTTTACGGTCAAAAGAAACTAACGCCGCTCATTACGCTTACTGCCACGTTTATTTTTTAATTCCTGTAGTGTCAACAACGTTTCAATTTTTGTGAAGCATAGAATATGCGGCTGTGAATATGTTTGCATTTCGCGCACGTATTTACATCAGTTTGACATCCGCGATGTGTTTCTTTGTTGCAATGTTTAGAAAACTTGAGCTGTCACCGTGAACAGTGACAATTAATGTTTTACATTGACGTACAGTTGTTCAGAATAAAAGAGTCCCAGTTCACAATCGCTCCTTTCAATGTTAGAGCAGAACATAGTGGTCACTTGATGTTGCCACGCTAGAAACGCAACTCTAGCAATTCTCGCACACACTATTCCTTGAGCCGTACTTTTAAGTTAAAAACGCGCGTGCGAATATGTGTAAACTTTCACTTTCAACATACGTCGAGACAAGCCCCAGTGAATTTGGCGTTCACCTTTCTGTAATACCACCATAATTTCCACCAAAGGTTAGTCCTAACAACCGAGCCCCTACAAGTGTTATCGGCGTTTCTGGGTTTCGGAATACACAATTTTGACGAGTAAAGATGACAGTACAGCACAGCTGCGTTGTGACTCAACCTAAGTAAAGTCTTTTTAATTGTGTACAGTGTCCGCCCAAGAAGCGACAAACATCGATACGACGCGCTTGCAGCACTTCCAATAAAGGTACTCCTCTCTCACCGACAGCCGCCGGTCGCACTTGCCGGTACTTCACAGGCTCTTATGCGAGAACACAGACTCGTCAATTCGTATGCTTACTCAATTAAAATGATAGCATAATGGTTCTGTCGCACTGCATTTGTTTTGGTCAAGCCATTACGCAGGTGCTCCTAACGACCGAGCAACAGCGTTGCGCTGGCACGACTGCACTGTGCGTTGCGCAAAAAACATCACGATCATGGTGTGGGCGTAACTATAAAATGAGCATAGAAGCGTAATAAAGCCTGAACAGATCTCGCCCTTTCGAAGAAATGAGAAACGGATATTAAACTTGGCAGTAACCGCCGATACACTCTCCCTGCTCTTCAGTCCACTGAGTCGTTTTTTTTCTTGTATTTGTAAATTGTAAAAAAACATAGCGCTGTTCCTATTATCGCAGTGGCAATTGTTACAAGCAGGAGTTTGTGTTTATCAATTCTGCAAATTTTAGTAGAAGGTGCACATCCCGTGCATCTCGACTAAGCGACAAACAGAACTGAAGTTAAACAGTGAGTTTGTGAGCTGACTTCTTTGTTAACACCGTCGTTGCCATGTGCCGGGATAGCGCAGTGGTTAGTTTCCTCAGTTCGAAACCCCAACGTGGCAGGTTTGACTCCGCGATTTCGCACGTTTTTTACGGGTGCTTTCTACATCATTTTTTATACAATTGTTTTTTATCACTTCTGTAGTGGCAGCTTGTCACGGTGGTTCTTATGCTGCTTCACACTCCTACATGGCCGGCTGGCTGGAACGCGCCATCCACCATCCGCTCCACTACACGCAATATACAATACACCATGTGCCACTAACGTTTGCAGCACCATAATCCACCAAAATGATGGATGGCGGAATCCACCATTCCTAGGATGGACGTTATTTTTCAATAGGAATGTAATTGTGTTCTTGTGTTTTTTCTTTCTTTCTTTTTTACCCATGCAGTCACTCTGTGTGAAGACTGTATAGTGTGGAGCTATGGGCCTAGTGCGCTGCAGTTTTGACTGGACAAGTGGCACCATCAACGACGCGGCGCGCTCCTGGTCAGTCGTGTCGCGAAGCGAGTGCGTACGGTCGCGAGCATGGCAGCTCGAAAAGACGAAGATAAATCACGGTCAAAAACGCCCAGAACTGTGTATTGATGTGTGTAAGGCTATCAAAACAGCTACAGAAACACTGCCGGTAAGGTGCCAAAGATAAAGTTCTATGGATTTCTTTGTGGGCCGTACGAGACCGAGCGACGGGAGCGTTGGATCAGGGCGGTGAGACGTGCGAGGTGAACAGACGCTTTTTTTTTCTGGGTTTTCTTTGCGATCATTGCGCATAAATGGCAATCGTGGTCGTCAACTCTGCTTTTTTAGTCCTGATGGAGGCCTTTGGCAGCCTGTGAAGAACCAAAATCGCATATGCAATGTCCCTTCGTGGGTAATGAGAGAAGTTCCAATAGCACAACACCTAGCATACATTCCGATAATTTTTCCGGAGTGCTATGGGAAAGGCGACGCCGTGATACCTTCTACGAAGCTTGAAAGATACCGGCGGTGAGTACGGATGTTCGTATACTTGATTTAAAAGCTTGATTTTCACTTTCCATTTGGCTTCCTGCGTTTCTCCTTTTCATACTCATCTCGTCGCCGCCATCACGATAATCACTCAAAAAGCCTAGTGGGTTCAAGGAAAGTTCTATATGCGAAGAAAAAAAATGCGTGGCGACCAACATCCGATGTCAAGGCAGTGAAAAAACGGTCAAGTTAGCATAGTGAGTGCATAGCAAATGACCTAAATGACCTCACAGGATATGCATGTACCAGCGTTCCTACATTGCGGCTTTAGTAAATGCAGGTATTTTTTTTAAAGCTAAAGTTACGGTTTTGGTTGGTTGTGCGGAAATTTATGATCTAAGCGAGCTATATTTTCTAATGGCACCTGTGCAGTACGAAGAGGAAAAAGCGTTTATGGGGTCACGCTATGTTACTTTTGCAATTGCACACTACAAAGATAACTGCGCTGCAGAGACCCACTACAGTCCGGTTACATGTTTCTAGCCTCAATAGAGATTCAATTATAAAATCTACGCAAGTGATGCGAACTCAGACGTGTGCACTCACGGCACTGTATTGGTTTCAAAATGGATAGTTTGCCACATGAATGCTCTTCTCTCATAGAAAGTAGGCAGCATAGTGAGTATTAGACGGCGTTGGCAACGGATTAAAGGGTTTTCAATAAAAGAAGACGATTACATGAGTTTCAAGGGTCTTAAAAGTGTGCTTTTCACTTTCAAAGGCTTTGTGAGTTTTAGGGACCTCCACACACCTGGTAAAATAATTGTACGAACATTTATATTGCAGCGTTCCAGACTTAAACGACGTGATCTGCAGCTGCAGTAAAGCCACCTGTAAACACTTAAACACCAGGTGAATCTTCACCATAAGAAGAGAGCATTCTTGGTGGCACTGTGGAGCACATTGCTGGTGCCGAGGAGCCCATTGCTTTTGCATCTGTGGTAAGCTCTGTACTTGCAACAGGCACATTAGGGGTACCTTGAGCGAAGTATACAACCGTGAGTTGGTACATAATGTAGATATTGGAGATCAGTCTTTAGTGCTATTCTTGTAAGATCACGCTGACAAATGTCAATTTCCAGAATCATGTCGTGTATCAAGCTGATTGAGAAGCAAGCTCTGCTTTTAAGCTGATTAACAGCAGGCAACGCTTTTAAGGCTTACCACCAAAATTGTGATACACAGAGTGATAAGGCACAACAACTTTGCCTTCAGCGCATGAAAAGTTGCACAGTTGGCCATGAAAAAACTGTAAAGAGCTTCTGCTCATCAGAAATATGAGATGACAAAATAACTTCCTACAATGGCTTTCTGTAATCGACGCATTGATCCCTGCTTCTATCACTTCACATTTAGAGTGTGATGTAAAACAGTAACCACTTGCAGGGCACAAATAACCGACACTAATAACTGTGAAGCAACTGCAGCTTCCTGATGTACTTGCACAGTTAGAACTGTTTTCTTTACAGTGTGAGCAGGATTTCTGCTGCAGGTTTGCATGTTGTGACGACCTGTATTTAGATACACTTTGGAAACATTATTACAATACTTTACGAGTAATATAATCACAAAAACATGTTTCAGTTTCAGTTTCAGTTTATTTATTTTTACTTTCGTACAAAAGATACATGCTTACATAAGCATACAGGAGGTCCCAGAGCATTTGGCTGAAGGGGGACCTCCTGTCAGAAAATGTGATAAATATGCACTAGTAAAATGCAGCAACGTGGAATAAGTTATACAAATAAATGGAATACAGACTAAAAAAAAATTGAACAATCATAAGTATAACAAAACACTGCAAAGAGCATATAAAAAACCCAAATATTATTGACGAAACAAACAGAGGAACGAAAAAAGCAAGAAAAAGATGAGTGGCTACGGCACCATTAAGAGTGCATGAATATGAACAGGTGTAGATAATATTGCACATCTTAGAATTTTATGGTATCCAGCAGAAAAGTAAATAATGTGTTTTTAAAAACAGCTAATGATGAAGACTGCTTAACGTTAAGCGGAAGACTGTTCCAGGTTGATAAGGACGTGAAATAACCAGTGTTTTCCATAATTAGTATGGACTAATGGCAATAATAACTTGTTTTTAGCTGCAAATCTTGTTCGGTTGGTGTTTACTAGAACAGCGTCTGGAAATATGTTTACTGGAGGGGGGTTCTTCATTATTTTAAATAATACTATGGATAAATTGTATTTAACAAGGTTGTCTAATGATAGTATTCAGTTATTATGAAGAATGTCGGACACACAGCAGCTGAATGAGCTGAACGTTATTATACGAATGGCCTGATTTTGTAAATGTTGCAGCGGTGCTATGTGAATTGCATATGTGGTACCCCATGAGGTGATGCAGTAGTTCAGATGACTGTGAATGAAACAATAAAACAGTGTTAGTAGTGTAGGTTTGCTGAAATAGTATCCGGCTTTTAATAAAATTCTAATACCAGGAGCAATTTTACGCTTCAAATGGGCGATGTGTTTCGTAAATTATAAGTTAGAATCTAAAGTAACACCGAGAAATGAACATTCATCAGCTGCACTAATGACATGAGAATCAAGAATGATAGTGGGAAGAATTTCTGGTGTTCTGTGACTGGTATGAAAAAGTATGAATGATGTCTTGGTGGTATTATTTTCAGCGAATTAAGGTGGCACCATGCTGAAATATTGTTCAAATCAGTATTCAACTTCGATGTAAGAGCAGTTAGTGATCGATCACTAGCAAGCAATGTTGTGTCATCTGCGTAAAGGAAAGCTTCTGATTGTGATAGGTGATTAGGCAAATCATTTCTGTAAAGTAAGAAAAGTAGTGGGCCAAGTATCGATCCCTGCGGAACACCCTTGTTTGTTATTTCAAAGTTAGAAAGCGAGGAACCAACACACACAACCTGTTGTCTGTCTGTTAAATAACTCTTTATAAGCTTAAGAACGGGCCCGTCGACCCCTACTGCCCGTAGTTTAGAAATGAGGATGTCATGATTGATGGAGTCGAATGCTTTCGATAGATCTGTGAAAACTGCTCCTGTGTAGTAACCGGAATCAATGGCTCTTTTTATTTTATCTGTGAAAGAAAGTAAAGCGTAGTCAGTCGAAGAACCTGTCCTGAAGCCGAATTGACTTGAGCAAATAATATTAAATTATGAGAAGTATGTGGTAAGGCGTTTTTCAATGCACTTTTTAATGAGTTTGCTAAAGAAAGGAAGAATAGCGATAGGACAATAATTTGAAATGCAAGAACGGTCTCCTTTCTTAAACACGGGAATAATTTTAGCTTTTTTTAGCTGTCCTAGAAATATTCAACTCGTGAAGATTAAGTTATTGATACAGGATAAAGGGTTAGCGATGCAATGAGCGACTAATTTTACATTCGCTGAACTGATTTCATCTAGACCTGCGCCCTGTAACCTTTAAATGATTTATGACATTGATAATCTCGTCTGGGTCTGTTGGAAATAAGTACATTGATTGTAAGCAACGTTGAGGTGATACTTGATTATTGTTGTTTTCCTCGGAAGTGGGACCACAGAAGAATTCATTGAAAGCGTTGGCAATATCTAATGGTTTGGTATAGAAGCCACGTGATGACTTAATCTTTCTTTGGGTTCATCCCGACTAGATCTATTTAAGAAAGAATTTATTATTTTCCATTGTCGCTTTGCATCAGATCCAGCCTCAGCTATTCGACGTTCGTAATATATTCTTTTGGCTTCTTTTAGTAGCTTATTCAGATGATTGGAGTAGACTTTAGAGCGCGTTCTGAGTCGAATGTTGAAAGGACGCTTTTTAACTTTGCGGTAAAGGTTTTCTTTTTTGCGTAAGCTAGTCAGAAGGCCATTTGTTAACCAGGGATTTTGCAACGCAGGGATATGTCTCCGGCACCTCACGATTTCGGTCGAATTTACGATACATTGTTTTATGCTATCTGAAAATTCATTAAATGCTAAATCTACGTCTGATTCTGAGTTTATGAAAGACCATTTCAGCTTGGAAACCAGTGTATTATAGTCATCTTTGTTGATCACAGCTTCATCGAACTTATGACAAGGTTTATGTAGTTGACAAGGAAGTTTAAAGAAGATAGGGAAATGATCCGTTATGTTATTCTCAAGTACGCCGCAAACAGGAGGACGCAAATGATTAGAAAATATGTGGCCGATTAATGTGGACAAAGACCCTGGGGTACATCTGGTTGGAAGGGAAACCAAATATTCGAGGCCAAAACCATGAAGGCAGTCAGTGTAAGCAATAGTAGCGGCGCTACAGTCATCTAGCAAATTTATAGTAACGTCACCAAGAATGAGAACATTTTTCTTTTCTGAGGATAATTTACCAAGCACAATGTTCAATTCATTGCAAAAAGCAGATACAGACGATGAAGGTGACTGATATAAGCAACCGATGATTGTTTAACTGACATCCTCCAATTCAATCCACACAGTTTCACAATTTGGCACCGAGAATATTATGTCGTTCCGCCGTTTGTAACGAAGATTTGCAGATACAAAAACAGCGACACCGCCATAGCTTTGTTGTGTACGGTGGCAGTATTCGGAAGTATAAGAGGGAAATCCGTATAAATTGGCGTCTGCGTGAGATAGCTAAGTCTCTGACATGCATAGAAGTGAAAACTTGTGATCTAAAGAGGCCAGAAAATCAGAGTTTACATCACAATGTTTTTTTAGACTTCGTGCATTGAAGTAAATTGCAGAGAGGCATGGGAAAAAAAAAGGACTGAAGTTGCATAGTCGAAAAATAGGATGACATTATCGCAATACGTTCAGGCGCTATGTTAGCTACTCGGCCTGCTGGTCTTTATCGAAAGATAGATAAATCGCCCTCAGACGAGATACGGAAGACACGACTGTCACCCGTCTTTCTGGCTTTTATTTGGCAATTTTCAGTCCAAAGAAACTGCCAGCCTTTGTCTCTTTTCAGCGACTGAGCTTTTGCGAATAGAATTTTGTTTTCGCGGGTCAGGTGATCAATTATATAAATGGGAGCATGATTAGGGCTGGGGAATCCGAGATCCTTCGAATTTATGCGACCCTTTCGTGCCTTGGTGATGAAGTCCTGCTTTTTTTTTCTAGAGGAGAAGGGGGCAATAATATTCTTATCGGCCGATCCAGACTTTGTTGGCACGCCGTGGACAACAACAATGTCAGCTTCAGAAATTGGACAGCTTATTTTATCGCCAACAGCCTTCAAGAGCGCAAGGCAGTTCTTGCCCTGTGTGCAGGCTACGCTCTTGATTTCCACATTGTTTATTCGAGAGTACTGTTCAAGTGCTCAGACGTTTGGCCATTGCTGTATTTTCAGTTTTGAGTGTTTTGTTGTCTGCAGTCAGAACAACATTTTGAGCTCGGACTTGTTCAACCAACGAGTTAAGCATGTCGACACCTTTGGTTAGTGCCTCTATTTCCAGTTTCATTTCAACAATGTTAACTTCTGATGACAGTCTTATTGAGCATTTTTTCACAAGATCAGAGACAACTTCTTCCGACTGACTCTTGAACAAAGCTTCTAACTGATCAATTCTTTTTGCAAGCTCAGCACAAGAAGGCATAGTGTAAAGCACAAACAATAGCAATATATGGGCACTTGCAGCAGCGGTGGTCACCGAAGAAATTGTAAACTACTGCTTTGAAACTTTTAACGGCACTAACCTGCAAAAACAGAGTAATCCTTGAAGTTCGTTGTTTCCAGCCGTGACCACCGCTGCCAAATGATGCCAAGTCGATTTCGCCGTCCCACTTATCCGGGAATAATGAACCAGGCAGCTGCGCAGTGCGGATTATTGACTCGGGTTGACCGTGCAGGAAATCCACGCAGGTTACATTAGTGACAAACGAGACAGGCGACGAAACCGAGGCAAGAGCAACACGTGCGCCGAGGTGACCGTACACGGCTTGGTATAAACGACGAGCACTGCAAAAGCAGAGTAATCCTTGAAGTTCTTTGTTTCCAGCCTAATATATGTTTCATATTTTCAGGCAACTCAAACAGAAGAAAGTCATACCAGTGGTCCTGGCAGCGTTTTTACTTCCCTGTCATCAGGAGGCTCAGCAAGTACGCAGGTGGGCCATTCAAACACGACACATACCGCAGTGCGAGCAACGCCAGCTGCAACATTGACAAGCACAGGACCGGACGAGCGTAGCTGTGTGTTCCTTGGGTACAGCTTTCTCATTGATCGCCCAGATGCCTTCAGGGAACTCTGTGGTGTTAGCAGTCATGTATTTGCTTTGCTGATATTTGTACTTTCACCTATCAATGCTCGGCTGGTCGACGCACCAGTTTCACGAAAGCTGGTGATTTTCTTCATGAAACTAAAGTTCGGTATTTTATTCGCAAGCCTTCAAGCACTTTTCGGTTGGCACCGCAGAGGGGTTAGCCGTATTTTTTTCTTCGTATTGGGCACCTTGCTGACTGCCCTTACGGAATTCATACCAGAGCCATATCTTTCTGCTGTCCAAGCATCAATGTCAGCATGTTTAGGTTACATTATCCTCGATGTAGATATATTATAGACTGCACAGAGATACGTACTGAGAAGCCATCTACTGTAGAACAAAAAGGGCACTTTTTTACTTTATAAGGGTTGTTATACATAGAAATTTTTATAAGAATTCTGCCAAACGGTGTTGTGACATTTTTGTCATATGCATATGGTGGCCGGGCATCTGACACATACATAACATTAGAGTCTGAATTTCTTCAGAGGATATAACCTGGTGATATTGTGTTAGCAGATAAGGGCTTTCAGGGCATTAAAGCACCAACGAAAGGCCAGAAACGAGTTTTGGTTTTGCCACCCTTTTCAAAAGTGAATGTGCAGTTCACTCATGAGGAATTGTTGGAAACATATATTGTTGCTCAGGTGCGCAACCATTTTGAGAGAATCATTCAACGTGTGAAAGTGTTTATTTTGCTAAATACAAAAATTCCTGTTGACCTGATTCATCACATGGGTGATAATACGTGTATGTGTTGTATCCTGGCTAACCTTCAGATGCTAATTGTCAGCGAACATAAGGGTGACAGTGAAGAACAGCATAAGGGCTCCTAAGCAATATTTGCTTGAAACCTATTGTTATAACAAATAAGTTGTCTTACTCACATATCCATCCTCTAAACGATCCATGAAAGCATGTACAATAAGCCAGAGGCCTTTCGGCACTCCAGCAAAGGCTCCTAATAATTCAAAGACAGATTCAGACTCAACAGTTGCGAAAACAAAAAACTTGTATTCTGATCAATAGGTACACACATAACACTTTGGCTAATTAAACACCAGGGAAACACAGATTCATTACAGGAATTAAACAACACATCAAAAATAAAATATACATATATGTGATTTAAATACCCAGAATTAACGAGTGACTAATATTTACAATATCTACAGCCTTGTAGGGGAGGTTTGCTTGGCTCAGTTAAAAGTTATGGTCATTCAATCAAAGCATGAGCACATACAATACAAAAAGAGCAAGAACACAAATTGTCCTTTATATTGATTGGCGTTCCTTTTTCAGCCAGAAGGTCTTGGCAAAGCTTGCATTCTTGAAGCAGCTGCTCACATGATGCAGTGCAATGCTGGACACTGTTTTTTTACAATACAGAACAACATTGGACACTGCTTTTTTGCATTGTGTTTTGTTGTTCTGTTTATTGTGCCTATTCAGCATTTGTGTGTTTTGAGATCACTCTACAAGACTTTTGTGCATACGTGATGAATAAAAGAAAATTCTGTACAATACACTTTTTGCGCTTTCACTTGATCTCGCTTAGTAGTTCCCACAGCGAGCTTGCTTAAAGGGACAATAAATGAAAAAAAAACATTTCCTGTTATAATGAAAGGTCAATGCTCGAAAATGTTTAAATTATAAATCCTATGCACATGTTATGTTATGAACTTGACTAAGAAGTGAGGTAAATTCAGGACACATTGCGCCACCAATGGGACATGCTGGATTTAAAGCCCTATGAAGTAGAGCGTCCTCAGTTCAGTTATTAACTAGTACTGAAACTACGCATGACTAGAGGCAATATTCCAGTGCATCACCAAGTTGGATGTGTCGACACTTGAAGTTTAGCATCAAAACGGATGAATTCACTTAAGGCAATTTGAGAGCTGGCTTAACATGTGTTTGAAATAAAACCACTCTAGCTTGGGTATGTATTCACTCAGAAACTTCTCCTCGCTTTCAATTATTACAATTATTTTTGTTTTTTTGAGTACACAAAAAGCAATGCTTCTCTAAGGTTTAGGGTGTACAGCAAAACCCTAATTTGTGTGTAATATGGATGTGTCTTCCTCAGTTCTAGCCTGCCGTTGACATAATGTATAAACTTAGCATGACAGATCATGTTTTCTGCATCAAGCAGTTCTTGATTTCTCAGTGAGAAAGGGCATTTGATCTCCACTGCGCAAGCTGTGCCATCAGCCAATATGATTCCATCCGGACCGCAGCAGAGCCAGGGCTGCAGGAGTGCACAACCAGTCCAACCTGCTCATGAGAATTGAATCAGTGAATGGTGAAAATTTTTGCAGCTGTAGTTTTACCTTAAAAACAGGTGCCCGTAAGGCCGTTGCAAGCTCTCGCCTGGCTTCGTCTTCCTTGTTTTTCCCTAAAACATAACAGGTTTAGATATTAATGACATACAGAAAGAATAACAGCAACAGTGGTGGAGGATTTTTAACATGGTTAATATCGCATAAGACAGATTGTTTACCGTAGCAAGTGGCCGCAGTGGAAAACGGACGTGGCGTAGCAAGTGACTCTGCAAGGCAGTCAAATTCTCCTTCCCTTGTTTTGATCCTGTGAGCGGATGAACTCGTAATACAGAAGCGCTACTCTTCGTGCCACCTGTAATTAGCAGTATAGTATACGGAGTAAAACATTGAACAATAATATGCAAGGCTACACCTACACCATCATCATCTACACTACTCATGAAAAACCTTTGAACTTTAAATTGATTCCTACAATGGAGTTCAATATTCCAAGATTTCAGCTTAGCTTCTGCGAACAGATGTCTCATAAAACACCCTTTCAGGGCTTGTCAAGGAGGCCAATATGTCGCAGGTTCGAATTTTCAAAGGAAGTGTGCTTCCTCTTCCATCACGTGGTAAATACGGCGCTCCTGTTCAAGGATTTCTCTCGTGACTTCGGGATCTACGTCGCTATTCCCATCCTCAGTAGAAGCGGTATTCACTGCACTGCTTTCATTAGCTGAGCAATCCTCTGCATCCAGAACCTGCCTTAGGGCGCATTTCAAATCCGGGAACTGTGATAGCATTACCGTCGCAGACAACGGCTTTAGTGTGGGCGTTGGCAAAGGGCGACCTGGGTGGGCGATAGTAGCATGTTATTGAAGCGCCTGCCACAGTGAGTTCAATGTTTTACCTGTAAAAAGGACCTTGATCTTCTTCTTCGTCTCTAGAAGCGGGCGCGCCGAAGGCCCCAGAAATGCACAAGGTAGGTTCATGCACGATGTACCTTCCTTCTTGTTGACAAATACTGCCAATGCCGCGGCGTGCTTACACCAACCTCGGCACCCAGCCTTACACGTGCAGCTGGCTGCCAGAATGTTCCATGGTTGTGAAGATAACTGGAAAATAAAGGCGTAGAAATAATCGAATAGCCAGAATGAATGGGTGGGCATAAAAAAGGGTAAGTCTGAACACCGACAATCAAAACTGCGTTGAATAGCAAGAATGGGCGAGAAAGCTACGAACGTCGTTGCTTGATAGGGACAAATGGTATTTTATTGCGAGAGCAAATATATTGACAGTCTCGACAGGATTTTGCCGTCACTGTCAAGTCGCGTATCAAAATCAAATTTTTAGGACCCCCCCCCCCCAGCGCAACCTTGAAGCGGAGATCAAACGAGCCAGCCCATCTCCGTCACTCTGAGGCGCATACGATACGTAAATGTATATACGTAAATGCGATACGTAAGTAATACAAGATCTTGATTAAACATTGCTTACCTGTTGGTGCACGTCGTAGTCTAGGCTCCTCATTTGAGCAACACATTTGCTGATAACGTCGGAGGGCCCATTTCCAGATATAAATTCTTCCTTGACGCCGTATACGTGGTTGCTGGCGTATAGATCAATGCGTCGACGAAGACTGTTTCTTGTGAAGTAATCATCCACGTTTTCCATCCTGCGGAATCCGCATAACAACACACGCTGCTCGTTCCGCGTCGCCATTGCTTCACTCGCGCGGGCCGTCCGCCCGCAACTTGTCGCGACAGGTTCATGCGCGCGGCCGCTACTCACGGCACTGGTTGTACTAGCGGCGTAGCGCCACCATACCAGATCATTTGATTGATATGTGTGGTATAACATCCGAAAACTACAATATGATTATGAGAGACGCCGTAGTGGAGGGCTCCGGAAATTTCGTCCACCTACCACTCCCCCATACCAGCTCTCGAGGCCTATAGAGGCCTAGTCAGGTGACACATGATGTTGTTCTTCGTCTCCTGCTTTACGACAATCGTGTATTGTCAAACAAATAAATAAATTGTTAGCTGTATTGTTCGTGCTGTTCTATTGCTTACTCAACCACACTAACAAGCCACCGTCAGCCATTATTCAAATGGGTACACGAAGTTTAAAAAGTTCACAAGAGTGGTAATAAATGCTTCAGCTATTATGTTCTCCATGTTATCTCTACGTTCACTGTTAAACCATGCTTTATATCTATATATCATGTTGATGCAATGAGGTTGTTTGATTGTTATTTCCAATAGAAAACCATCACGTTAGGGCCACGTGAGAATTTGAACGTTGGTGCCTCAGTAAAAACATCACGTTAGGACAAGAGGATTATTTCAATCATGTTAAAACATTACAAACTCTGTGTTAGGGCAACTTAGTACTATAAACGTCGGTGCAATGTTATATTGTTACGTAAAAATGACACAAGGCGTGTCTATTCAGAATCTATATTGACACTGATGCGTATAGCATCGACTAAGATGGAGGACAGCACGGACATCCGAGAGACCACTTCCTCGTTGTCGTTTTCTGACCGCTGATATGTGAGCTACGTAGCATTACCCCCCTCCCCCTGGCGGTAAATGCGCTGTCTCAGTGCACAATATTTGCGGTCTTCAGTAAGCAGGTGGTAAGGTTGTCACCTGCTGACGAGCACAACATCACTGGGTTTGGTTGTAGGCAGGCTTGTATTCTCAGGTGCAAGAATTACCTCATAGGTGACGTCGGTTACCTGGTGAATGATGTGGTAAGGACCCATGTAGTGAAACAACAACTTCTCTGGTAAGCCAACTTGACGAACTGGGCACCACAGGAGAACAAGACAACCGGGTGAGAAGTGAACGTCAACATGCCGGCTGTCGTACATGGCTTTCTGGGTGGCTTGCAAAGCGGAAAGTCAAGAGCCGGCGATCTTACGTGCGTGGTTGGCACGAGTAATAGTGTCGCGTGCATATTTGGTTGACGGCGATGTAGTGGTTGAAAGCAGGGTGTCGAGTGGTAACGTCGGATCACGGCCATAGAGCAAATGAAAGGGTCAATAACCAGTGGTGTGGTGGCGCGAGGAATCGTATGCGAAGGTCACGTGAGGTAGCGCCAGGTCCCAGTCATGATGATCGGAGGACACATACATCGCGAGCATGTCCGGCCTTTTGTTTGGGGATGGCAGGAAGTGGTCAACTTGTGCTGCGTCGAGGAAGAGCGCAGAAGATCGTCGAATACTCGGGAAAAAAATACGGGGCCGCGATCCGTGAGTAATTGGCGAGGAGCGCCATGGTGTAGGATGACATCGTGGAGCAAGAAGTCCGCAACGTCACTAGCGGTGCTGGTGGGGAGCGCTAGAGTGATGGCATACCTAGTCGCGTAGTGTATAGCAACGGTGACCAACTTGTTGCCCGATTTCGACTCAGGAAAAGGACCGAGAAGATCTATACCAACACGGAAGAAAGGTTCGGTTGGGATGGAGATCAGTCAAAGAACTCCGCGCGAAAAGAAGCGGCGACGCCCACGGTTCTACGTCTGAGATACACCCAGATGATCAGCAGTTGGTTCATCGTGAAGCTTGTGCAGCACGGTGGAACGCAGATGGCACGACAAAAAGCTCAGGGCCACCTGGCTGGAGGCTACGACTGTATAGCGTGCCATTCAGCAGGACGTACATGTGAAGCGACGCGTCGTGCGGAGCAGATTCGAGACGGTCAATAAATTGTCGCATGGAAGCATCACCACGTTTTTCATCGCCAGTCTAAAGAAACTGGGACATTCACATGACGCTGAGGCGTGGATCGATGTGTGATTCGTTGGGCTGATAAACAGTGTAGCGGGATAAGCAATCGGCGTCCAGATGAAGACGTCCAGACTTATAAACTACCGAGCAGGAATACTCCTGCAGGCGTAATGCCCAAGTAGTCCAGTGGGGTCCTTCAGAGAAGAAAGCCAACACAGCACGTGATGATCTTCGATGACACGGAAAGGGCGGCCTTACAAGTAAGGACGGAATTTCAAAACCGCGCAGACAAGGGCGAGACATTCCGGTTCTCTTATAAAGTAATTGCGTTCCGACTTTGAAAGCAGACGGCTTGAATGCGTGATTACACGGTCATTGCCCCGCTGATTTTCCGCCAAAACTGCACCAATTACGCAACCACCTGCGTCTGTTGGCATTTCTGTAGGAACATTGGGGTCAAAATGTGCAAGAATAGGAGGTGTCGTTAGAGCGGTGATTAGCTGAGAGAAGGCGTCAGCTTGAAGAGGGCCCAACAAAATGGAACGTTTTGTTTGAGAAGGTCGGTGAAAGGCCGTGCGAGTGCCGCAAAGTTTTTCACGTAGCGTAAAAACTAGGAGCAGAGGCCCACAAAACTGCGAACGTCATGGGCAGAGCGTGGGATTAGGAAGTTTGCTACAGCGTGTACTTTCGCCCGGTCTAGTCGTACGCCGGCAGCGTCAACAAGGTGACCCAGCACGGTAATCTGACGAAGACCGAAGTGGCACTTTGAGGAATTGAGCTGCACCGGCTCGTCGAAATATGGATAGAATAGTCAAAAGGCGTTCAAGGTGGGTTGCGAAGGTAGGTGAGAAAATGATCACATCGTCCAGGTAACACAAACACTTCGACCTTTAAAATCCTTCTAGCAGCATGTCCGTCATTCTTTCGAAGGTCGCTAGAGCATTGCAGAGACCGAAGGGCATGACCTTCAATTGATAAAGACCGTCAGGGGTAACGAAGGCGGTCTTTTTTTGGTCCGTGTCATCTGCAGCAATTCGCCAGTAGCCAGATCGGAGGTCGAGAGATGAAAGTAAGGTGGCGCCATGGAGGCAATCAAGCGCATTGTCAATGCGTGGTAGAGAGTACAAGTCTTTATAAATAATTTTGTCGAGGTGGCGACAATGAACGCAGAAACGCCATGAGCCGTCTTTTTTTCTTTTCTAATACCACGGGAGATGCCCAAGGGGCTGATGATGGTTCGGTTACGTTTTTTGTGAGCATTTTGGCCCTTTTTTTGAATCTCTTCTTGCTCGGACGCTGACACGTGGTATGGCCGACGATGAATGGGCGCAGAGTCACATGTGTTGAATCGGTGAATGAAAATTTTAGTCTGGCACAAGGGACAATGTTCGGCGTGGAAAACGTCACTGTATGTGGTCAAACTCTCGCAGAGAGCGTCGGCCTGGTTAGGCAAAATCTCCGATCCAGTCATGTTTCGAAAAATAGCATCGTCTGAGCTGGGTGACCGTGAAACTGCGCTTCGATCAAGAGCAGAAACAGCGACAACACTGACGTCGTTCTCTGTGATGACTGTTAGCTGGGCTAGAGACATCTGGCAGGGCAACACTTGAGAGTGAAACCAATACTAAGGATCGAAAGGAACACACAGTTATCATGATAATAAGTGTTGCAGCGCGAGCACGAATGTGCTAGAAAAAACAGACGAAAGTCGAGGTATGGAAGGCAAAGAGGACAACACGAGCGCTGAAATCCGATAGTGGACAACACAGTTATCCACTATCGTCGCAATCGTATGGAGCACAGTAACACTACGCGTTAGCCGAACGTCAGTAATCGGCGTAACAATTTAATCACTGTCACAAACGACTGCAATACTCGTATCGTCCGTGGGCCCTATCGTCCAAGGAAGGGCGCTTTTGTGTTGGAAGGACAAGATCTGGTGACTAACGACCCAGCGATGGCGCCGCCTCGTCTTCCCTCTACCTGTACCGAAAGGGGCACTTGCAGTCTAAAAAAAAGTAAATGATCTTTGTAGGTAATTTCCTTTTTCCGGTCGTAGGGCCCGGTGGCAGGACGTGGCGTAGGACCAACGCAGTCGGCCAGAGCTGGGCTGTCATCGGAGATCGCGAGGACACAGCCGGTCGGCACGGAATCCAGCGAGCGAGTCCAGGCTCATGAGATGACAACGAATAGAAATTGAAGGGTGCGGCTACTCAAGGTTGAGGGGTCGTCGGGTTCAATTGCGCAGAAGTAGAGAAGGTCTGACGTGATTGGTTTGACCAATGGCGGCGGCAATAGCGAGAAAGGTGCCCAGGCTGGTGGCAAGAAAAACAAATAGGCCAGTCGTCGGGTGGTCACCATTCCGAAGATTATGGAAGGGCATTGTTGCAGGTAAACGGCGAGCGTGTCCTGGGGAGTAAGACGGGACTTCAGGGCGAGTCAAGGGACATGCTGATGGAAGGCCGAGGTTCGCAAACTCCTGCCTCACCACAGCTCTTATTAACGCCACTGACGACTCTTGTTCGTCAGAGGCTAGCGCGGCGAAAACAGTTAGCTGAAGACGAACCGGACAGGCGGCTTCGATTTCACGACGAACAATGTGCGTGACGTTGTCATACGTGGGGGACTGGCAGGCGGCTTCACACGATGACGTTGCGGCCGTGTTGGACAGCCGGTTGAATCGCTGAGTAATTCGGCGGCTCTTGGCTTCTTCAAAACGCCGGCACTTTTTAATGATGACGTTGACGTGACGGTGGCAACGTTGTTGTACACTAGAAGTATGAAGGCATCGTCTGCTAAGCCTTTCGACACATGGGCCACTTTCTCTGACCCAATCATGTGCTCTTCATTCTGGGGGCATAGGGCAATCACGTTGTGAATGTACGCGACGTACGACTCCGTCGACGTCTGTGCACGAGCCATCAGTTGATTACGCGCTGCGATCAGCCCCCCAACAGTATCTCCAAAATGATTGCGAATCTTCTCTTTAAAGGAGTCCCAGCTTGTTATATCCGCTTCGGGCGTCTCGAACCACACCCGCGGTGGCCCATCAAGGTAAAAAACACATTGGCAAGCATAAGGGTCAAGTCCCACCTATAGCTTGCGCTCACCCGTTCGTACCGGTTGATCCATTTGTCGACATCCTGACCTGTAAATACACCGGATTCACGAGCAGGAGGTAGAAAGACGTACGTAGAAGTCACGGAAAGGGCAGGTGGTGAAGACGATGGTTGTTCAACCTGTGACATGATTGGACTTATGATAATGTGGCCGTTGCGGAGCTTCGTGATGAAGACAGGGAAGTTGCCAGCACCTCCACCACAAAGTTGTTACGTAAAAATGACACGAGGCGTGTCTATTCGGAATCTATATTGACACTGATGCGTATAGCATCGACGAAGCTGGAGGACAGCACGCACATCCGACAGACCACTTTCGCAATGTCTTCTGACCGCTGATATGTCAGCTACGTAGCAGTATTTTACTATCACGTAAGTTTTGGAGCATCGTTGGAGGAACTAAAACGCGAGTTACCGAACTAATTCAGTCTCACGTTCCAGTTGCTCCTGGCGAGTGCTGCAACGTTTTAAGTAACATGTCTTTGCTGCACACTTTCATAACAGCATCCCCACTATGTATTCACATTCAATGAGTGCCGAATTCTTGCCCATGTACCCTATTATCATTGATGCAGTGGATGTCAAAAGACTCATTCTAAACTTGGCAGTGTAATCATCGGCTGGTCCAGTTTGCATTTCTTCAAAAATTTTGAGATGTACCCTAGTCTATTCTTCTTTATTGTTGTCAAAAATTTTTTAACAGTCATTACTGACGTCCACGCTGCCATCTGACTGCAAGGCTGGGAAGGCGGTCCCTGTGCATAAATATGGTGATGTGCATTCCCCAAATAATTACCAGCCCATATTGTTGACATTGATTTCAGTAAAAATATTCGAGCATGTCATATACTCACACCTCGTAGAATTTCTAGAATCTAATTCCTTCTTTAGCATTTATCAGCATGGCTCCTAAAAAACAGTGTCATGCGAAACACAGTTGCTGTGTTTTAATAACGATTTGTTTATTAACGCAGATGTTGAATTTGATTGACTGCATATTCTTATGTTTCGCGAAAGCATTTGACTCCGTTTCACTTGAACTACACATTTTCAAACTTACTCAGCTGAACACAGACCTCAGTGTACTTACATTTATTAAGGAATTCCTCTCGAAACGCAGTCTGTACGTGACAGCTCGCCAATTTCGTTCACCTAAATCCGCAGTAACTTCTGGTGTACCGCTAAGGTCTGTTTTAGGCCCGTTGCTTTTCCTAATTTACAATAACGATCTTTCTTCTTGTGTTTCTTTCTGTACTGTCCGACTAATCACTGACGACTGTGTCCTCTACCAGAAAACAACCAGTCATGCGGATCATTTTAACCTTCAACGTGACCTCTATAGCAAAGTCACACGGCTTACCACGTAGTTCATGACACTCAATACACCGGAATGCAAGAGTATTCAAGTTTCACTTTGCACTACTACCCACTGTCTGCATTCTTGTTCTCTAATTAGCACTCAATTAGCATCCGTGGACACTTATACGTATCTTGGTGCGCACATATCTTCTAATCTTTCCTCGTATAAACACACTGAATATATGAATAACGACGCTAACCGCATGCTTTGTCATCTGCTCTAGTACGCATGCGCCATATGGGACCCAACTGATGCCATTATCATTCAATTTCTCAAAGCCACTCAGAATTTTGCAGCTCGTTCCATCCTATCGAATTATTCACTTCATTGCAGCGTCTAATTCATTAAGAGCACCCTTAACCTGCCTGAACTTTCATTGCGCTGCTAATTGTCTCGCCTTCACCTTTTTCACAAGATCTATCATTATAGCAGCCATCTGAAGGGACGCCCTCTTTCACCTACCTCGATTGATTGATTTGTGGGGTTTAACATCCCAAAACCACCATTTGGTTATGAGAGACGCCGTAGTGGAAGGCTCCGGAAATTTTGACCACCTGGGGTTCTTTACCATGCACCCAAATCTTAGTACACGGGCCTACAACATTTCCGCCGCCTCCATCGAAAATGCAGCCGCCGCCGCCGGGAATTGAACCCGCAACCTGCGGGTCAGCAGCCGAGTACCTTAGCCACTAGACCACTGCGGCGGGGCTTCACCCACCTCGATTCATATCACCAAGGACCGACCATCGCTTTAAGGTTGGCTTACCCTCCTGTCGCACGAGACTGTATAATGATTCATTTGTGCCAAGGACAAGGAACGCTTGGAACCATCAACCGGCCTTCATCGCCGGTATAACGGACCTAATGGACTTCAAGCTCGCCCTACACTATGATCTGTAAATTTTCCCCTGTTTTTTCTTTCTTTCTTTTTTTAATTTCTTTAATACACTTAAGATTATTTACACCACTTCTTTTGTAATGCCTTCTGGCCTTGCAAGTACCTTTATTAAATGTAAAAATAAGAAAGTAACGTTGCCTCACATTCGTTGCATTCAAAGCACGTTGACTCAACATTCTGCGTTACTTGGGTAAGCGTACACTGATATGAGCAGTTCCTTGAAGGCTGTGGTTGGGTTATAAAAAAAAAGCAGTCCTGGTTACTCTGGTAGAAGCGTGAACAAATTAGTTATGCATGACTAAGAAGAACGTGTATGACACACTGCATATAAGAAAGGTAGCGGTCAAATACTGTTGCTTTTTTGTGAGTTTGTCTTCTGGATAGCATTTTAACTATTTTGTTTTAGTGACATTCTTCAGAAGACAAAAGCCACGTATTTGCCCAACTAAATAGATTGTATGGTTCACGCAAATATAATATGCTTAATCGTAAACTTTCGAAAAGTGTACAAAAGCATATATGTACTAAAGGTTCACTTGGCTCTACCATGCGTTCAATTCATGAGCATATAATGCAGGAGACTCATTTTGAGAAGAAATAGAGAAAACCTATGCTGTGATGATGTGATCTGTGCTACAAAGCTCAGCAGTAGAGATACTTTCAGGGAATGTTGCAACGAAGTAAACAAATCTCAAATATTCACAAGGTGTGCTCTCATTAGCTGTACAAGTGGAAAAGCCTCATAATTTGACAAAATCTCTAATGCATGCAAAAAAGGGCCATGTTTAGATGAAAAGCAGTAAATTTTATCTCACCGGCCAGCACGCCCACATTTTGCATGATGATTAGTTTTCGTGGGCAGTCTCCGGGTGATTTGCCGACGCTGAATTTTCACGCTCGAGGCTGCGCAGCCGGACGTCGGTGCAGCACAGCAGCTGACATGGTTCGCGGGTTTTAGACACGTTCGCTTCGTCGTAGCGGTACATAAAGTCTGACACACAATCTCGCATAGATATATCAAAGGTGGATTAAAACGGAGCTTCGCAATGCCGGTCGATAAAAAGTGCAGCGGCTAACCGTGGTACAAACTGAACAAATTGACCGACAGTAGCGTAAACGATGCCAATGGGCGGCGGCTTTTCAGGCGTCAGAATAATCTCAATAGTTGAACTCAAACAATTACCATTCTTTCATCATTAGTAAAAGTAATACGAAAACATTTTGCTGGTTATTTTTTTTATAAAACAAATTGCAGATCCGGCGTACATGGGAATCGACGTTATGCAAAGCATGCGAAGAGATGGTGACCTTACATGGCAATTTTCGTATTGAGTGTCACGTTATGAAATGACGCAAAATATATGTACAAATGTTGCACGTACAGACGTATGTTGAACAGTTTTAGATGTTTATATAACCAGTTGTTTGCATTTGCACAACGCTGCCAACTGGAACTTGCGTATTAGCAACACCAGAAACAGATATGAAGCGCTGATGCTCGCGAGGATGTTGGCCCTGGACACTGCTACATAAATCAACTTCTATGAGAGGCAACTAATCAATATTGACGAAAACCCGAAGTGACGGCTGTACCGAAGGAGTACATATGTAATGTTGGAAAGTGGGGGAAGGGGTAGGCAGCCACTATTGACGTTTCTTGACGATCAGAGTCTATTTGAAAATTAGCTCCGAGACCTGGCGTAGCTCTGAGGTAAAATGCTGCATTGCCACGCAGAATGCTTGGGTTTGAATCCAACCTGGACCCTTACCACTATTCTTGGAGGTTATGCGGCAACGAAATTTTGTGATGACAACTTTCATCATCCTTGAATTAGAGAATTCACTGCGCTAGAAATATAACAGGTGTTTGTACTCCGGAGAAGCCGTCAGTGCAGGGTCTGATAAAATTTTCTTGATTTTAGTGTGTGAAATCGCACCTACGTATTGTGTACCGTAGGAGGGAAAGTATGAATGATCGGTGTCGAAAGTGGTGCATTCGCAGGAGAATCTCCTATTTCGTTTACCGACAAATTTTTGTGCCCTGGTGCCCAGATTAAATGTATATTTTGTAGGTGACAGTGAGCTAATGATTTAAAAAGTTTCAGTATGATGAGCAAACAGATGTGGACAGCGAAGAGCACACTGATAATGAATCGGTTATTGCTACGACTGGAATCCAAGTATTCACCTTTCGCAAAGCTAACATTATTGTCATAAATTCAGCCAGAAATACAGGAAGAAAATCTGGCAAGTGATGTGAAAATTACTAATGGTAATAGCTCGGCAAAATGGTAAAATGCCTGTAAGTAATAGCTTACCTTGAGTTGGGAATATATCAAGGTGAACCATATCTGGAGAAATTTGTTGCACAGTTAAGGGAAGTAGATCACGAACTTGTACATTTAGAGTTTAAAATAACTATTCAACACCTACTATTTGTGGTTTGTGATATTTGGGCAAATGCACGAAGAAAAATAAGACATGATCGGAAATAAAAATAATATGATAAAGGTTAAAGGTTGCTTCATATAATCGTACAAATATCTGCTCAGTAAGAAAGGTACAGCGACATTTATTTATTTTATTTACAATACTGCTACTCTCCTTCGAGAGCGTGGCAGTTGGGCAATACAGTAATTTTTTACACACATAAAAAAAGGATGTAGACGTAAAAACATGCAAGCATAATAACAGGACATGAGGATGAAATAACCATTGAGCAGTGCAGAAGTTAAACGTTAATTATGTTATTAATACACATTGTATGCAATATTCACAAGATACAAAGCAAGTTATAGCTATTATACAGAGCTGAAACCATGCCGAAAGGCGATAGAAATAAAATACATGATTGAAGAAAGGAACTTATGTTAGCGTTGGTATCGTGAGGGAAAACATAAATGGAACAGTTGTGACAGGAATAGCAAGCACTGAAAGCATACTTCAAAAATGGCTATACTACTGTGAAAGTAACATTGAAAAAGGTGTTGCTTTAACTAACGAACAGCAGATCTGGACCGGTGCGACTGCATGCGTGTAAGCTGTTATGCGCACCCAGTTTTTTCTATCTGTGCAATAAATTCTGATAGCGATTGGGAGTTTGTGATAGTGGCATCAAGTTGGTTCCATTCCGCTATCGCGCGCGGGAAGAATGAGTACTTAAACTTGTCGTTCCTACATGCGTATTCTGACAACGTGCGCGCATGTTTATTGCGAGTTTGCCGAGCCTGTGAAAATGAAAGATATTTGGATGAATCTATCTTGTAGTTATTTTTTACTAGCTGGAAAAAGAATTTTAAGCGAGCGTGTTTCGCTCTTGTGGACAGCGTTTGTAAACCTGACTGAGTTATAAGATGTGTTGGGGAATCTTTGCGTCTATATTTGTTGTAAATAAATCTTACAGCTTTCCTTTTTTATTGCTTCTAGTTTGGTTATATTAGTCAGCGAATACGGAAACCAGACAGTGTTTGCAAATTCTTAAACTGGTCTTACGAATGATGTGTAAGCTAGCAGCTTCGTTGGCGTTGTTGAGAGCGCTAGAGTTTGTTTTAAGAAGAATAGTTTGCGTAGCGCCTTCGAAGTTATATTAGCGATGTGTTTGTCCCATTTGAGATCAGAAGTCAGCGTAACGCCTAGATATTTATGTTCCTCAACTTTATTGAGAAGTGTGTTATTAATGATGTATGGGAAGTTGGATGGTTTTGTTTTTCTGCTTATGGTCATTATCCCTGATTTTTGTGTGTTTATTTTCATCTGCCATTTAGAGCACCAATTAGCCACGACAGCTAGCGAATCATTAAGCATAATGTGATCGTTGTAATGAATAAATTTTCTATAGATCACACAGTCGTCCGCAAATAGCTTGATGTTGCAAGTGATGTTAGCAGTGATATCATTAATATAGAGCAAGAAAAGCAATGGCCCAAGTACCGAGCCTTGGGGAACGCCGGATGTTACTGCTACTGTGTTAGAAGACATCTGTTCATAGAGTACAAATTGTGACCTGTTAAATAAGGAAGCTTTTATCCAAGCGGAAAGTTCTCCTATTCCGAAAACATTTTCTACTTTAGCTATTAGTTTGCTGTGGCATACACAGTCAAAAGCCTTAGATAGGTCAAGTAGAATAAGGTCAGTTTGACCACGGTTATTAACTGTAATAGCAAGGTCGTGAACTAGACCAGCAAGTTGAGTTACCGTCGATAAACCACTTCGAAAACCTTGTTGGTTAGGAGAGAAAAAATTTAAGTGCTCTAGAAATACTGTCATGTGTTTTAAGATCATGTGTTCGAATAGTTTACATGATGTGCTGGTAATTAATATAAGTCTGAAATTTGAAAATTGTGCTGCGTCTCCTCTTTTATGGATCGGTATCACCTCTGCGATCTTGCAATCGTTAGGTAGTTGTGAAGTCGTGAGTGATTTTCGGAAAATGAGACCAAGATATTTGCGACACCATTCTGCATATCTTTTCAGGAAACTGTTTGGTATATTTAGTCTGGTCCACTACTTGTTTTGGTGTCGAGCTTAAGTAGCAGGTTGAAAATTCCAGCATCAACAATGTCTAATTGGTCGACTTTCGTACGATGTTGCTCTTCTATTGGCGGAATAACGTTATCATCAACGGTAAACACCGATCGAAAAAAATCGTTATATGCGTTGGCCTTATCAGTTTTTTCTTCTGGAAGGAGATGCGTCGCTGCTGTTTTAGTGGCGCGAAAGTGATTCCAGAACCTGCAGGTATTATTTATAAGGAACGTAGGTAGTGTCTCGTCAAAATAGCGTTGTTTAGCAAGTTTAGCTTTGTGCTTAAATTCCGCGATGGCATCCGGTAGCTTTCGAATTTTGGATTCTCCCCCGCCTTTTGTTTTTATTGCTCTACGTAACCTTTTCATTGATTGATTTGTGGGGTTTAACGTCCCAAAACCACTATTTGATTATGAGAGACGCCGTAGTGGAGGGCTCCGGAAATTTCGACCACCTGGGGTTCTTTATCGTGCACCCAAATCTGAGTACACGACGTAACCTTTTCAAACGTCGCTTCGCCTGAATAACTTCCCGCGTGATCCATGGAATAATTTTTGGCGGGCGTTTGATTTTTGTAGGTATGTGGGGAGCGATACAGAAACGTACGACAGATTTGAAGTGAAGCCAAAGGGAGTCGACATCTACTGATGTATTCAACCCCATTTCTGAAAAATACAGGAATTCATGAGCGAGATGAGTTAGTATGCTATCGTCATCAGCGTTTTCGAAGTTTGTTACAACGGATACAGAAGAATGAGTGGTCATGATGCCACCAAGAGGAACGATGCACACTGGTACGTCGTGGTCATATATTCCGCGGGTTACATCAATTCTTATGCGGTTTATGTCAAAATGGTCGCTGAAAAATATTAGATCAAGTATGTTCTCAGTTACTCCATGTGAGCGAGTAGGCTGCGAAACAACCTGATGAAGACTGAAGGTTAGCATGAGGTCAAATAACACATCCGAAGCTGATGACGTATAGCACATACCACACCAGTTAATGTCTGGAAGATTAAAATCACCCATGAGTACAACACGTGAACCGTAAGCATGACGTTGCATGTAATCATGAATTGCACTGATAGAATCGTCACCCGAGCTTGGGCTTCGATAAACACAACCTAACAAAATGCTGGTACCGCCACAAAGTAGTTTACAAAAAACCGCTTCAGCATTTTGTACCTCTGGAAGGGCCACGAAAGAGAGGCCTTTTCTTATCAATATTGCCACCCCACCACCACGTGTGAAGCGATCTTTTCGGATCACGGAATAGTTGCGTGGAGTATATTCGTGATCTAAAACATCAGGCGTGAGCCATGTTTCTGTGACGGCTGCTAAGTGAGGCTCATAATCGATGATCAAATTTTCAAGAGGTTTAGGCTTATTAATTACGCTTCTAGCATTCACTGTGAGAAGTGTTAGTTCGCCTGTTTTGCAGCACGACGAGTAGTGGCTCCCTTTTTTGTTTGGTCGCCGGGTACCTTCGTCGTTTTCATTACACGGGCTGTTTCTGAGGCAGCTTCCGCGTGTTTTTTCTTAAGCGGAACCTTGTCATCCTTTTCGTTGCTCCAGACATAGGCATGATTATTAATATACTGCTTGTCAAAAACTAAGGAAACTTTTTCGTTATTTTCTCGATTTGCCTTCGCACTGTTCCGAAGTTTCCTCCGAATTTCACGTACTCGTTTCGAAAAGTCTTCTCCGATAGATAGGCTTGTGCCACGAAGTTTATGTCCCCGTTTTAATATTGAAAATTTCTCCCTTGAGTCTTGCAGCTTGAGAATTACGGACCTAGTTTTGTTTGGTTGGGCTCTACCGATGCGATGTATGCGTTCAATTGCTGCAGGTTTTAATTCTAGGGTGTCTTCAATTATGTTTTTGTTCACTGCGCATTCAAGTGTCAAGAGAGTCTTGCTTTCTACCTCGGGAAAGCCATTTATTATTAGGTTAGCTCGCCTGCTGCGATTCTCTAGATCGTCAATTTTTTCTTGCATAGTTTGTATTACCATTTTCATATTTGCTATTTGTTCTTGACATGAATCCACTTTTTCTTCTAGCCTCGCGAGTGAGTCTAGTTTCTTGTCGATTTTAGGTCGGTGGCTTTCCTTTATCTCTTTGATATCTGCCGAGATTTCTTTTAATTGCTGGCTGATGTCGGGGCCTGCGTTCGTCTCAATATCTCCGCCTAGCAGTAAAAGTTTTAGAGTCGGTACAGCATGGTTAATCCCAACAGCACATAGCCCTGGGCACGGCAGCACAAGTAAGAAAGGGTCGTTTGAACGGATACACTTTCCATATCGCCTTCTCACCTGTATGGATGAAGACGAGCGGATTGTTAGGTGGTTGCATTCCGTGAGTGCCGCGGTGCCCAATGGTGCCGTCCCTCGTGATATGGGCTTTTATAGCTGGGTTGAGTGGTGGCGCTGTGCGCAGGCAATGCGCATATGTTATGCACCCAGCATCCACGCAGGTAGACGACGAGCGACCCAGCGCGGAATCCCGTAGCTTGACCGGCAAGGAATCTTGTGCGCAGACACTGGTGGCGTTAACACCGATGGTAGCTCCGATCCTTACTGGTGGCCCAGAACTCGGACCGACGTGGACCAGCAGTCCGAGAACGAGCTGTAGGATGAAGACGAGCGGATTGTTAGGTGGTTGCATTTCGTGAGTGCCGCCGTGCCCAACATAACGCCGTGACATAATAAGGTTGATATTCGTGCTTCAAGGTATAACACTGCATTGGCAGTATACTTTGGAAGTCGTAGGCAGAGCCGTAAAGCCTCTCTTTCCAATAGAACGAGCGGTCACAGCTTGTTGTTGTCGTTCGTGGGTAGATACTAAGTGTCAATCACCTGTTACACATACCTCCATACTAGCGGCACGTACCCGCTCTTGGGTATGTGCCACTGTCAGGCAGGAAGTTTTTGACGACGTACATGATGGGACTGTGACATTATGCATGTCTTGACCACCACATCACATTCGTCGAATCATCTTACCCTCCCATGCTAATTTTGGTTTACGCCAGGCTGAGGAGGCGACCACGAGAGCACCCAAAAATAAGCGGCTAGATAGATAGATAGATAGATAGATAGATAGATAGATAGATAGATAGATAGATAGATAGATAGATAGAAACAGATAGATAGATAGATAGATAGATAAATAAATAGATAGATAGATAGATAGATAGATAGATAGATAGATAGATAGATAGATAGATAGATAGATAGATAGATAGATAGATAGATAGATAGATAGATAGATAGATAGATACGCTCAAAGTCACCGAAGTTCAGTAAGAAATGCTTTGCATTTAGTACTACGTGGCAGCTACTCTTTTGACGGTCTTTTTATACATCTTGAAATAAAAATTTCAGGCGCGCTGAGAGCCTCTAACGGAAAAAAATGTGCATCAAGTTATCTGACCGCTAAAAGAGGAGGTAGTAGCTTCACTATACGCGCACATGACGAAACTCGCTGTGGTCGTTTTTTTCGCCCTCTACGGCCATCACTAGAACTTGGAGTTTTCGGGGCCTGGCCGAATCTTTGAAAAAAATTACGCAACTGGCCGCCGTGACAGTCTACGAAACTTGCGAATAGTGCGCCAATGCTTCCGTGTCATCACGGCTGCGGTTATTCAAAGCTCGCGCCTTGGTGTCTCTTGGAGTCGCTTGCCCGAACTAATGAATTCGCCTCACCGCAACAACGAGCGGGAGCGTCAGCCGGTATCCCCTCTCCTGTAGAACTGGTTGACTCGCCTGCGCATCTGATTTTATTCTAACGTTCAGCTCCACGCGTGGAGGGTCTGTTTCGTGTCGCTCGCTGTAAAGGGCAACATCTCTTCTAATACTTTCCGCAGCTAGACATGACACGGACAACGGCGGCCGAAAACGCAAGCGCAAAAATATATCAATCGAGCGCAAAATGAAGTGCTGAAAGCCGTTAAGTCCGGCGTCAAGAAAAAAAAAGAAAAGTGGCTGATGATTTCAGTGCATTGTTAAGTATGCTGTGGACAATCTTAACTGAGAGAAAAGCCATTCCAGGCGCTGTCGGACGTGGCGTCAAAGGCGACCCAATGAAGCTGCGAGCCGCCACCGTCACGGTTTTCGAAAAGGCGCTGTTCAACTGGTATTTAGAAATCGGTGCAAGCGGCACTCCTGATTTTTTTTCTTATGTGGTTATAAAAGGGAAAAGAAGAGAAAAGTTAGCGCTGTAATTGTCTGCATCTGGTGCGACACCTCAACAGTAGCTAACAACATATGGGGGTAAGGAGAGATTAAAAGGATAGGACTAAAATGTATAGAAAGAGAGAGCTAGGTGCAGGGACAGGGAGCGATGGAAGTGAAGATGAGAAAAATGAACACGCTCACAGGAGTTCGAGGACGGAGCACGAGTGGCGAGAGCTCTTGTCGGCAACAGGAGATGGCATAGGACCAACCACGTCGGCTAGAGCTGCACTGTTGTCAGAGATCGCGAGGGCACAACCGGTCGGCCTGGAATCCAGTGAGCGAGTTCGGCACTCCTTTGAGCGGGACATTTCTGCACAAGAATTACAGTGTAGCACATTGTAAGGAACTGCGCGTGCATCATGAGGTACAACTTCGTGGCTAGTGACGACTGGCTGCTGCGCTTCCAAGAGCGCCACGACATCGTTGGCAAAGCTGTCAGCGAGGAATTGCCTTCTGTCGACCGCGAAACAGCAGTGGCGTAGATCCAGAACATTAGGATGCTGCTCGAAAAATACAGCCCCGGGATCTGTTCAACGCAGATGAAACTTTCCTCTTCTATCAAATGTTGCGGCAAAATCTTTGGCCCTCAGACGTGACCGCTGCCAGGGTGGTCAACAGAGCAAGATCTATGTGACCATGCTACTATATGCGAATATGGACGGGTCCGAAAAGGTGCCGGCTCTCGTCAATAGCAAAAGTGCATAACCAAGATGTTTCAAAAGAAAGCGGAAACTCCAAGTGAGTTATGTCTCCAATCGCAAAGCCTGGGTGACACAACACAAAGGCTGCGGAGGTGCGACGACCGACTGGGCAAGCACAACCGAGGGATATGTCTCGTCCTGGATAACTGAGCCGCCCACCACACTACCGTTGTGCTTAAAAACAGCGAGTTGTGCTATTTGCTGCTTAACACTACTGCAGTTGTGCAACCCCTCAATTAAGGGGTGATCATGAACTTCCTGTCGGGCTGCCGCAAGCGTGTCATCGATTTTGCCCAATAGGCGTTACAATCCGCCCAGGCGGCGTTGTGAAAAACGCCGCCACCAGTGCCCGCATCGCCACGCTGGCCGTAAATTAGTGGTGCAAAGAGAGCTGCCCGCAAGGGAACGTGCATAGATTCTCTTTTTAGTTCGTCTTGTGGTGCAGGCTTTTTTTTCTTCTCCTCTTGTTAGGGTTCTTACCCAAAGCAGGGGATTGGCGAGTGTTAGGTGAATTTTTTTTCTTCGCATTATTTGACCTGAACATGAAGGACCTGGCA
Organism: Rhipicephalus microplus; assembly: GCF_043290135.1. NCBI lineage: Eukaryota > Metazoa > Arthropoda > Arachnida > Ixodida > Ixodidae > Rhipicephalus > Rhipicephalus microplus. The sequence goes on from NC_134710.1 coordinate 452,006,820, forward strand.
AACTTTTTTCTTCAATACAACCGCGCTTTAGAAAAGTAGGAAGCTCATCAAAACAAATTACAGGTATAATTGCAAGATGTCTTAGTTATTTCGGCGTGCTGCAACTGGCACTTTATGTGCAAGCGAGCATCGCATGAGAGCATCGCATGAGGCAAGCACTCCAAAATGCTGTCTGCAACGCCTAAGTGAGTTAAACCTGGGCATATACACGATGCCAAAGCGATGAAGTGCATACATGATCAACCTATCTTACGATCAGTGGTACGAAGCTGGCTTTATCTGGCATGAATGGCCCTAGCAAGTGTTGTCTTTGCAGTTATATTCTTCATCAAGCTCTCGCTTCCTGTCGGTTGAACTGTGTTATTTTTGCATGCGAGAATTTTCCGTTCACGGTTGCCTTCCATTTTTATATACTGCAATGGACTTTTCCAGAAATTGGAGCACGGCACCTAGGCTTGAAGCAAAGCATTATCGGAAGCCAGAGCGCAGGAGAGTGTCGTCTGCTCGCGGAAGCGTCGGCTCACCTCGTTTGCTGCAGCGCGCGGGCGTACGAAAGCACCGTTGCGGGAATATCGCGCGTGGTAACCCTGCTTAAATCTGCACTCACAGGAAAGGCACAACGCAGAGCAACATAATGTCTGCATACGGTATGTATCAATTGATTGACTTGTGGGGTTTAACGTCCCGAAACCAACATATGATTATGAGAGACGCCGTAGTAGAAAGCTCCGGAAATTTCGACCACTTGGGGTTCTTTAACGTGCACCCAAATCTGAGCACACGGGCCTACAACATTCCCGCCTCCATCGGAAATGCAGCCTCTGCAGTCAGGATTTCAAGCAAACGGTTTGTATCCTTGACTTATTAGAGACCTGCGAAAATGCTAACGTCCCCACGAAAGAGCCCATTGAATTAGAAACACCACTCGGCTTTCGGAGCGAGCCCGTGCGTTTCGTTGGCCGTATTTACACGTAGCCACAGATCTTTTTATGTTGTGCGTGAGCGTACAGCTTTACTAAAAGTAGTTTATGTTAGGCACTTCACTCATGATATGCTTCTGTGCGATACGCGGTGAAATACGGCGGCACTTTGCACATGATAATATCATATTCCGACCCCTATAAATGGGCTCAAGTCCAAGTATGCTGGTGGATCGGAATTTTAATTGCCTGTTTCAAATATTGTGTCTGATATTCTTTGAACATGGGACGTTGAGAGTATAGTAAAAACAAGCTACAAGCACGCCCATAGAGCGGACATCAAGTGAGTACTGTCAGGTGCGGAGATTACATAGTTACAGCGCAGTGTCGCACTTTATAAAGTGAGAATATTCTTCACATATGACTTCACAGTATTTTTTTGGAACAGCGTAAAACACACTATCTCTATGTGTTTTTTGTTAAGCACTTAATTTTCGACCTGACAGCGCAAAGGGTAGCAAAAGGGAAAAAATATATATATATAACTAAACGGGCATTGGTGTGCACAAATTACACAGCATTCTATTTTACTGTTTGAGCTCCCGTGATCGTTTGTTTTATTACAGTTTATGATTATGCTAATTCAGTAATTTGTTCTTTCGATGCAGATGGCTGTGTAAGCTCCAGAAAACACACAGCCCTTCCTGTCAGTTTTGCCAAAATGGCACAGATCACCTGAAAATGCACAGATCATCTGAAGGTCTCGACTCAGGTGTATCCAGACCAAAAATACGCGGAATAGAGCACTCTCATGGTGGTAATAAGCACTCAGTGTCTTGGCACAGTATGTTTAAGTGAGAAAGTGTTAATACGTAACGCTCTTCAAGGCTGCTAATGGTGAAATTGTGACTTTAAAATCAATGGTGGAAGCCTCATTCAGTGTGGCAAATATATAGAATACTGCAGTAGCACTCACATCAGTTGGCAACGTTATCTGGCTGCCAGCATTGCTTTTGTATCCGTAATATGGAAAATGCAGCTAGCACTCCTTGTCTTGACACAGGGAACCAAAAAAAAGAGAGGTGCGTCAAGCCATAATAGGTGAAGCCTCTAGATTTATGGTGAAAAACAAGCAGATACGATTGAACATAACCAAGTAGTAAATAGCGAAATATACACTAATTCAGACTGCAGTAAAAAATTGCAGGGTATTTTTCAGATTCACCCAAAGCAGAAGCCGTGGGTGAACCTAAAGGCGAAAGCCGTCGTTTTTTTTCAGTAGGTTTTTTGGTTATTTTCACACCCACCCGAAGTTTTTGTAGAGGTGGCGTGTGCGGCCAATCAATGAACGACTAGAAAACTTGAGTGCCCATTGGAATAAAAGCCCCTTTATTCCTACTTGCGCATGCTTATATACATAACACTGGCGCCACCTGCAGCAGTGATCGCAGAACTGAAACCAAGTATACAAATATACAACATGTTCCCTTCCATAAATCTAGCTATATGGATTAGTGATTTATTAGGATAGCATGTTAGCACATATTCAAAAACACTATACAAAAATACGAACTCTACAATGAACGTAACTATTTAGTACTACAAAATCACATACCTTACAAAAGGAATCCACCGCACTGAATACGTCCGTTTCATTCGCTTCAGCACAACTTCTCTTGCTACGCGACGTAGCCATAACGCTCTGGTGGTAGTCTCTTTCTTGGTGGTTGCACCCTGCGTTGCTGTGTGATTGCTCCTGGAGACTTGGCTGACTGCGTCGCAGCAGACCACCTGTGCGCCTGCGCAGCCGAAGGAGACGTGGGTGCCTGCGCAGCGTACGCAGGAGACGTGGGTGCCTACGCAGCCGAAGGAGCAGCAGATGAAGTCCTCGTAGTTATCTCTCGGGTGGTGCCCCGCATGTAGGCAGAGATTCTCCTCCCCTAGCTGTTCCGTTTCCTCCCCACGTATAAAGAGCAGCAGAGGCTCGTGGCACCTTTGAGAATTTGGATGCATTCCAGGTTTTGCTGTCAGCGAGGCGGAAAGAATATGGTCCCTTCCTGCTGATCACTTTCCTTGGGCGGCTGAATTCCAGGTCGCCTTTCAATTTAGTAGTGGGTTTTTTCACTCTGACGAAGTCACCAACGTCAACATTGGTTTCTCTTGCAGCCCTCCGAGCGTCCATGTATCGTTTGCTGCTCTGTTGCTTATGCTTTACCCGCTCACGTAAACGCCGGAGTTCCTAGTCGGATGCCCGACGACATCCAACCGAGTTCTTGGCTAATGCCCGTGTACAGAAAAGCTTGAGCCCTTGCCGTTGTAGCATGTTAACACCCCGTCGGTTAACACCCAAGTACTCTGTTACCGCCTGGCGCAAGGGTCGCTGCTCAAGAACTGCTACTTAGATGAAGCTTTGTAATACTTTGCTAAAGCACTCAACTTGGCCGTTTGCTTGTCGATAGTATACTGACGAATGTTTGACCTGGATGCCGCGATCTTGAAAAAATGCCTCCAACTCCCGAGATGCAAATTGTGGACCGTTATCGCAAATAACCTCTTTTGGGTAGCCATCGCGCGCGAAGACAGAGACTAAGAAGCATATTACTGTGCTGGTTGTCGTCTCGCTACAGAAATGCACTTCAGCCCATTTCGAATAATAATCTACAAGCATGATTGCATATCTGCAATCGTAGGGCGCCCTCTCCAATGGGCCTACAATATCCATGCCTAGTTTGAGCCACGGCTGCTCTGAAAAGGGGACCGGTTGCAAGGGTGTAGCTCGCACCTTGACGCTCTTGTCTGCTTCCTGGCATATGCAACACATCTGGATAGCTAGCTCGACTTGGCGGTCCATGCCCGGCCACCAATACCGTTCTTGGTATAATTTACACAATGTGTAAAAATTAAGAATTCATTTTCTTCTCTCCAGGCAATAACCACAGGGGTTCCGGAAGGTAGCATTCTAGGACCGCTGCTTTTTAACCTATACATTAATGACATTGTCAAGGTCAGTGACAAAGCTAAATACATAATATACGCGGATGACACCAGCATTTTCTTTACAGGTAACGACATGACTGCCATGACCATACTTATAAACACTACGTTAGAAAGCTTAAACACATGGAGTGAATGAAATTCATTACTCAATAATGCAACAAAAACAAAAGCTGTAGTTTTTCATTCGCGGAGAGAGATTTCCTTAGACAATAGATTACGTATAGGTAGCGCGGCTGTTGAAATTGTAGAAACCGTTAAAACATTAGGAGTACTTCTTAATTGCACAATGTCGTGGGATCCTCAGATTAATAATCTAATTACCAACCTATCAAAATATGTGGGCATACTTGCACGAATGCTTTATTTTCTTCCATTTTCTGTTGAACTAACACTTTATAACAGATTTTTTGTCGCATGTAAATTATTGTCTTTTGGTGTGGGCAAGTACGACAGCAACCAACATAAGTAAAATATACAGACTACAAAAAAAGCGATCAGGTTTATAGCAAATGTCGACTACTATGCACACACTGATGAACTGTTTCATCGCTATAATATTTTCCCAATTCACAAACTTTACGAGTGTTCCCTAGCAATAAGATATAAGCAATCTCTTTTTCATAACAATCGTGCCTTCTTAGATATTTTTGAACTGGAAACGCATGCTAGTCTATACCCTACTCGTCACCAACATCATTGGAACCTTCCATTCTGTAGAACAAATTTTGGGCGACAAATGTTATGTTTTAGTGTTCCTTTGTTACTAAATAAATTACTGGAGGCAAAAATACTCCTTGAGAAATGCAGTGCACGTGACATTAGGGAAGTATTTTATCGTGAAAATTGAGAAAATGGTGGTCCAGGCAATCATGGAACTGTCTATATGTGTATATGTGTGTGTATATATGTGTATATATATGTACGTATATATTTATATGTATATGTATATGTGTGTATGTATATATATATATATATATATATATATATATATATATATATATATATATATATATATATATATATATATATATATATATATATATATATATATATATATATATATATATATATATATATATATATATATATATATATATATATATATATATATGTCTGTATATGCACCTGCATATATGTGTGTATATTTATGGGTATGTGTGTACACGCAGTTTCTATGCATAGCATTGTTGTCAAATATATAGTATTTTGTATTCCATCATAATTTGCATTGTACTTCGGAATTTGTGCCGAAAGAAATTACTTACGCATATTAGTCTCTGTACATAGCATTACTGTACGTGCATCTTCTGACTTGTACTGCGCCAAACATCTCATGGCCTATGTTTGTTGCCTATATGTTCATGGCTTATGTTTCTTTACCCATGTCCACGTTGCTTGCTATGTATTAGGGAGGCTCGGGTTCTCCTCAAGTGACAAAACGTCACTTTTCTCCCGAGCCTGCCCTTATCTTTGGGATGAAATAAAATTGAATTGACTTGAATTGAATTCTCGCCGCCGCGCTTTTGTTCGCCACGCAAGATCAGATTGTCTACCACAGAAAGTTCGTCACGTACTTTAAAGAATGGCTGAAGCTCGGCCGATAACAATATGTGTGCAGGCCCCGACGATTGCAATAGATTTTGCATTTTGCAGTGCACTATCTTGCAATCGCGACTGCTCAAACTGTTCTCCAGTAATGCAGAAAGAAATTGCAAAAACTGATACAACCTCGTCAAACAGGGTTTCTTCTTCCTGAAAAGACGACGCGGGCAGGCGTCAGAGTGCGTCCGCTACTTGGTTTTGCGACCCCTTGCGGTACTCGACGGTATAGTTGTACCGTAGTAGGCGCTCTGTCCACGCGCTGCCCGCAGTGGGCGCCTTCCTCTTCCTTGGGTTGAAAGCAATGCCTCCAAGGCTTGATGATCTGTGAGGAACGTGAAGTGGCGTCCGCACAAGTACACCTTCCACCACTTGCACGCCCAAACACAGGCCAACGCTTCCCGTTTTCCTACCGAATATTTCCTCTCAGCTGGCGAAAGAACTCAAGACGCAAAAGTGAAAGTGTGCAGTTTATGTCCGTCCACCTGCAGTGGGACCGCTACAACTTGACACACTGACGGGTTCGTTGACACTAAGACTGGAAGAGATCCATCGAACATTCTCAGTATAGAGCTAGATGCTAGCGCGTCTTTGGTCTTTCTGAAACTAGCGTCTCTCTCGTCATCCCCAACGAATTGCTGCCCCTTTCTTACCAAGAATCGCATTGGTTCAGCCATGTCAGCGAAATCGGGAATAAACCTAGAATAATATTCGACCACTCCCAGAAATTATTGAAGGCTGGCTGGATCTGTAGGCGCTAGAGTGTCTTGGATGGAAGCAACCTTTTCCTTCAACGGCACAATACCGTTAGCGGTGACCCTATGGCCCAATAACGCAAGCTCCGGCGTATCGATGACGCATTTCGTGTTTAATTTGAGTCCTGCCTCTTTCATGCACCTCAGCACTGCGGTAAGATTCGCCATTCGCTCTTCTCTGCCCTTCCCAACCACAATGATGTTATCGATATTAAACAGGACGCCGCTGCAGCCCTGCAGAATTTTGCAGAATGTCATACCCTGAAAATCAGATGGTGCCGACGCGAGCCCAAAACACACGCGCCTAAAGTGAAAGGGGCCGTCGTGTGTTATACAATTCGTAAATTGCGGCTCTCGGGGTGAAGCATGACCTAATGGTAAGCTGATGCAAGGTCAAGCTTGGAAAAGTGGGTTGCCCCCACTAAACTCTGCAATAGCTCTTCTGTATGAGGGAGGGAAAAGCTATCTGCTTACGATGGCTTTGTATACCTGTCGAAGACCTACACAGAGGCGGATACCACCATCTTATTTTTCAACCACAACAATGGGGGACACCCACTTAGATGCCTTTATTCGCTCTATCACGTTCGTTTTTTCCAAGCGGCGCAGTTCTTCCGAGACTCGTGGCCGCAGTTAGAGCGAAAGGCGCCTGAGTTTTGAAGCAACTGGGTGAGCTGTCGACCGTGTTTTGACACGATGAACAAAACCCTTTCCAATACCAAGTCTTGGATCGAAAATAGCACCAAACTCTTCAACTAATTCTGATGGAAGATCAATGAACTCCTTCGTCCCTGTCTTGACTGCGGTGTGCTCCGTTCGAGCGCTAGTACGCACCGCTGTCGTTTCAAGGCCGTGTAGTGACGACCCATGAACTTGCAAACTGAGCGCCCTAATTGCATCAATACCCAAAAGCAAGGTGCGTTGTTCAACCACATAATAAAGAAGCACTCTTGTGCAGTTATTGTACGTGACATCTGCAAAGAAGGAACCACACACTGGAATGAGTTTCTTCGAATAGTTCAGTAGTCTACTTTGAGCAGCTGAACGCTGCTGACCTTCAAAATGCTGCCTAAATAGGTCATGCATCAAAATCGATACTAATGACCCTGAATCCACGAGGAAAGTAAACTTCGTTTTACTAACTGCTACCGATATGTAGATTGAGGGACGTGTGGATGTCGTCACGGCAAGACTGCTCAATACTACTTCACTTATCGAACTTTCGTCTTCTAGTTCACGAACAGGAGCGGCGTTTCTGTTGCAGACCAAGCGAAAATAACCCATAATACTGCGACCATGACACCGCTTGTTTTTAGCGGGGCAGCGGAATGAAGCTGCGTTGTGCCGAGGTGAACCGCAGCGGTAACACTGGCCCTGTTGGCTGTGCCATTGCTTCGAGGGGTCACCGGCAGAAGATGCGGGCGCAGGGTTGTTTCCGCGAGCATTTATGCTCTGGGCATCCGCAGTAGCCAATTCTTTGCAATCATTGGCTGCCGGCTCAAACTGCGTCGCTATTAGTACAGCTCGAGCGAACGAAAGAGAAGACCCTTCAAGCAGCAACCGCTCGCGCATGTTTTGAGATAATACGCTCGCAACAAATTGATCACGTGAGAAGTCTTTCCGAGAAGGAAAAGAGCACGTAGCAGAAAGCTCACGTAATGCGGTATTGTACTCAATGATTGCTTCCCGACTTGCTGCACGCGCCTACCGAACCGGTGCTGTTCGACCACAACATTTATTGTTGTCGTGAAGTGCGCATGCAGTGCAGCGACAGTGTTATTGTACGACGACGCTTCATGTGGCTGAGAAGTGTCCTTGATACTCCCGAATCTGTATCAGCAGTTGGCTCACCGGACTTTGCGTTGGCCGAAGATTGAAGCGGTAGCGTGTGAAACATGCGCTGGCCTTCAAAGCCGAGGCTGTGGATTAGGAGGGTCTTGTGACGGCCGCCACACAGTCTGAAACGCGAAATGCGAGCAGAAAATCCTCAAAGATGCGGATCCATTGTGCCAGGCAGAAGCAGTGGGGCCAGGCGTGGGCAGGTACAGGGGGTGGTGGTGCCAGTCCGGAAACACTCATGGTGTGGGAAACAGTCGGCAAAAATGACGAAAATCACACCCCCTCCTAAACGAGCACCCTCCTCGCCAATGTAGTGGCGGTGTGTGCCGCCGATGATCGAATGACTAGACAACTTGAGTGCCCATCGGAACAAAAGCCCCTCGCGCATGCTTATATACATAAACAACACTGGCGTCACCTGTAGCAGTAATCGCGGAACCGAAACCAATTAGACAAATATACAACAGGTTTTCTGCACCTAAAGTGGCATTGCACTGGTTCTATGAGTGGATGCATTCAAAACATTTAGTACCTCACCTGGATGTTCGTTCTCTGTGATTCCTGGGCCGATTACGCAGACAGAGCAAAGCGACGATTTCATGTGATGAATTGATCATTAGACCATCATGATGAATTTGCACATTATGTTTAAGGTCCAGAACGTTACAGTATGTGTAAAGTGCGTGACCTTACATATTCTGTGATCTGTGATGTCACGATGACGCCGTATGGTTAAGCGATCAGGCGATCATGTTTGAATTGCTGTTGTTGACGCCACCGCAACGAGATGCAACGAAAAAATGCAATGAAGAGATGTAATGTGCAAAGTGAGCTACCTTACACATTCTGTGATCTGTGATGTCACGATGACGTCTTATGATTACGTGATCAGGCGATCATTTTTGCATCGCTCTTCTTGACGCCAGCGCAACGAGATGCAATAACCCCCGATGGATTGTTTTTGATTTTAAGCGAGAACTGTAGGTGCGGCTTCAAGCGTTACACTTGACCGTTTGCGTCCCGCGTCGATGACGTCGAGTTAACCGAAAATTCATCATTTGATGACAACATATCAGACCAACAAGGTGGTCTGATCATGGAGGCAGTGCAAAACCTCATTACGTGCAGCAATGTTTCAAAGAGAGGTGTGGATGGTGGTGGGCGTGGATCTGAGCAGGGGGTCTCAGGGGATCTTACCCCACTCAAGGCAGCATTTGCCCACACCCAAGGTACAGCACTTCTCTCCACCAGTCGTGATGCAACACGGGTTCACACCCATGGCATTATCGTGCTGACATTCATGGACTGGCGGGGTAGAATCTGTGCATCGACTGACAATAAGAACGAGTTGGTGTTCAACTTCGTGTTGTCTTTGGTGAATGCGCAAGGAACCCTGTGATTCCTTATTGTGGCTTCTAACAGTGTCGCCTCTATAAGGTGACAAACGAATATACACAACTTTCTGTGGCTGCACAGCCAAGGTTACGAGTCCACGCAGGCGCCTTTTTACTACGCTTCTGCATGTAATCTACTAACGCTAACATTTGTATACTCCGAAGCTTAATACAAAACACACTGTAAGAGATTACTCCGAGGCTGGAGTAAAACGCTTGTCCTCAAGTGACCTCCAGATGCGGAGTAATTTTTGCTCCGGACCGAATTGTTTACTCCAGCTGACCGGAGCTCTCGCGCGGCACATTCGGAGCATTTATGCCTGATATTTCACTCTGGCTAGCCGGAGTGATTGCGTGGCGCCACCAGAGCAATTCGTAACAGACTTTCGCTCCAGCTGGCTGGAGTTCTTACGTGGAACCTCCGGAGCATTTTTCGCACGCTTTTCACTCCCGCTATCCGGAACTTTTGCGGGGCACTCTCGGAGTATTTGTAGAATGTTTTTTCTTTGTTCGGACGAAATATTAGTGAGATGTATCAGTATTATTTATAAAGTCCTCCTCTCTCCTCCGCTCATTTATTCCTTGCTGTCCTGTCACGCATCGGTTATAAGAACGGATTCTCATTTCTGATGAAAGCGCTGCAGTGTTTCTGTGTATTTTTTTCACACAGCTCTAGCAGATGAAAATCAAGAAAACGCATGATTTCCTATTCTTTGTTTTATTCAAAATAAGCTGCTATTTCTGGTTTAATTCCCATCATTTGAGAAAAAAATACTAGAAACAAACATGCAAAAAGCAACCAAAAATAATACAAAATGACAGATGACATGAAATCGACAGCCCTCAGGTTTGAAGCGCAGCGCTTCGAAATGAAGCCTAAGATGATCTAAAAATGTGAACGACAAAAGAACAAAGCATGGCCACCAAGAACTATTCACCATCCCCGACGGCCATTCATCAGCGTCATTGACGACCCAAGTGTCGGGCTGATACTGTATGATTGATCAAAAAATGTACACATGGCAACAAGAAATCATGCAATTGGCACAAAATCTGAGGCCACTGAAGCCACGGGCACTCGTTAAATTCTGTACAGTCTGCGATTGATTGATACGTGGGGTTTAACGTCCTAAACCCACCATATGATTATAAGAGAGTGGAGGGCTCCGTAGTGGAGGGCTCCGGAAATTTCGACCACCTAGTTTTCTTTAACGTGCACCCTCATCTGAGCACATGGGCCTACAAGTTTTGCACCTACATTTCAATTGCAGCTTCCGCAGCCGGGATTCAAACCTGCGACCTGCGGGGCTACAGTCTGTGAATACACGAAAATACCTAGCATTGTATACCAACCACAAAAAACAAGAACACAGGACCACCGTTCAATAGCAGGTAGTGGATTCTATGTACTGATGTGTCAGCCAAAGAGGACGAAAGTTTCCCATATATTTCTAAATCGATAGCCCTACTCTTCTTAAATATTCGAAAGCATGTTTTTTGTTTAAAATGAGCCAGTTTCGCTACACTCGAAGGCATTATTGGCAATCTCCAGGTTATTTTCTAATTTTATCGAATAATATTGCTGATATTACACGCAAAATTTAGTTGGCGCTCATCGTCATACTTCAAACAAATTACACCCTTAAGGTTTGTATGTTTGCGGCAAGTTTTTATAAGAGAAAATCATACCTTCATTTGCTTTGCGAAGTAATCTTGGCGAGAAGTTGGCAGTAATTTTGTTTTGTTTTTAATTAGTACTGCCCACTCTTTTTTGATACTTGTCGTAATAAACAATTTTTAAGGTATAGTTATTGCATGAGCATGTGTTACTTGAAAACAAGCAGCCTCAATGACAAAAAGAGTTCACAACTACCTAACAAAATAACTTAGCAATGAAAGGTACTAACATCAAGCACCTATGCCAACTACGTTTTCATCCTATACTGGCAGAAATGAGAGACGGTCGACCAGTTTACACTACTTACAGGTCTGTGCAAACGTCAAGGTCATGGAAGGCAATTCATAGAGGCGGATTTACGAGATCACCAAGATTGTAGTTGTGTTTTACCCTGTCCTTTTCACAGGCCAGCGTTGCTTCTGGCATTCGAGCCCTCTTTGCAAGAGAGAGATAGAAACAAGAATTTTTTTTTCTAAGAGAGAAGGTCCACAGGACAGCGAACAATTTGAGTTTTACCTGTTTGGTAAAAAAAAACTTAACTCCCCTCGTCTCCCCGCAGCCCTCCTAAAAAAACTGCATTCACAGCCATGCCAGTGGGACTGAAGAGGAAAAAAAAATGCTGCAGTGTGGCGCTACGCAAACTTTAACTAGCAGAAGCAAAATCTCGATGCACGTCAGCACATTTTGGAGGGTTACGCATAATTACAACAGTCCAGGTGAGGTTATTGCAGCACCAATGGAGCTTTCATCACCAGAAAAGTGCAAAGTAAAGAACACGCTTGGGTGCGTCTTTTAAATCAGAAGCATTTTTTAGCAAACTTCGGCGACTTTGAACGTATCTATCTATCTATCTATCTATCTATCTATCTATCTATCTATCTATCTATCTATCTATCTATCTATCTATCTATCTATCTATCTATCTATCTATCTATCTATCTATCTATCTATCTATCTATTTATCTATCTATCTATCTATCTATCTATCTATCTATCTAGCCACCTACGACTTTCAGCTCTCCTGCACGTTTCTATAACGGTATCGATACCAAACTTGGTACGGCATAACATGACTGTATGGGGAACATATGTGACTAGTCATAACATGAAAATCGTGACATGTGTGTGATGAATGTCATGATTTACAATTCATGGTCTTGCAGCACTCGCGGTGGTTTTGTTAACGTGGCATGTTGCAAAACTGGTATGGAATGACATGATTGCATGGCGAACTTAGACGACAGACCCTAACATGAAAATCATGACAAGTGTGTCATGTAACAACATGAATACATGCCAAGCTCATGATGTGCTCGCACCTGTTTTGCTAGCATCACATATGCCAAATTTGGTATTACGGTACACGAATGGAAGACGAAGGTATGTGACTAGTGCATACATGATAATCATGAAATGCGTGTCGTGTAACAACATACGTACCGTGCTAATGATGCGCTGGTGGCTGTTTCAGCAGGTTCACCTATACCGAAAGTTGGTATTACTGAACGTGAATGGATGATGAAGGTATGATACTGGTACAAACATGATAAACTTGAGATGTGTGTCATGTAACAACAAGACTACATGCTAAGCTCATGATGCGCTCGCGGCCATTTCGCTAGGTTCACATGTACCAAACTCGGTATTACGCGACGTGAACGAACGACATAAGTAAATGACACATACAAACATGATCATCAGGACATGCGTGTCATGTAACAACATGACTACATGCCACACGCATGATGTGGCCGTGGCAGTTTTGCTTGCTTCACACATGCCAAATTCGGTATTACGTGACGTCAATGGATAACGAAGGTATATGACTGGTGCAAACATGATAATCATGAGATGTGTGTCATGTGAGAACATGACAACATGCCACAGCGAAGGCGCCAATACATTTCGATGTGACGCGTAGAGCGTGCTCGTCATTGTTAATTTCGACGCGTCACACCGGCGTTGCGACGCCAGGCGACGGTCCTGCCATATGCTCGCAGGCACGCGCTGCGCTGCGTTGCTTTGACGCACGCGCGTTTCAGCGCGTCCGGCAGCCCTCCTACAGGAAAAGAGGCAGACGTAGTGTTGTCTGGGTAACGCATCGGCACGAAATGCAGCATGTCGCACTTCGCACCGGTCGCTGTCGGGCCGTGCCGACGGACGCTGGTCGCGCTGTTCCTGTCTAGCGTCAGACTATTAAGTGCTCGCGTTTCGCTAACGTTGCGTCGCTGGCCCAGCATGCGCGCGCGTCAACGCTACATTGGAGTATAGTGGGCCCTTCATGATGCACTCGCGGCCGTTTTGCTAGCTCCACATATGCCAAATTTGCTGCTAGGTGACGTCAACGGATGACGAAAAATTGTGACTGGTGCAAACATGATAATTCTGACACGCGTGTCATTTAAGAACATGACAACCCACCAAGCTCATAGCATGCTCGTGGTCATTTCGCTTGCTACAAATATGCTAAATTTGGTATCACGTGACGTCACTAGATGACGAAAGTAAACGACACATCGAAATATGATAATCCAGATACGGAAGTCATGTACGGCTTCATTTACCTTCACCTCGTAACGTTGTGCTGATTTTAAAATGACATATCAGCCCATCTCATTCATGCTTCGCACATAATCGATTCCCAATGTACGTGGGATCTGCCATTTTTTCTTGGTATTTCTGGAGCTTCTCGGAAAATCATGTCTACTCAGCTTTTATATACAGCGAAGGCTGTTATGAGATGACTTTTCGGGTCACGCGCAGTTGCATGTTGTCCGCCGCCACCGCCTCCGGTATCCGTAACCACATCGCGTGAAGTTAGAAAAAAAACCTTGCATCTATTACAGAGTGGGGGTGGAATCCGGGTCGGCTGGATGCCAGCCCACTATTCTACCAGTGAGATACGCCGGCGATTGCAACTAGTAGAACTTGCCTGAGGCAAGCACGACCTGGCACCAATGGCACAGTGGGGCTCGAACCCGTTTCCGCTGAGTGCCAGCCATGTATTCTACCACTGAGCTACACCGGTTTTTTTTAATGAATGAAATTATCACCAGTAAATTAAACAGAACATACTTCATCAGAAGTCGGGCAAACACAAACAAGCGTCAAGAACGGTGCCAAAAGCCTCGACAACACTGCGCACTTGAGCCGCTGCTTCTCGGAAGACAGATCTTGTTGACCGTGGTGGCTTCGGCGTGTCTATCGATCATGCAACTTTTCTATAATGAATAAAGTCCCAACAACATAAACAAGTTGTAAAGAGTATTGTCAGTCAGACTCTTTTTGAACGGAAGGAACCGAATACTTTCAGCTGTGATTGGAAGTTCTTTTCTTAACGTTTTTTAGAATGTCCCAAAAATAAAAAGCGTCGCAACAATCAATGAAACATTGCTCTACAGTCTCAGGTTGGTTGTATAGTCTACAATTCACTGTCCAGGGTACGTATATTGATTTTTCATTCAGCCACGTTTTCACTGGCAGCATGGAAGTGTGCAGTTTAAAGAAAAATGTTTTCGCTGAAGGAAGTATACACATTCTACGTACACGAAATAATACATCGTGACCAGGCAGAAGCGAATATGGCTTTCGATAAACAGGTTCAGGGAAAAGGTTATTCACAAGTGCAGCGGTTCAATTTGTTCGGTAAATAGTATACAAATACCCTAAGGTAAACCTGGCTTTCAAACAATTGAACGTATCAACAACTTCTTTTAGAAATCCCCGCAACGGTAATTCCTTAGCAACGCTTGTTGTGACATGAATGAAAGGAAGGTGGTAACATAGTAGGTTACGAAGAACCGCTAATAGAAGTGTGTGGCACACATCCTTGAGGTAAAAAAAATTGCAACACTAACTGTCGCACAAAAAAAATGCACAAGGCCGAGGCCACCCTTTTCAAGTGGAAAAAAAGATTGTCTTTTCTCATGGGTTCCCAGGAAGAGCTCAAAATAAAGCAGGCAAATATCCTATGAAAGGCTTGAATGTTTACCCGAAAGCAATTCAAAACCTGCAGAATTTAAATAAGCGTTGATAGAAGCAATATATTGCACGCTTTCGCTTCTGCAAAAATGGAAAGCTCCCGTCAGTGTCAAGTTGCGACCTTTCGGCGGATCGTAGTCATCGCAGCGAGCGGTCAAGTGTGGGCCACTCTTACGATAGTTATCGAGAGGCACACCAAGGTATTTCGTAGGAGTCGCATTCTTATGAATATTTGCGAAGACCGAAGGAGTTTGGGCCCACATGCCTAGGCAGAATCCACTACTTTTATCAAAAATTATGCTGGCACCAGTGACTTCACTGAAACGTGCTTGGGACTTGTTGTAAAATTGGCCTTTTTCAGGCTGAAAATCGGGAAAGCAATCGTGTTAATACGACCTATAAAGCGTTTTACAACAACGAAAAATCAACCAGTCGTCGCACAATGCGAATAGCTTCACGACTGGGCCATTCAATGCTCCAACCCATTACAAAAGCTTCTTTTTGTTTCCCTATTGCTGAGGCGCATACCCATATCAGCCATAATTCCTAATCGTCATCACCCACTCCATGAACAATCGGCACAAAATTCCTTGCAAATGTTTAGCCGACAACGCGCTTCTCAGAAGCATGACGAAAAATTGCATAGCGAATGCCGGCCTACTACCCAAGACTTTATTAATAATGCCCTATTGGGCACCACGCAAGTCTTATTGCAGTTGTCACCCAATGAGTGTTTAGAAAAGGCTCTGAAAGGCCGCTCTTCTAGCTTTTATTGTGACTGTTCTGTGCCTACCGAGCAGGCCTGGTGTTTTTTACATTGAAGTTCAGGTTGGCATCAAAATTCTTGCTTTTGATGCGGTTTAGGAGCATTTGGTTCAGCTTGGCGCAACCATACCGAAACGTATAAAAATGCACAATATGCGTAGCTGTACCCCTGTTTTCGAAAAACACATAAAGGTAAGAAAAACATATTGGCCCCATATCTGCGCGTTGCAATGCAAAGGTCGTCGAAAGATGATAGTCTTGCGTCTGTAGAGAGTGAACAAAACGCTTATGTGATGTCATGCGCAAAAAAATTGGTGAATGGTATTCTGGAGGCGCTGCATTAGAGCTCCTCAAGCGTGCAGCGTAGGCGAACGAACGCATCAAGCCATGTCACACGTGAGACATGAGCGCTACCTGGCAGTTATCGTAAGTCAGTTTGCATTTCTCTATTTAGGGCGGTTTTGTAGGTCAATCAAGTAGGTGTATGTAGTACGAAATTCACCGTCAATGTCTTCATTGCTCCAAAGCTATTTTAATACCGTCAAGACTCCTCGCACGTGATGAATATAAATGAGCTGAAATTCCAGAAGCCCAAGCTCGCTTGCGGCACCTCCCATTAAGCGAAAAAGAGTGGGGCGAGATATCTGTCCCACAATTGTGGTTTTTCCAAGTACATCCTGTGCAACATTGCTTTTAGCGTTCCATTAAACTTTTCGGCAGCCCATTCACCATGGCAAGGTAGGGGGTCGTTCGAGGAAACTTGTTGGCTAGAACACGGCGCACTTCTTCCATGAATTCTGCTGTAAAATTTGTCGCTTGGTCGCTTACAGTTTCCTTCGGTAACCCGGCTCGAGAAAAAATCTCAATTATTCCTTCTAGACATGCACAGCACATATTGCGAGGAGTGCAATTGCATCCGTATATCGCGTGGCAAAGTCAGTAAACATTATAATAAAGCGGTTGCCACGGTCCCACTTCAGTGAGAACGGACCGATTAAACCGACTGCAACAAGCTCCAAAACCGTGCGTATTCAAAGGAGCAACGCCAATTTTACTTTTTGTGTCGTTTGTTCACACTTGTCACATGACATTATGAACCTTTTCACATCGCCATACAGATGCGGCCCGTAAAAATAGGCTAAAATCAATCTGTTGTGTGCCCAATGCCTTGGTGCCTTGCCACAAAGCTCTCAAGGCCGCCTTCGATGATATGCAGTCTGAATATTTTGGTACGACTAGTTGGTCAAAGTTACTGCCACTAGCAAAACAATATTGTCGGTAGATCAGTCCACCACTCTCTAGAAACCTTTAACCTTTTGGTCACTTGAATTCATTACTACCTTTAGCGAACACAGCCTTCAATATTTTGTCCTTCTGCTGTTTATGGAAGAACTGGCCCTCGTCACGTCACGCCATTTGTTCTTCGAAACAGTCAATAGATTCATTTTGTCTTCGTGTGGTTTCACCACAGCAGAAACGTATAGAAGATGTTCTTTACCTTCCACAGGACAATATTGTGTCCCTCTAGTTCCCTGCTTAACTGCAATAGGGTTTCAATGATGATACAGATTGTGGTGATCCCTGACACCTGGCAAGTTACCAAGCATCAAATAATATAGAGGCTTGTTCATACAAAGTGCTGTTATCTTTCCTGTGAAGTATGGAACACTCACATGAAGTTTGGCTTATGGTACTTCGTTGGCGTAGCCATCACTAAGCAAACATTTGCTATTTTTTGTGGTCAACCGTTCATTTGGCAGAAGATCTCTCCAGATAATTGCAGTGTTACTCCCGGTATTTTAAAGAACTTTGACTAGCTTGCCCAGAACTTCACGTTCAAGTACTGATATTCCCTGTGCAAGATTAAGGGGTTTCTTCTACCTACAAACTTTATTTCGATGCTTAAGTTTATTGGCTTTTTAACCTCCTCCAGTAATCATCATCATCATCATCAGCCTGAATACATTCACTGCAGGACAAAGGCCTCTCCAACGTTCCGCCAGTTACTCGGCCCTGTGCTTGCTGCTGCCAATTTATACCCGCAAACTTCTTAATCTCATCTGCCCACCTAACCTTCTGTCTCCCCCCAAATCTCTTGCCTTCACTGGGAATCCAGTTAGTTACCCTCAATGACCAGCGGTTGTCCTGTCTACGCGCTATGTGCCCAACCCACGTCCATTTTTTCTTTTTGTTTTCAACTATTATATCCTTAACTCCCGTTTGTCCCTTAATCCACTCTGCTTTCTTCGTGTCTTTTAAGGTTAGCACTACCAATTTTCTGTCCATTGCTTGTTACTTCGTCCAGTATGTTCAATTAAAGGAAAACTGGGATGGTTTGCATCCACTACGCACGCTGAGTTTTTTTTCTTCCTGTGCTTTCATGCTCTGGCACGCTTCGTTTTTCTGGGCTATTTGGCCAGGAACTTTACAATTCATCGCCTCTCTAGCTGAAGTGCGACACTCATTTGCTTGATGCCCTGACGCTTGCAAAGCATATGCTTCGGAAGAGGTTTCTTTGGAGCAATGTCAAAACTCTTGAAATTGATTCAGTCGTGGCAACCTTTTCCGAGGTTTGATAAGTTTTGTGCTTACATGAAGCAATCAGTAGCGTCGGCTAGCTGTTGGAGTGACTTGCACTCACGTTCTTTGAAAAGTATTGTGTTCTTTGGATGACAGCAGTGGAGAAACAGTTCGGTGAGCATGTGGTCTCGAAGGCTATCGAACGTCCTAGGCACATCGGCCATGCCAATCCAATTGTCGAAGCAACCGGAGAGTCTTGCAGGTAACCGTATGAAGATTTCTTCATCTTCCACTCGCATCTTGCAAAATTTCTCTTAGTATCTTTGCGCAGGGATTCGCAACCTCTGCTACAAGGCTCTCTTGCCTTCCTTGTAGTCTAGAGAATCCGTGGCAGTCATTTGGCCAATTACTGTTAAAGCTTCGCCAATCAAACACAGGCTCACAGCTGATGCCCTTTTCTCTTGCGGCCAGATTTGTCCTGTTCAGCAGTACGTTCATCTCTCTGCCTCGCCTGTTCTGCTTCCACCCACTTACGCAGTTCTGCGCCTGACAACGTTAGTTTTACCACAACAGTGGTTGCCTTATCGGTTTCCATGATCGGACCGAATGTTTGAGGGTGCACTAAAGGAACAATAATTTCCGTCGATATATTTACGAGCGGAATCCGGGCAGGCTCACCACATTGTGGTGTAAACTCGGGGTTTGAACCCAGGACCACTCACCAACAAACGGTGTGGAGCCACGAGTGCCCACACACAAACACATATTTACAGAGAAAGATGTTCTAATAATGAAATATTGAGAGGTACTCTGATGTATGCAGTCCTACTAGCACTAATTGTCTTTCAATTCAGAAAGATCTTGATGTGCATGAAGCCGCTAAAGGACGATCATTCCCACCGCTCGAGCACGATGTCCCGTCTGGCTGGTTTACGTCGCTAACGAGTGCCAGCCTTCGCCAAGGCACAGAACTCTGCTGCAGCAGCTCGGTAGCTCGGCCTCCACAATCGTCTCAGCCACGCCCGGGTGGTCTTAGCGACTCGGACCGACCTCAGCAGCCGTTCTGCACCACCCACAAAACACGCTCGACCGCCGTGAATGACAGCGAAGATGAGGGTTCCTCGACCGGTGCCTGGACTAGATGCCCAGCCGGAAGGCCGGCCTCGCTCGTCACGGCAGCCCTGCAGAAGTCTAGTATGCCAGCCAAACCACTGCGTCTCACCGTTTCCCTGGGCCAGTCCCCAGCCGGAGCACAGGAATGGCAGCGCCTGGGAAACGTCACTTTGTTCCCCGGACCGGGCGTGCAGCAGAAAACCGGTTATCCTTCACCGCTGCGCTGTCTCGACCACCGGAACGCGCGCCTTTGTCCGCGTCGTCCCCGCACACACTTCAAAGTTATGTTCATCGCCGCCGCACAGTGACCACCTATTTGTTTTATTCACGTCTCTACCATGCCTCTCGCATGAGAGGCAGTTATAAAAATATAGGAAATAACGTCGAGAAGCGCTTACCAGCCTCGCCCTTGACGTCGCCGTCGGGTACCTACGCTTTTGACCCATTAGGCGTTTATTGCATGATGAAAATGGAGCAACGCATCGGCGGCTGCCCAACTGGGATAGTGATCTCAGTGCTGAGAGTCGGTGTATGGTGCAATCCTGTTTTTTGTAAGAAGCTTCATGTTCTGAATAAAGGGAAAAGACGCTCGCCGGAAAAAGGAACCGCTGACAATTGGCTCGACGTACCACATCAGAAGCCACCTTTAATCATTAAAAACACCCTGTTTCAATTGGCGCGAATGTTGATCAAGTGTGGTGTTCATTAGGTACACTGTAGATTTGTGCTGCATTTGTACCTGTACCAGAACTTCTTCAAACAACAGGACCTCTTCATTTTTTGTTTGCGAGATTTTGCAGCAATGCTTAGTTCCTATGCTATGCTATGCTATATATATTCTTTAGACCCTCCGCAGAACTCGAAAATGACTGGTCAATTGTACCATTAAAATCGTGAATTCCATAGGGACTACAGTTCCACTATTTAGGAGCAATAATAAATATAACAAAGTAGAAAACGAAGCGCAGTAGAAGCCTGTGACAACAAAATATCTAGAGAAGAAAACTCTCACCGCAGTTAAGTATTTTCAGTTGAACGACAAACACCCGCAGTAGTCGATGCATTGGAAATTCGTGAAATTGGAACATATTTTTACCGCAGCCTTTCATTACCGAAAATTCTTAAACAAGAGTGCGCGAATAATCTACTCTCTAAGATTAACTGCATTCAAAACTGCCCAATTCTATTTAAGGTACATTTGAATTGTGCAGAAATATTTCCACAACGTACTTGAACTGGCGCAATCATTGCCGTTTGCAAACAAAAACGATGGTGCTGATGATAAAAATGATGGTTTGCACATCACTACGAGTGACGACGGTTGTATCCCAACCAACAATGTATTTAATTAGCAGTACAAACTACATTTTTCAGAGCAAACCACAAGAATCTGAGGCTGTTTTGCAGGGGACAAGTGTTAACATTTTAAGCGGCGGAAGTAAACCCCTGTTCGCTATGCTGACTCGTAATCGTGGACAACGTTTCATAATCCTCATTGAGGTATGTGCGTTAGCTTGTCGGCATTGCGCGCCCATTGATGCCGCACATGTGTGGAGCAGTTGCAGTCTCTGTATGTGCTTCGTGCAATTAGAAATGTGTGTAGCAATCGCACAGTCTGCTTTGTTTCCCGAAAAGACGCCTTCAAAGCACACGATGACGAATTGGAAATGACCAATTTTTACAATGCAAGTCACGAGCAATGCAACTATTGCGGGAAAACGCTCACCTATTGAGCTTAATAGCTTATGACAATGAAGTTTGTCTTCAGGCCATTCCCTGTCTTTTCTCCCACATTTTCCTACCAGCGAAGTTCTGCAAAAGGGAACGTTTCTGCTTTCCCTATCGACTTCATTTCCGGGTTTCAGCTGTAACGTAAACTTGAATATCTCGTCGAAATTCATTACGATGAAGCTCAATTTTCTTACGGAGCAAGTGTAAATTGACGTGGCCCAATGCCATGACTAAAGATGAAAACACAGCCTTAATTATATGAAGCTAGCACTATGCAAAGGTACTACACTTAACTAGTGTAGAGGCAAGGCTGTAACTAATGCTTGCTATATACCTTGGATCCTAAAGAACAAGCTGGACAAAACTGGAGAGCTAAAAATTGACTTACCTGCATGTAACCTAACGTGTTTAAATAGTGATGTTTGATCATTTCTAACAAATGGACAGGCGTGGCAGTGAAACATAAGCAATTTTTCCTGGCTAGAGCCTTCGTGGTCGCGCGTAGGCACCGGACAGAATTGAGCGACTTAGCTTCTTCACTATCACGAGTAGACAACTCATATTCTGTGCCACTCTGCCTGCACAACTTTTCTCGTCCCTTGCGTGGGTGGCTGCCTGAGATGAAGTAGCATTCACCGACTTGAATCCTTCATTCTCGACTAAGATTCTGTGCCACTCTAGCCGCCGCTCTTCTCACGTCCCTTGCGTGGGTGGCTGCCTTTGTAAAAGTGGCATTGACCGACTTCGCTCCTTCATTCTCACGAGTGTACGACACAAATTTTGTGCCACTCTGTCTGCAGCTCTTTTGCTGTCCCTTGCGCTGGGTGGCTGCCTCAGATGAAATGGCATGAGAATCTTAGCTCGGCATTTCTCTTTAGGTGATGTCCGCAGTGTCAGGTGGCTGCTATTGGATGGCTTTATATATGAAGCTATCGCCATAGAAAGGTTCCACACTTACTCGCGTAGAGAACAATGCTGTAACTGATGCTTGCGATATATGATGGATCCTAAACAAGTAGCTGGACCAAATGAGACAGTTAAAAAGTTACTTACCTGCTTGAGACCTGACGTAAATAAATAGTGATGTTCGATCATTTGTAATAAATGAAATGGGCAGGAGTGGCAGTGAAACATCAGCGGTTTTTCGTGGCTAGAAGTTCCTTGGTTGCGCGGTGGCACAGGATAGAATTGATCGACTTGGCTGCTTCACTCTCACGTGTGGATAACTCATATTCTTTGCCACTCACGCTGCAACACTTTTCTCGTCTCTTGCGTGAGGTTGCTGCATCGGATGAAGTACCATCGACCGACTTGGCTCCTTCATTCTCGACTGAGATTCTGTGGCACTCTGGCCGCCGTCTATCGCTCATCCCCAGCTTAAAGTGGCTGTCTCAGAATAAGTGACAATTAACGATTGGCTCCTTCATTCTCTCGAGTGGGCGACTCAGATTCTGTGCCACTCTGGCCGCAGCTCTTTTCTCGTTCCTTGCGTGGGTGGCTGCCTCTGTAAAAGGGACACTGACCGACTAGGCTCCTTCATCCCCGCGAATGTACGACTCAAATTCTGTGCCACTCTGGTTGCAGCTCTTTTATCGTCACTTGCGTAGGGTGGCTGCCTAAGATGAAGTGGCATTGACCGACTTGGCTCCATCACTTTCGGGAGTGGACGACTCAGATTCTGTGCCACTCTGTCTGCAGCTCTTTTGCCGACCCTTGCGTTGGGTGTCTGCCTCAGATGAAGTGGCATGAGAATCTTGGCTCGACTTCTTGTTTTAGGTGGTGCCGTCAGTGTCAGGTGACTGGCTTGTGAGGGCTTGAGACAAAGATTCAACTTGAAAATATAGGCGATAACAACCGATAGCGGAAACTACTTCACTAAGTGCACGCATAAATGGAGGTAAATGCAAACCATGTGAAACGAACATGCAGCAACATGAGATATTACGGGTGTTCTGTTGAAAAACGCATTTTGCTCGAAAACGAATATATTGCAACATGGGGGAATAACACACGTGTTCAGCTGAAAAAAACGCATTGTGCTTGAATTTGGTAGTCAGGATGAAAACAAATAACAATCCTTTCACCCCTGATTGGGTCAGTGAAGAGTAATTTCATGTCTGCATTTCGACATCATTATTTAGGCTTGCAGTCAGCCAAACACTGCGTTGCTTAAGCGTATGTCGTATAAACGAGTTGAGGGCCTTAACCTAACCGCAGATAAAACATATCTGACAATAAGAAATCTGTGTAAAGATGACGTGCAACCTTTTTATTCAGCCCACGTGTCTTGAAAACGCAAGCATATCAACAATGTTGCTCGAGAGAGCACCGAAAACTGTAAATACTCACATATGCACACAATTCGAGGTTTTTTTTAAAATTCGACTTCTTTTATTCGGGGAGGTTGTCAAATAGGTCAAATAAAAGTTTATTAACTAAACAAGATAAAAAAGAAACTACCCACACTCAATAAATATGAAATTCAAAGTTAGCACTCGCAACTTTTCTAATTGGCGCTGTGTTACTTCGTTGTATAAAACCGATTTCTTTTGATGATAGTTTATTGTTGGCGTGTTAAACAACTCCGTCCTTAGCAGCATCATTTGAGATTGTGCAGTAAAGATCCTTCAACTTCCGCCATCGCCATTTGCTATAACACAATTTTCTTCTATATACTGTCGGTGCACGTTTGCACTGCAAGGCATGCGAACTAAATATTACCAGGGTAGGTAATACACTGACAAATACTTTTGATGCTCTTGTAGTGTTTGCCAGCCAGCAATCCTAACAACGCACCATTGTTCTCTGTAGTGCAGCGAATAATATTGAGAGTAAATTTATTTAAACAATAGGCAATTGATGCCAATGGAGTGTGATGACGAAAACGCTGCTCACTCCAGCATTTTTTCTTGAGTGTAACGCCATGCGCATTTTTTTGCAGCGCTGAACGGGCGTAAATTCAACACCTCCTAAAATTCTTCAGGCCTGCGCCTCACGTGACATGACGTCAGTTACGTCATCACTCGCCGTCCGACCGGTCCTGCGGGAGCGCGCCACTTCTTGCACTCCTCTCGCAGTGAACCAGTTGTATCTCAGCAATATTGTTTTCTCTCGCGTCTGAATGTGTTCAAAGGCCATTGTTAATTATAAGAAAATTGTCAAACGTGGAAACTTCCTGTAGTAAGAGTTAGTTTATTCAACAATTACACATGAAACAGAGGCACGAAGCAATGATCAAAAACACAAATACATGAACGTACTAATGAAAATTACAAATGACACGTGAAGACTTTAATTTGGAGCAACAGTTTTCAATTTCCGTGCTTTTGCGACAGCTTCAGCATCGGCTTTAGCAACAGCGGCTGCGTCATTCCTCTCTTTGCAATAATTATTTAGCAGAACATTTGTCGCACATTTTATCAACATAATTATCACCAAATCTGGTTTCTGCCCATTCGCACAAGTCACCAGTTCCTCAAATGCTGGCAAGCTCTCCTTCACAAGCTGTTGAACAATGCATCTGTGATTTTGTGCCTGCAGAAAGCACGCGGCATTTTTTTCATTCTGCAGCAACTTTGCAACAACAACTTCAGTGTACATCACCACTGTCACAACACACGCGTTCGGAAATTTCAAGCCACCTCGATTGAGACTTGCTATTAAAGAATTTGCATCACCATCGCACTCAGCATCGCAACTGTCAGCAACAAGGTTCTCTTGACAGTAGTTGCACTTCAACGTTTTTGCCACGGAGTCAGTGCAAAAGCCTCCAACATAAGCGAAAACAGCGACGCGTGTGCTTAAGCTGTCAAGGTCTTCAGGTTTGACAGTAACTCTGAAGTCCTGTTGATTTGTGGCTGTTGCCGATGGAAGAGCCTCATCAATGAAATCGTCGCTGCTCATTATAAAAAGAGTATATCGTAGGCGAATCCTGCCTTCACTCTCGTACAGCTGCCTAATGCTGATGTGGTAATGACCACCAGCCATTTGCCTGTACTGGACAAATCTGTTTTCGAGACTGTCTGTCTGCAGCTTGCCGAGCAGGACATATTAATAACGAAGCTCGACAAGGCAGTACTTGGTGAATTCAAGTATTGCATAGGCGGAATGCCTTAGAGCAGATTGAATTTCTCGCGTGGGAATGCCGTTGCCGTGTTTGTAGGATTCCCACACATCCAACCAAGTGACAAATGCGTCGAGAAATTCCAGCTTAGCGTCACCATTCAGCACGAAACTGGCTCTTCATAAACATCTTTGTGGTGATGGCCTTTTTGAGGTGGTTTAACGTTTCCAATCTTCCACCAGCGGAGAACGATCCTGATAAAATTGGCAGTTTCTTTGGCATGCCATAAAGCATGAAAGTTCCAGTGGTGATCCAGTGCCTCAGCTAAAAAAGCATTGAATATTTGTAGTACTAGCTTAACATTCTGCCTTTAGAAGTTGCTAGGATTTAGCGCCTTTGACGAAAGGCGATAGCTGTATTTCAAAAGCTGAGAAGCCTCTAGCTTGTGCAGCTCCCGAAGATCTTTGAATGATGCCCGCTGTATGCAGTCGGGATGGACACTGTTGTTTGAGAGATCAAACATTGAAAAATATAGGTTTGTCTTTAGATTCTTTTGAGTTATCCAGTTGTTTCGAATGCATTTCAAGAAGTGCACAGAATCCACAACATAAAACATAGGTCTTGTTGCGTCTTTTGGATTTGGGTAAACGATGCTTGGCTTTGGCGGATCTGAAAACATACTGACTGCCTTGCGATTGATTGCGTTGTTGTCTGAAACTACTGCAAGAACTTTAAAACCTATTTTCTCAAGGCCAATGATTGCAATTTTCAGGACAGCATGAAGAGAATGAGCATTCATTGTTCGTGCAAGCAGAATGTGCACCACCTCGCGAAAAGAACCCAGCATGCTTTGCACCATAAACACATCGGCAGAAGTAGCGGCCTCTTCACTGTTTCCTGCTGCCCCAGCAAATTTTCCACCTTTAAAATCGAAGAAAGGCTGGATGTGAATTTCGTCGAGCATGAGAACCACGGAACTTTCATGCGGCTGCAGTTGCTTAAATTTGTGCTTTATGTACCTGAGAAAATTTTCACTGGCTGACTCAGTGTGAGGTGACAAGTGAAACGAGGAGCAGATATTTCGACAAGTACTGGGATGTGGCATGGCAAAAAAACCTGAAAGCCTCAGAAATTTGAAGGCGTGTGGAGATATGCTGCGCAATATGCAAGCAACCACCATACTTTCGGAGAGATACTGCGATCGTTGTTTTCCAAGCAACGCCACTTGTTCTCGCAAGAACTGACTGATACGTTTCTTGCTGTCAATGGCATCTGGTTCAAGTTGCTCAAGAAGGCTAACGACTACGTTACAAAGACCTTCCGAGGAGCATTTTTCACCGAGGATGCTTTGACGCCTACTCAGGACGGCAGACAGGACAATCACATGCCCAATGCTTTCTGGCACGACATAATCACCTATACGGCCTAATTTCGTACCATGAAAACATGCACTGATACTCAGGTCGCTGAAAACAGTAACAGACGACCGCAACATTGGCATGCTCTCATCAACAATATTTAAAAACAGGGCACAGTTTGTGCGGTGAATTACGATCCACTCATTTGGCACAGGTGCACTTTTCAAACATTCCATAAGCTCAAGACGCGACGAAAAACAGCATTTCGTTTCTTAATCACGATAAGAAGCCTCCGATTCGGCGATGGCACGAGCGAGGTCAGCCGCTTCTCGGCGCATTTTTTTTTTGTTTTCGGGCATTCTCTCGGAGAAGGGTCATCCTTCGACAAGTACGAAGGACATCCTGAGAACAGTGTGGGCACTGATCCTCAACGCAGGCGTGGTGCTTTAAGTGAGACCTCTAGCACTCTTCCGGTCATAGGATCCGTGTAGGACGACTTGTTCTGAAGGCATGACTCGGTGAAATGCAATGCGCATACCTGCATACCAACAGTAGTCGCAGCGTGTCAGCGAGCCTCGCAATGCGTCTAAACATTGCACAAGCACTCCGCGAACGGTTACAATGAGTATAATTTCACCATCAGTGTGATGCAATGGTGACAACAAGTTTGCTCTTACTTTGTTGGTTTCCCTAGGGAAGAAATCCTTCCTTGGAATAGCACTGAGCCACTTCTTCCTTAGCACTTCATCCTTGGGGAATGAAAATACCTAACTTTCTTCCCGGTCTTGTAATTACTTGAACATGCCGGCACACAGCACTTATTGGGAATGTCAGAAGCTTCGTGCAATAAAATTAAGGCAGTAAAATTACCTTCCCACAATGCAAAGGAAATGGCTCGGCAGACTCGCGAAAAAAACACGTGCAGCACGGCCGCCACCAGTTGCAGCGATTGGAAATTCTGGAATGCGCGACGGAACTGGTCAGGACGTATTGGACTGGTAGGACAGCTGGTGGTGACGTCACGGTGGAGGGCGCAGGCCTGAAGAATTTTTAGGAGGTGTTGGTATATTGCGCTGCAGTCTGGCAGCTTTCTTGCTGTAATTGCGGCCACTCTTAACTGTCAATCCCTGGCTGTGTTTGGCGGATGAGTCTTTGTCACTGGAATCAGTACTGTCCGTCTCATAGGTTGGACAAAAATGCATCGTAAGCAAATCACGAGACTAGGTTCACGCCATCTGGTGAACACACGCACTTGAAAGACAATAAAAGAACAGACAGAAACAACTGCACGTCGAAAATGACAGGCTTACTACTCCACAAACTACAGCAGACTCCCCGTAAGCGGAAACCTGGCAAAAAGGAACTGCTGCTTAAGCGGAACATCTGTTTTCACAAGACTTCTCCCATTAGTGCTTTTTGCACCCTTGTTTATTTACTGGTCAAAGAAACTCCTCTTAAACGGAACGTATTTTACTGCTTTCTTTTGGTTTTGTTTATTGAGCGTACACTGTATGTCCGTACCGGAAGCTGAACAACAAAATACTCAATATGTTTTGGTGAAACCTCGTTATAGCGAACCTCAAATCAAGGGTTTTTCAATTAACGACTTTTTGGAATATCCCCCTCCAAGTGTTCATTGCTGTAATTTAAAATATTTCACAACTATGACTTTAAGAATACTGAATATTTGAAAATAAGGTATGGAATCTAATTCCTCCGATATCGCCACAACACTTTAACTTAACAAAGAGCAATTGTAAAAAGTCACTCCCGGCTGTAAAAGTAATGCCCAGCTATATACCCGCCACTATCATCATCATCGTCAGAAGGGCACGTAGTTCTTAATATGCCCACCCTACTCAAATGTGCGATAGCGCCATCACCATCGTTTGCTATATATTGACATATATTTAATCACCGATATAATTATGAACTTTTGTCGTGACAAGCAAACGGTGACCAGGGAGAAAACGACGTTGAATGAACCCGCCAAAACCAACGTGAAGGACCAGTATTTAACGCCAATGCTTCGCAGTGCGCAAGAAGTACAGTGTCTAGAGATATACTGCCTAGTGTGCTGAGCGCGCACGGATTCTGTACGAGAGTAGGTGGCCGCGCATTTGTTGAGTGCACTCAGATGCCCCAAGCGGGGTTGCGTGTCGAGAGGATGCACGAACGCACGAAATTTTTCTCGTCCACTTGCTGCCAGGGCCTCGCCACATTTAAAATCAATGTGTTACAGCTGCCATCTGATTTTTCGAGAAGTTCGACGGCGCGATATGTACACTGCAACTGTGAGACGTTAAAAGCTAAGCGGCGATGCAAAGAAAGGACGTGTATTGTGCCGCTGTGTAAAAGAAGTTATCGGTCGAACAAGGAAACGGTGTCTTGTTTCCCGCACTAATGGATCCAGACGGTTTCCTGAATGAAAAGTAGGATCATGAGGGCAGATAGAAGGCTGAATCCAAAGGCTGTCATGTGAGAAAAGCATTATGAGTGTGACTCCACCAAACTATCTTTTCGAATTAGGGTGAACGGTGTCGGGAATGAATATTATTATTTATCTAAAAAATCGAAAGTACCCTTTCAAATTTTATTCGCACAGTTTTTCTCCCATATCAACATCGGACTCCCTTTCCAACAACGTTTTGAGTATCCTATGCGGCAAGTGTCAGGTTATTCATTGGCATATTATCAATCTTTGTTTTCACTCGAATCCTAATAGAACGCAGGCTAAGAGGTAAAGGTTTCAAGGTCTTCTGTGATAACTCTTGCTCTCAAGAACAAAGCACATTTTAAAAAAATAACTCTGGAGATTATACTGTCAATGGTTTTTACAATTATTTCTTCACGTACTGCAACCACATTGAGCATCTATCTATCTATCTATCTATCTATCTATCTGTCCGTCTATCTGTCCATCCGTCCATCCGTCCGTCCATCTGTCTGTCTGTCTGTCTCTCCGTCTGTCTGTCCGTCTGTCCGTCAGTCTGTCTGTCCGTCCGTCTCTCTGTCTGTCTATACGTCTGTCCATCCATCCACCTCTCTATCCGTGCGTCCATCCGTCCGTCCGTCTGTCTGTCTGTCCGTCAGTCTGTCTGTCTGCCTGTGCATCCGTCTGTCTGTCCGTCCGTCTGCCTGTCTCCCCGTCTATCCGTCCATCCGTCTGTCCGTCCGTATGTCTGTCTGTCCATTCGTCTGTCTGTCTGTCTGTCGGTCCATCCGTCCGTCTGTCTGTCTTTCCGTCCATCCATCCGTCCATCTGTCGGTCTGTTTGTCTGTCCGTCCATCTATCTATCTATCTATCTATCTATCTATCTATCTATCTATCTATCTATCTATCTATCTATCTATCTATCTGTGGAATCGCCTACGTCTGGGTGCCCTCATGGTTACCCCCTTAACTTTGCGCGCTGCACTTCGTGTGGTCAATCGGGAACCACCGCAACAATGGTCGATTTTCAGCGACTCAAGGGCTGCCCTACAATCAGTGCTCTCAGCACTGCGTCGCGGGCCATACGAACAGCTTGTTTTTGAAATTCAATGCCTTCTCCACACTTCACACGAGAAAGGGCATCATGTGACGCTTCAATGGCTGCCAAGTCGCTGCGGCATCATAGGGAACGAACATGCCGATACTGCCACGCGGGCAGCCCTTGAAGGAACACGAGAAGCCATACCACTTTCGCGGACCGATGCTGCCAGTAATCTTCGGCGACTTGTGCGTGAAATCACATTTTCACTATGGTGCCCACCAAGCATCGATACTAATCGTCAACACCACTTGTCCTTTTTGATGGCTCTCCGCATGTCCACTGGACTCGACCGAAGAGAAGCTATCCTTCTTCATCGCTTATGGCCTGGAGTGGCATTTACAAAATCTTATTTCTTTGTCATAGGAATGGCCGACAACGCTCTCTGCGATGCCTGTCATTGCGAAGAGACGCTGCACCACATCCTGTGTGACTGTCTGTTGTATGAAATCCAGAGACAGTCACTGACGTCCTTTTTTGCGCGCATCGACAACAGCCTAATGTCTGTTGACACTATTTTGTCAAGTGCCCGAAAGAACACATTGCAACATAAGGCGACAAAAGCTCTGTTGAAATTCGTACGCGACACGGGCTTGAACAAGCGACTGTAACAGCAACGTCACACACCGCGAAAGACAAGACTGGACTATGACTGAGTGTGCGCGCGTGTGCTGCCGAATGTGCTGTGTTTTTCTCTTCTCTCTCGGCTCTCTATCTTTCATCTCCCCCATTCCTCTCCCATGCGCAGGGTAGCAAATCGGCTGCCTATAGGCTGGTTAACCTCCCTGTCATTCCTTTCCCCTGTTTTCCTTCCCCCTTCCTTAACTTAGGGTCTTCGAAATACTTTGCAAAAAGAGCCAAATGTTTGTGAAACGCCAATGCTTGTTCTCGTGCTGACTATCCAATTTCTTGCATATATTTAGTGCCACTTCATAACGTTTTACCTAGTAAAAATCTACAGTAGAGTCACCTTGCATAGCATCGATACCCAAGTTACGTGGGATTCGTCTTTTTTTGTGGGCAGTAGCGGATGACGAAATGTATGCCACTAATTGATCTTCATTTGTTATTGCAAACTCCTGTACTGTGAAAGCAATCGAGTAGTTGTTATACAATAAAGCATTATGTAAAAAACACTCCAAAAATGCAGAAAAATACTAGTACCTCGCACGGCTCGACCTTCTGCAGACTTCGCAGAGCTCGCGGAGCGCAAGGATTGAACGAAAATGCACCCACTCGCACAGTAGCGCACCATGCGGGCACTGCCGGCAGTCATCAGCTGCGATGCAATCTCCTAGGTCGCGCACAGCACACTAGGCAGAAACTTTCTAGACACTGTACAAGAAGGAAACGCTCTTAAGAGTCGTTTTTCAGCAGTCGAGCTTGCCACATCGAGAAATAAACCACTAAAGTAGAGATCAAGACTACTTTCTAATATCACTTCAGTGACAGATGCAAGAAGAGTTGACCTATAGACCAGGACAAGCATCCTACTTTCTCACAAGTCTGTTGAATTCGTGATGACAGACGAGTCGCTGCGTGTGTGAACGACATAATATATTGTTTTAAAGAATAGGTCTTTCCAATATGGCAAAATACGCCTAATGATACACTTAGTATTACACAGTATCCTCTGGAAGCTTTCTGGACCAATTATGGCTTTGTACTGCCTCAAAAATTAGAGGCATCATAAGCTCTCTACACCTACTTCAGCAAGTGAGAACGGCAACGTGCACTTGTGAAGTTATGACGTCGGCTTCGCGTTACGACGTGTCCTCCATGTGGCCTTCAGAACCTGATGTTACTGCGATGCAAAGTTCTTATCAATTTGTTACCCCTGGGCTGAGCCTCAGAGAGTTTTGTTAATAAGAAAAAAGGCGTTTGGTTTCAAAGAAAACTCCCACAAAAAAGTTTTATCAAAAAGTAAACAAACGAAAAATCCCACACATCACCGAAGCACTTCAATAAAAATGACTACACGTGGTGAACACTCGGAAGACACACAAAAAAACTTCAAGTAACTACACTACAGAAAATAGTCCTCACGTGGCTGAGCTGCGCAGCATAGAGTGATGGCACTTTGGTCTCACCAAACTGAAGTGCTTGACTTTTGGTTTGATGGCGGTCAGTTGGTTGCACCGACGGAACACTGGCTTCGGACGACGAGCGAACGCTGGCGGTGATGACGAAAGGCTGGCCGCTCGCTATGCGTCCTGAAACCCAACCGGAACGTAGTTATTCTGGCTTTAGGAGCGAACACGTCCATGGCGAGAACACGCTAGCTGCTGGTGGCGCGTCAAAGAACCTGGTACCTGGCTAGGCAGCTGGGCGCACAGCTCGGGCCCGTAGCCCAACGGCTGTAGCTCGCCTGCCGGAACCGAAGTCCGCAGGCCCTGGGGAAGAGTTGTGGACCAGATGGCTATACGGTCCCCTCAACCGAAACGCGACGATAGGAAGCCCCGGATGGTTGAAGTCTTGGAGGCTCGGGTCCAACGCCCGAAGGCCCATCTTAAGCACCCGGCCCGGTGACCACCTTCCCGTGCCCTCGTCCTGATCCAACTCCCCATCCTTTGCTCTGCTCAAAAGTCTGCTTCCGCTCTGACCCACTATTCCTTCTTGATTGGAGATTCCTTACTTTTGGGGTGGCCAGCATTGTTCCTTTAAATATCCATGGTTCTTTTCCATTGAATCTATATTACCCTATTTTGAGTGGTGCATGTTGCAATCTTGCCACTCCAGAAGACAGGGCTCCGCGTCAGCTCTATGATATGACCACTTTTTGAAGCGGATAGGACAACAGCCAGGAGATAAAGTGCTGTGAGTGGTTGCGGATGTGCTCAGGATCCATTGGCTACCATTCGGAAGGCTCTAAGTGGATTTTATAGTATGTTATTGCGCCTTAGGTGTTCGGCCTTGTTGTGGGTCTCGCCAAATTCACCGTTCGGCCTAGCGCCGAGGCGGTCGGATCGGCGTTCGAGGCCCCAGGTGTCGGCTCGTAGAGCCTCTGCGGAGGCACTATGAAGATGAAAGTGACTGTTAATGGTAGATATGCCAATCAAGAAGAATTGGAAAGCTTGGAATTGGTGATGAATGTGTCGAAACGTGTGGCGGAGCTGCAGGAGAGTCAACAAGGAGAACGCGATGGCGCCTCCAGGGCGGCGTCTACTAGCAGTGGATGCGGAAAAGAAGGCAGGATGGTCCGGCCGGCTTCTATGGCGACAAGCAAGGTGTAAGCGGGAGACCCTCATATAAAGTGGCGGCAAAAAAAGCTCACCAAGCGGTCAATAGGGTCGCTTCTACCGCGTCTTCCGAACGTGGATCACAAGGTTATTATTAGGCCCAAAGAAGGAGTGACACTCACCAGACGCTCGGCACCTGTGATTGGTGGAGCAGTAAGGATGGCAGCAGGCATTCCATGGCAGAAAGGTCGGGAGGAGGACAGTATCGCTGTCAACGACAAGCAAGGAACATTGATATAGAGCACGCCCAGGGAGGATGATGCCAAGAAAATGTTGAACCTGAAAGTCATAGAGCTCGACGGCAAGGAGTACGAGGTGAAGACATATATGGCTGCGCCTGAAAGCTGTGGCAAAGGAGTAATACCTAGACTTGATATCAGACTCTCTGAGAGGGAATTGGAACTGGCTTTCTCACACGAAGAGAATTCTCCCATTCTTGGGGTGCGAAGAATGGGCAACTCCACTTCGGTAATCATCACCTTTGTTGACGACTACGTGCCGAGATGGATGATTTGCTTTGGGACGGCGATGAAATGTTTTCTCTACAAGAAGAGATATGAAGTGTGTTACAGGTGTGGTGAGCTGGGACATCGATCCAACGTATGTGACAGCCCGCACAAAAAATGCAGAGATTGTGGGGTGGCCTTCCAACCCAAGGACCATGAATGTATACCAAGGTGCCATCTGTGCAAGGAGCACGTGACCGGAGACAAAAGGTGCAAAGAACTTTTTAGGACGCTTTATATAGTGAAAAAGCGACAGTGGTAAATGAAGCCTGAAGAAGCGCGGGAGCAAGACACGCAGCGGCACAGCAGGACAGACGGGGCTCAAGATCGTTCGAGGCGCAAATTCAAGCATCGCAGGAGATCGAAAGGGCGCCCGGAATCCTTCCCCCGATCGCCACCGCTGGAGAAGCCGTGAGTTTCTCACAAGGCACCCCATGATGGTGGTGAGTGTGCCCAGGAGAAGTCAAAATCCACAGGACCACAGGTGGGTTGGATAACTAAGGTCTCCCCTGATGCTAATGCAGAGATGAGTAGTGTTCTTAAAGAGCAAAACAGGATATATTACAGAGGCACAATGCGGAATTACGCAAACAGCTTGATGAGATTAAGGCTCATCTACCAGTAAACCAAGGCAGACGCTGGAAACACCTCAGGTAGGAAACCAACCGCCTTCAAAGAAAAAAAAGGCTAAAGAAACCGAAATTGAAGAAAATCACGGAGCGAGAATTCAAGTGCTTGAGGTGGAAACAAAGTCATTACAAGGTATGTTCCAAGCTGTACTAGAACAGATGAAACAAGTAGGCAACCCTACTGAGCAAATTAAGGCTGAATTTTCTAGCAGGGTCCGACAAATAGAATGGCTATGCCAAGCGCTCAAGGTAAACCATGATTCCTCTGCACCCTTGTAGTATTATAATTTGGCAGTAGAACTGTAGGAGTTTCTCTCGCAAACGTGTGGTTTTACAATCTTTTCATACCAACGCCGATTTACCAGAGGTTATTGCGATCCAGGAGTGTGGGAAAAATGCGAAATTAGCAGGTTACGAATCTTTTTCCGGGTCAGGTAATTATACCCAATTTATGACTTTTGTAAACAGAAACATTACGAAATTGCAGCACGAGACGGGGAATTCGCAGATCGATTATGTTTTAGTCGAACTCGTGCCTCACCAGCGCAAAGACAAGAGTCTTTTTATCCTGAATGTGTATAGTTCCCCCCGGCAGTGCAAAATCAACTTTCGTGATCTTTTCACGGAAACAAAGGTTACTTCAGCAAACGGTCTACTATTAATTTTGGGCGACTTTAATGCGCTTCATATGGCATGGAGTTATAAATTCGCGCAGGTTAAGGGCAGAAATTAGTGGAACGAAATTCAACAACATGAACTGATACTTATAACGGACCCAATGCAGCCAACGAGGAAAGGAAATAGCGTATCTCAAGACACGACGCCAGGTCTTACCCTGGTCAGCAGTGCCACCGCCACCACGTGGTGCAATACCGGGAAAGACCTAAGTAGTGATCATGAAATTTTAGAGATTATTGTTGCCAATGGCCCACTGGTGATAAATAAGGGAAAAGTAGAAACTACAGTTTGAGTGACATTTAGAAATATCAGGTCGGAACAGGACCCCATAAATGATATTAACGATTGGAGTAAAGGGGTGATCCAGTCGGTTCAGGATGCTACCGAAGAGATGGACGCTGGCGATGAGGAAGTGTTTGACGGACATCTTGTAAGCATGTGGAAGAAAAAGAAAAACTTGGAGCGAAAAATCACTCAGAAAAGTGGAGACAGAAGTCTCCGAAAGGAAGTTGCTGCACTGTATAGAGAGATCGAAGATTATGCATTGGAACTTACCAAGCGAAAGTTGGGTAGTAACTGTGATCAGATGAATAGAGATATTGGCAGTGCTAAAACGTGGCAGCTACTACGGCATCTCTGAGACCCAGAGAAAACCAAGTCGGAGGCCCGACAGCAACTTCAAAAGCTTGTGTATAAATATGAAGGTCAAACGATGGAATTATCGATGGAGGTTAGGGATCGATACCTCAGCTGCGAAGAATCTCAAAAGCTCCCTGACTGCGCTGGTTCAGAAAACCGGGACCTAGACAGCCCCATCACAGTTGGAGAAGCCAGGACTGAATTGAACCAACTTAAAACAAAACCAGCTGCCAGGGTGGACAAAATCAACAACAGAATGCTCAGGAATCTTGACGACGGCAACTTCGTCAACTTGCAGGTTATATGCAAGACTGCTGGTACAAGGAAGAAACACCAGAAGCTTGAAAAACGGCCAATGTGGTCTTCACTCCTAAGCCAGGAAAAAAGCTCAGTCTTGAACATTTCATACCCCATTCCATCACATATTGTCTAGACAAATTGATGTAGCACGTCATCCAAACAAGACTGACTAGGTTCATGGAAGATGACAACCTGTACCCTGATACTATGATAGGCTTCAGAATTCACCTATTGACGTGCGATATTATGCTACAGCTAAAGGAGGACATAATAGACAAAAAGACTGTTGACACAAAAGTAATTGTGGGTCTTGACGTCTCCAAGGCGCTTAACAATGTCAAACATGAAGCCTTACCTAAGAACCTAAGTGCTCTAAACCTAGGCGTCAAGACATACAACTACGTGAAGAGATTTCTCTCAAATCGTACCGCCAATATCAGCATGGAAGGGCAGTCCCTCAAAAACAATAAACTGGGGAATAAAGGGACGCCACAGGCGTTTGTACTCTCTCCAACCTTTTTTAATATAGCGATTATTAGACTTCCTGATAAGTTGGAAGGAATCGAAAACCTGCATCACACAATATACGCAGACGATGTGACGCTGTGGATAAACAGGGGTAGTGACGGACATATTGAAAGCACACTTCAGGCGGCTATACATACTATTGAACAATACCTCGAACCACTAGGGTTAAAATGCTCGGCAGAAAATTTAGAGGCTCTTTTTCTGCTATCGCAAAAAAGGAAAACAAACAATCCCCTCGAAAGGGGTTGTGGCATCACTTTACGAGTGAATAATAGTGCTATTCCAATCGTAGACAGTATAAGAATTCTAGGGATGCGCATTCAAGCAAACAAAAAACAAACACTGAAACTATCCGGAGCCTAGAAGCTAGTGCGAACCAGACGTGCCACATGCTTAAGCGCATTTCTAAGAAGAATGCGGGAATGAAGAAAGCCAATCTTTAGGATTAGTTCAAGGTTTCGTGATAAGCCGTGTACTATACGTTGCCCCTTAACTTAAATCAAGTACAGCAGAAAAAGATGAAATTGCAGCCATTAAAAAAAGGCCTCCAAACTGCGCCAGGAATTCCCCCGAACACCTTTACGGTTAGGCTTCTTGGGCTTTGTGTCTACAACATTTTAGATGAGCTAATAGAAGCCGCCAGGATGTCACTGCAACAAATACTTCTGAGAAGTAGAACCGAGAAAAAATTCATAGAGCGCTTGAGGTTCAAGCGCATTGAGTGTTCCAGACAGACAGCTAGCATACCTAAATCAACTAGGGCAAGACTAAAAATTATACTGCTGCCGAAAAACATGCATCCGGTGTTTCATGAAGGAGGATGCAAAGCTACAGCTGTAGCCCTGCAGGCGAAAATTGAAGGTCGATCTGGCGTGCTTTACACGGACGCTGAAGAATGCGAAAGAAAGAAAGCATACACAGCGGTAGTGGTTAACGAGAGCGGGGACCTGGTTTCATGCTGCACTTCTATGAATACAACCACCACAGAGGCAGGAGTACTTGCGAATGCTCTGGCAATAGCTCAAAAAGGCACACGAGCGATTGTCAGCCACTTTAAGTCAGCCATTAAAAACTACAATATGGGCAATATCTCTCCTACCGCCGCCAAAACTCTAAGTCACGGACCAGTACCCGCATCACTAATCTCACTAGAATGGTACCCGGCCCATCAAGGTCTGAAGAGAAACGACAAGGCGCACACGATCGCCTGAGGGCTCACTTTCCGGTCGATTGACGCTGACCCGCCGCCTTCGCGCGAGCAGCCACTCTCCCGAAGAGCTGAACTACGAACATTTCAGGAAATCACCGCACACTATATTTTCACCGTAAGATTTATCCAGAAGCAGCTAAACAGCTGAGCAAAAAGGAGGAAATTATGTGGCGAAAATTGCAAACCGGGGTATTTTCAAACTCTCACCTGTACAGTAAAAGGCCCCCAGAAGTGTTCAACTCCTGATGTGCGCACTGCAAGAGCACTGCAAGTTTAGTGCATATGGTATTGACCTGCCCATCCTACAAAGATCCAAGTAGAAACGTAGAATCCTGGGAGGCCTTATTACACAGCCGTAGCGCCGAAAAACAGCATCAAGTCATCTATCTCGCCCTGACCGCAGCCGAGTCCCAAAGGATTCCGGCCGATGGCTAGGGGGATGAATCGAGGCAGAGGCCGAAGCCTCTTTTCCCGTCATTCTAGACGGGTGCAAATAAACGTTATTACTCTCTCTCTCTCCGATATTTTACTGACGTCTTGCCACGCATCATTGTCCTCTCGCTCTTTACATCTTCACCATCGCCTTCTTCTACCTCGGCCGCCAGCCGCGCGTTCTTCATTATTTTTCTGTTGCTCACTTTTTCAACGGACGCACTTCAAACGCACACTCTAGTTATCACAGTTACCCAAAGGGCAACGTCGTCAGGTTAAAGTGTGTGATTGAGACATACAATACGGTCCAGCTTTCCAGGGAGCAAGCTGAGGGTAAGAATAAATAGAAAAGGCGAAAATACGGCACTCTGGGGGATACCGCGATGGCCAAGTTCGTACCTGAAAGACGGAAGTCTCTCCTATGATGATTTCGACTGACCACTGAACTCTAGAATTTTTTCATCACTGAGCCGTGTCACAACTACGCGTGGAAACTTGGCGAAAGGCTCGGTTCCGTCTTCAGCACCGGAGTGTTTCTTGCTAATACAAAGTTCCAGACATCACCTTGCAACCACCTAGTGGTAATTGGCAAATAACAGGTTACATAAACAAACAGTCAGCCAAGCCCTGTTGGCCATAATACGAGCAATGACTAGCAGGGGCAGACCCTGAGCGGAAAATCGAGCTTCAAAAAATTAGTGCCACGACTAAGGCAGTGTAAATAACAACAGAGTTTGGGCCCACAACAACTGACCAATGAACTGAGTCGAGCCACGAGTGCGCACACTTAAACATATATTTACAGAGAACGATGTCTCATTAATGAATAATGTCAGATGTACTCTGATACATGCTGTCCTAACTGCGCTAATTGTCTTTTGAATTGAGAAAGGTCTTGTCGTATTTGAAGTCGTTGAAAAGCATCGATGCCCGCCGCTCGAAGACGATGTCCCTAACATCTGGCTGGTTAACCTCGCTAACGAGAGCCAGCCCTCGCCAAGCTACAGATTTCTGCAGCAGCAGCTCGGTAGTCCAGCATCCAGGTTTGTATCCGCCACGCCCGGGTCGTCTCAGCGGCTCTGAACGACCTCAGCAGCAGTGGTCCACCACACACGAAACACGCTTCATCACCGTGAACGATAGCGAAGATGAGGGCACCTCGTCAGATTCCTAGCCTAAATGCCCAACCGGAATGCAGGCCTTGGTCGTCGCGGTTGCCTTGCAGCAGTCAGAAGTGCCAGCCGGACCCCTAAGCCTCGCCTGGTTCGTGGGCCAGTCCCCAGCCGCAGTGCAGGAACGGTAGCGCCTAGAGGTCGGCACTGAGTTCACCAGACCAGAAGTCCATCCGGGAACCGTCTGTCCTTGATCGTTACGCTGTCTCGACAACCGGCATGCGCGCCGCGACATGCATCGGCCGCATACACACTTCGCTTTCTTGTTCTTCACCCCCGCACGGTGACATTTTATTTGTCTTCTTGGGCGCCTCTTTCCTGACTACCCCCGTTTAGGAACTTGTTCAGAAATTTTACGACATGAAGAAGAGGCGCAAAGGATGTCAAAAAGTTCCAATCACTCACTCGATATTCAGTATCATGTCCACAAAACTTATAACATGCACACAACTTATTGCATTACGTCCTCATCACACGTGGCTCAGGTAATCAGCTCCGACATTATCTGACAGGGAAGAAGACTTATCAGCAAGCAAAGAACAACATCTATGCGCGGTATCGGCTCACTGTCCACAATCAAGACGTTATTGAGCTCTCTGAAATAAATCCCTAAACGACTCGTGTCGTTAGTTTTTTAACAGCTACGATAGGAGCTTGGTATGGTGACTGCGAACTTTACATTATGCCCATTTTGAGCATTTCTTGAACTTCTGCCTCTGCACTTTCGCGTACAGCTACAACACTGGTATATTGCGGCACGTATATCAGCCTATCAGATATTAACCGTAGCGTGCAATGTGCTAAGGCAGTTTTTCCTGAATGGTCCGAGACGATCATCTCAAATTCCTTGAATAAATCAAACACGTCAGAACGCTGGTTAGCACACTCAGATTGCCCTATAATTGAACATCAGCCGCAGTGTTTGTGCGGAGTAATCTAGGGGAAGGAATATTGTGTAAATTTTGTTCGCTTGGCTGTTACTCGTTTTCTTCTATGGGCCTTCTTCGGTCGACTTTGGTTATAACCGCTACTTGCTGCACTGCTAAAAGCTCGCGTTCTTTGTATTTTAAGCATATTGATGTGGAAAGTTTTGCTCTTTCCACGTATCACCGGAACGCAGTCGACATAATGCTTTCGTTCGACGACTTCGAATGAATCTCTTCATTGCTTGATCAGCTTGTTAGAATCTGTCGGCAGAGGAGGTAGCACCTTGTCCGGAACGTTCGGTTTTTGAGGATGGCTATTGCGATCATAGTAAGCCTTTTGTTTTGCGCGTGCTCTCTCTACTTATCGTGTACCAATTGGCTTGTCTCTTCAATGCCATTTCGAAGGTCGATCAAGCAGGTGTATGTAGTACGAACTTCTCCGTCAGTGTCTTCATTGCTCCACAGCTCTTTCAATACCGTTAAGGCTCCTCGCACATGATGACGACAAGGGAGCTAAAAAGGCGAAAAGCCCGAGCTCACTTGCGGCACCTCCATGTAAGCGAAAAGGAGTGGGGTGAGATATTGTCCCAGAATAGTGCTTTTTTGGCACATTCTGTACAACAATGTTTTGAGAGTTTCATTAAAGTTTTCGGCGAGTGCATTTGCCATGGCATGGTAGGGGGTCGTTCGAGGTAACTTGATTGCTAAAAGACGGCGCACTTCTCATTTCATTTCATCTATTTCGTTTATTGCATCCTTAAAGGCCCGAGGGCATTACATAAGGGGGGGGGGCAAGAATACGCTGTTAGTGTGTATAATTCAAGTTGAACAAATTATTATAAACAGTACAGTGTTAATATGGTAGTTTGGTCAAAAATGACAACAGAAATGATTCAAATAACACACAAAAGAAACGCTTTGGCTGGGAATTAGAGTACAAACAACTAGGCACAAGCAAATTATACATACAGTACGTTGGTAGAATATATTTACAGCCACGGGTTAATGGGTGGAATCAAAGTGGGATTCCAAAATTGCGCGGAATGATGTGCGGTCAGGTGTGGCAACAATGGTGTCGGGAAGGCGATTCCAAAGTGTTATTGCTTGGGGGAAAAAGGAGTCGTTCATTGCGGTTGTACGGCCGTTGATTCGTGCAATGGGGTTTGAATGGTTAATGCGGAAAAAAGTTCTGTTTGGGGGCTGTAAAAGTTCGTGTCTTGATTTGGGTCGGAAAAAGAAACTGTGGAGGAGGCATAGGTGCGAGATGAGGCGGCGCGACGCGAGTGATGGCAATTCGAATAATTGTTTTAGGGCGTGACGCTGATTTCTCTGGAGTACTGTGAGGTTATAAAGCGGGCAGCGCGGTTTTGAACTGCTTCTAGTTCGCTAACGAGGTATACCTGGGATAGATTCCAAATGGACGATGCGTATTCGAGTTTTGGCCGTACGTATGTTAAGTATGCTAGTTTTTTAACGTCAGGAGATGCTGATTTGAGGTTACGGCGCAGAAAACCAAGCGTACGCAGAGCGTCTGAGCAGATGGACTGCACATGCGGTGCAAATGAAAGAGATGGGTACATGTGCACTCCGAGATACTTGTATGACGAAGCCGAATCGAGAGGAAGCGAATTGATAAACTAGGTATGATGAACAGTGGTGCGTTTACGGGAAAATGACATCGATTTGCATTTGGTTAGATTTAATGGCATTCATGAGTCTTGGCACCATAGCGCAACTGTGTCGAGGTCTTGCTGCAGATTAGTACTGTTTTCAAAGTTGTGAATGGGGGAGTATATGACACAGTCATCTGCAAATATTCGAAGTTTTGTTTGAATGTTTGTTGACAGGTTGTTTATGAATATTAAAAATAGAAGAGGGGATAAGCCCACACCGTGAGGGACGTTTGATGATACGTGAGTTTTAGAGGAGTTATGATTATTAGCAGAGTTGAATTGTTTACGGTTGGAGAGGAAGTGTTTAATCCAAGAGACAATATTCTGTGCAATGC
This sequence comes from Rhipicephalus microplus, assembly GCF_043290135.1. Taxonomy (NCBI): domain Eukaryota; kingdom Metazoa; phylum Arthropoda; class Arachnida; order Ixodida; family Ixodidae; genus Rhipicephalus; species Rhipicephalus microplus. The sequence continues at coordinate 452,049,333 of NC_134710.1, forward strand.
CAAGAGAATTAATTTTGCTAAGTAATAAGTTGTGTGAGCTTATCCCATGAGTTCCGCTGTAAAAATTGTCCCTTGGTCTCTTACAATTTCTTTCAGTAACCCGACTCGAAAAGAAATCCTAATTAGTCCTTTTGCACATACACAGCACCAATTACAAGGAGTGCAATGGCCTTCGTATATCGGATGGCAAGGTCAGTAAACATTAGAATGTAGTGGTTGCAACGGTACAACTTCGGTGAGAACGGACCGAATAAACCGACCGAAACAAGCTGAAACCGCGTACGTATAACAGACATATTATCCGAAAGTGCAACACCAATATTACTTTTTGTGTCGTTCGTTTACACTTGTCGCATGAGCTGACGAAACTTTTCACATTTCCATACAGATGCGGCTTGTAAAAATGAGCTAAAATTCAATCTGTTGTGCGCCCAGTGCCTTGGTGCGCTGCCAAAAGGCTCTCATGGCTGATCTCGGGATATGCAGTTTGAAGACTTTGGTACGACTAGTTGTTTACACTTTCTGCCACTAGCTAGACAGTTTTGTCGGTGGAGCAGTCCACCACACTCTAGAAACTTTTAAACGTTTGTTCACTTGCATTTTCAACCACCTTTAGCGAACTCAGCCTTCACTGTTTCGTCCTTGTGCTGTTTTATGAGAGACGCCGTAGTTCTCCACTACGGCGTCTCTCATAAACAAGTAGTGGTTTTGGGACGTGGAGCCACAAATATGAATCAATCGATTTGTTTTGTGTTCGTGTGGTTTCACCGCAGCAGTAACGTACGGTAGATGTGCTATAACTTTCACAGGACAGTATTGCGTCGCTTTAGGTCTCTGGTCAGCTGCAATAGGTTTCCATTGATGATCCAGATTGTGATGGTCTCTGACACCTGGCAGAATCCCAAGCATCAAATATTAAGAGGTAGAGGCTGGTTCATACAGAGTGCTGTTATGTTTCCTGTAAAGTATGGAGTGCTCACAGGAAGTTTGGCAAAAGGTACTTCATTAACGGAACCATCAATGAGCAAAACTTTGCTACTTTTTCCGGTCAACTGTTCATTCGGCAGAACATCTCTTCGAATAATTGCAGTGTTACTGCCTGTATCTCGAAGCACATTGATTAGCTTGCCCAGAACTTCACGTTCAACCAGTAACATTATCTGCACAAGATATAGTGGTTCCATTACCTCCAAACTTTTATTACGATGGGCAAGATTCTTTGCTTTTTTTACCTCCTGCAGTATGTCCACCTAAAGGAAAACTGGGACAGTTTTTCGTTCACTACACACGCAGAGTTTTTTCTTTCTGTGCTTTCAAGCTCTGGCACTCGTCGTTTTTCTAATCTATTTGGCCAGAATCCTTACATTTCATCACCTCTCTAGCTGATGTGCGACACTCATCTGCTTGATGCCGCTTGAAAAGTATGCGCTTCGGAAGCGGTTGCTCTGGAGCATTGTCAATACTTTGGAATTTTTCGAGTCGTCGCAACCTTTTCCGAGGTTTGATAAGTTTCGTGCTACCATGAAGCGATCAGTAGCGTCGGCTATCTGTTGGTGTGACTTGCATTCACGTTCTTTCAAAAATACTGTGACCTTTGAATGACAGCAGTGGAGAAACTGTTCAGCAAGCATGTGGTCTCGAAGGACATGGAACGTCCTAGGCACATCGGTCACATCATTCCAATGGTCGAAGCAACCGGATAGTCTTGCAGCTAGGTGAGACAAGGTGGTGAGACAAGGAGACGACCGTTCACCAATTCAGATGCGCCAAGGCCGCCGAAACATTGTCAGCAAGGTTCTATGAGCAAGCAAGATGCCAAGACTGCCCGGGGACGATATCAAGGTATTTGTTAGACCGAGGGACGGGCTGAATATAAGGAGCACGTGCGGTTCCAGTCTTGATGGGGCGAAACGCAAGGGAACCGGAGTGGGCGATGACGAGATGATTACAATCTGCCCCAGCTACACTCAAAACATTTTGGTGATAAGCACACAGGAGTAAAGCACAGCGACGAAAATCGCCAAGATTAAGGTTTTGACTATCAATTGAATGAGGTACGAAACGAACGCATATGTTTCGGCGCCTGAGATTATGACGAAAAGAATTATACGCAATGTGCCTCCTAAATACAATGAAGGTTCGGATCGTGGAAGCACTGTTGAACACAAGAAACCCCTGTCTATTATATGCGAAGAGGTTCGGCAGTACGACCAACGTGATACTGCTCTATGAAGGAAACCGAGTTCCTACGTGAGTTTAATTCAACAGCGTTATAATAAGAGTATCTCTGCACCGGAAACGGATAGACTTTTCCAAGGTATGTGGCAGGCTCGGCCACAGACCTGACGTGTGCCCAAGACCAGATATCAAACTGTGCTCAATTTGTGGATTAAAGAACCCAATCAATGGACACGAGTGTACGCCCCAGTGCCGAATATGTGGTGAGGCGCACCCCACGGCCGACCGGGATGTGGAAGGTTAAATAAGAGATACTGGACATAGTAAAGCAGAGATGGTGGAAGGCCAGGTTCAGAGACTTTCAAGAGCGAACCCGGTCACCATCGGATAGCAATGCTGGTGTGGTAGAAGGAGACTGCCCTAATTGCTCGAGATCCAGTACCCGCTCTCAACAAGTCAGGGGTAGTTCAAACAGATCCGGATCCCCCTTGCCGGTAAAAACACGGAGCGAAAGTCGTATTACGAGCAGAAGTTGCCGTCGGAGCAGAAGCCACAGCGAGAACCGACACCACCCCCAACAAGACATAGGAAGGGCCACATCTGGCGGGAAACAGAAAGGGCCGCGCAAAATCACCTGGCGCGACATAGTCACGGGAACGAAGGCGGACTCCACACTTGACACTATCTCTCCGGCCACCCGTGGGCAGCCGCCAGCCCCGGCTGGGCGGCGAGGATGGAGAACCTGGAGAAAGAGAATAGGGAGCTTAGACAAGCGTTAGCCAAGGCCAGAAAGTAGAATGAAAAATCAACGCGGAAAATTGAGGAGCTACAACAGACACTGAATGAAATCCTCAAAAGAATGGGAGGACACCCCGCAGAGACCCCATCCTCTGGCGCCTCCTCGTCCCATGGAGCTTCCGATGAACGCGACACAACTTCAGCAGTAGGAGACGGGGACATGGACATGTGCTTTGGAGGTCAATATGAAGCGCCGGTGGCGGTGAGCTTTACGCGTAAAAGCCCAAGCGATTCTCCACATTTTTAAGGAGCTGAAAATCTCACGCAAGAACCGAAGCGGGCACGACCGGCAGGCCGAAGGATAGACGTGATTGAAGAAATGGTAGACAAATTAACCAACAAGACAGAGCGACTGTTTGAGACGCTTCTTATTCGGCTGAACGCGTCTGACGCCGAAAGGAACGCACAGTATGCCGCGGTCAATAACCAACTAGCGGCCGTGAATAAGCGCATCGAATATCTTGAACGCGAGACGGCGCAGTTGCAGCAACAGGGACAAGGCTACTACGAATTAGGAGGGGACGCATTGACCATTCTCAACAGAAGCAGTAATGTCAACACCACCCACACTGAAAAAGGAGGGATGCACGGACAGTCGCATGCCCCCAGCGCCTTTGAATAGCGACCATAGCTGCGTCCCGCAAGTTTGTCGGCAGACGCACCGTCTGGCAATGGAACTGTAGGGGCTTTAAAAACAAAAAGGTACATTGGTGCAATATATGAAAACTCTCTCGAAAAGTAATCATTCCGACGTGATTGCCTTGCAAGAACCTTTCGACCGGGCTCAGCTACCAGGCTATGTGGCATGTGGCTCTCCGTGCAAATGCACGTGGAAGGACAAAAAGGTGTGTAGTCTGGTTAAGAGAGGGACGGTATTTATTGACCATTCACTTGATATCAGCGAAGAGTCGAACATAGACCACAACCTGATTTAGGTCGTGCCCTGCATTAGAAAGAAAGACCGGCCTATTTGTGCTTAACGTGCACAGCCCCCCTTCAAAAAGGGGCCTCACGCACAACTTTGGCGCCCTTTTTTGCAAAGCAATGGCGAAGGCCGCCTCCAGTCTCCTGTTATTCTGCGGAAACTTTGATGCACCGCACACGCGATGGGTATGTGGAGCCGACTCGCCCAAAGGGAAGAGGCTAGCCGAACTGATGAACGAGCTTGGCTTGGTTCTACTCAATGAACCAGCATCGCACACCTGGATCAGACAGAGTGCGTGCTGCGACACGTCCCCTGATCTCTCCATTTGGTCAGACGCAGGCACGATCACCTGGACGAACACTTTTGAGGATCTGGGGAGCGACCACAGAGTCCTGTGCCTGAAAAAGAGAGAGGATAGAGCCAAATGGATGGCTGCCAAAAAGCTTGAGTCGTGAACTGAGACAAGTTTTGAGAGCAAAGAGAACGAGCGAAGCAAGAAGAGCCAATTGAGGATATCGGAGAATGGTGCAGAGAACTACTCCCGGACGTGGAAAATGCTACAAAAGATAGAGAATGGCCAGACAAGCAAAAGAACCTGAAGGTGGCGGCAGGCCCTGTGGAAGCGTCGACTACAGCATTCCCGAGCCGTCCAGGGTGGACAGCCGGCTTGCGCATCTTGTAGTTGCCAAGAAATCTATGCAGCGAAGAGCGAGTAAGCAGAAACTGAACAGGAAGATACGCAAGAAGATTGCTGAGATGAACCGAGAGGTTGAGGCCCACTGCGTTCGACTGTTCGAACAGGAATCGCAGGAGCTGTGCGATACGATGGACGGAAACAAGAGTGCAGGGCACACATGGAAGATTCTCAGGCACCTGCTGGATCCAACCAGCACGAGAACGGTGACTCGTGTCCAGATAGCCAAGCCGTGACACAAGTACAAAGAGGACCCGCAGTCCTTCGTGGAGGAGATCATCCAGACGCACCTCACTCGCCCGGCAGGCGAGAGTCACGTCGAATACTGTGGGGCTCCCAACGAGGAACTAGACGCGAAATTTCCCATGCAGGAAATTAGAGCAGCCCTCCAGCTACTGAAGACTAAATCGGCTCCTGGTCCTGACAAGATCACCAACCAAATTCTGAGGAACCTGAACGATGACGCCATCAAGAAGCTGCGTCAGTATATCAACGCATGCTGGAAGAAAGGCCGTGTTCCACAAGAATGGAAAACAGCAGATGTCGTACTAATATTCGAGCCAGGTAAACCGCTTGAGGTTTGAAATGTGAGGCCGATATCTCTGACGTCCTGCGTCGAGAAAGTCATGGAGCACGCCTGCCTCAACAAGGTGACGACAATCCTCGAGAAGCAGGACGCCTTCGGATCTCACATCATCGGCTTCCGCAGAAGACTTTCGACGCAGGATGCTATGCTGCAAATCAAGGAACAGGTAATTAACGCACCAAGCACGCATGCGCGCGCCCTGCTCGGGTTTGACCTCAAAAGCGCCTTCGATACAGTAAAACATGCTGCTATTTTGAACAAGATCAGCCAACTAGGCCTTGGTTCAAGGTTCCACCGGTACGTCAGAAGCTTCCTGACCGGACGCAAGGTGGCGGTGAAGGTCGATGGTGCCCCACCACGAACGGTTGACATGGCGGGTGCAGGTACGCCGCAGGGCTCAGTGCACGCTCCCATGCTTTTCAACCTCATCATGATCGGACTACCGGAGCGTCTCGATGCAGTAGAGGGCATTATTCACACGAGCTACGCAGACGACATGACCGCGTGGCCCACAGCGAATACGAGTGTTGGTGAAATGCCAGAATTCAGCAGGCCGTTCGAGCTGTGGAGCGCCCCCTAGAAGGCACGGGACTCGTCTGCTCTCTCGAGAAATCAGAAATACTCTTGCATAGACCACGCAAGAAGGACCTCAACTGCAGGCTGTACTGGACGTCCGTCGCTTGGGCATCCGCGCCATGACGAAGGAGGGGACCCAAATACCAACGGTATCCAAAATACGACTGCTTGGCCTGTGGCTGGAAGAGAACAGTGCGATCCACGAGCTGGTAGTGAAACTGCAAAAGAAAGTGGTCGCCGCAATGCACCTTGTGCGTCGGGTAGCGAAAAAAAAAGAAAAAGGATAAAGGAACACAACATGGCGAAGTTAATACATGCGTACGCGCTGAGCCACATAGCGTATGTCGCCGCGTATGCCCACTGGAACAGAAGCGAAACCGAAAGGCCGAACGCGGCGATTCGTCGAGCGTTCAATGTAGCCCTCAGTGTGCCCCAGTACACGAAAACCCGTAGACTTCTGGAGCTGGGTGTGCACGACACCCTCGACGAGATAGCAGAAGCGCAGAGGATCGCGCAGCTCGAGAGGTTGTCTGGCACAAGAACGGGAAGACGCATTCTCGACCTGCTCGGGATTGGATATCATGAGGCACGTGAATTGAAGAAAGCATTGCTACCGGAAAACAGGGACGCCATACTGACAGAACACATCCCCAGAAACGTGCACCCCGTTCACAACTTGCAACGACGCGAATGCAGAGCTGCAGCAATACTGAAGGCGCATGGAAACCAAGAGGGTGTCCTCTTCATCGATGCGGCCAGCTATCCACTGTCAGCCGGCGACGGCGATGGGGGATGCTCGGAACCCCCGCCACTACCCGCAAACGAGCGAGGCGAAGTCGAGGTGCTCACACTACCAACACTGCTATTGCTAAGACAACAACGACTGTGCGACAACGGCAACATCAGCAGCAAGTCCGGTCAGTGGCAGCGGGACCTGCTTTCTCTATGGCGGTCCTGGATACAACAGGCAACGTTCGGGTAATGGCTGCAGCATGGTTGCCATTATCCTAAGCTGCAGAAAAAGTGACCATAGCTTTAGCGGTACTCCACAGTGGTGGAGACGACAGCCTCATTATTAGCGATTATAAATCAGCGATTCGGAGCTATATTAAAAGCTGGGTGTCCGAGAAGGTGGCACGCATACTCAACGCCAGAGCTGAGGACTTCGCGTCAGGATTACTGACAAGGCCCTCAAGTGGTTTCCCGCTCACATGGGGGACAGTCGAACTATCAACAACAGCCGTAATACTTGCAGTAACAACGCCAACAGCCAAAGACTAACCGGCATCCCGCCCAACCATAAAGAGCGCAACCACCTCGTCGCGAGGGAACTTACCCACCATGATGCAGCCACCCAGGGAGCAGCCGCCCCCGTGGTTGGGAGGAGCACCGGCCGAGGCACGGTGGTGGCCACAGGCACTGGCAATGCCGAACTTGATGATGATGAGTAGTTTTTAGTAGCGCAAGGGCCAATTGATGGCCAAACAGCGCCATTTCAATTGACTACAGATATGAACAATGATATGGTGTGTGGCTGTAAAAGGGCCTTAAAATTCCTCGCTCTAATGCGGGTCAAAACATGAAAGTAATAAAATCATGACAGTGGCGTGACATATGTGTAGTGATTGCGGATGGCAAAATGTCATGACAATAAAACCATGATGAAGATGTAGTCACCGCAGCCACGACCACTCCAAAGAGGTCGTGCTACGGATGACCTCGAAATATAGGGTGAAAACTTTGCTGATCTTTTAAAAATGTGAAAAGTGTTTGCAGTTTAAAAAGCGGATCCCTACCGGTAAGCATTCAAGGGTGTAGAGAAAGCTGCTGTCGGTAGGGCAGTAAAAAGTGCTTTTTTCTTAGAGCATCTAGCTCATTGTACTAGACAAAAATATGGAGAACCGTAAGGGGCTCTCCACATCTCTCACAATATGGTGGATCACCGGTAGACAGAAGAATCGAATGTGTAGAATGTGTATGTCTTGTTCTAAGCCTTGTTAGTATTACTTCTGTGTGTCGTGATTTTGATAGTGGCGGCCAATAACCTAGTTGCGGCTTCATAGCATGGAGTTTATTATCTGTGTGTTTATCCCACATGCTCTGCCAATACCACCTGAGCTTTCGTTTTAGAAAAGGTTATAAGTCAAGTGCAGGGACTGGTGTTGATGTATGGGCAGTAGTGACATTGGCGCCAGCAGCCAGATTGTCGGCCAAAACGTTCCCTTTTATTTCACGGTGCCCTGGAACCCAGCAGACAACGACATGCTGCTTTGATGGGTAGAATGTGCACAGAAGTGAGTAAAGTGACACCAGCACGAGGTTCTTGTGTTTTTTAGGAGTTTTCAGGGCTTTGACCACGCTTAGGGAATATCTGTATATTACCGCCTTTTCTAATTTTATCTGTTTAATGTGTTTTACGACCGCCAGTATTGCGTAAGCTTCTCCTGTGAAAATGCTTGTATCAAGATTAAGAACGCCGGCCTCGGAAAAGGATTGGCCTACCGCAGCATATGACACAGAAGTGTTTGACTTTGACGCATCGGTAAAGAACTCAGGGCATGTGTATTTATGTTGTAGTTCTAGGAAGTGTGTATGTATGTGTGCAATTGGTGCGTGCTTTGTGACATCAACAAAAGAGACATCACAGTCTATAAGCTGCCTCTGCCACAGTGGCAGATATGTTGCAGGAGCCATCAAACTGTGTTCAAGAGACACACCTGTTTTTTCGACAAGGCTCTTTACACGCAGTGCGTAGGGCTGCCTAAACGAAGGACGGTTCTCGAACAAGCTAGAACAAGACAAATCATTAATTGTGAAATGGGAAGGGTGCTTCTTGTCTGCCTTCACGCACATAAAGTACAAAAACGACAGGGAACATCTTTGTAGGTGGAGCGACCAGTCATTCGAATCCACGTACAGGCTCTCCACAGGGCTGGTGCGGAAAGCACCCGTAGAGAGGCGAACGCCTAGATGGTGGACAGGGTCGAGAATTTCAAGGCTGATGGTGTTGCCGACTGATAGATTATAGCACCGTAATCTAGGCGTGTGCGTACGAGGCTTTTATATAGGTTAATTAAACATTTCCTGTCACCACCTTATGTAGTGCGTGACAACACTTTTAAAACATTCATAGGCTTTTAAACATTTTGTTTTTAAATACTTGATGTGCGGTACGAAGGTCAACTTGTTGTCCAAGATTAGGCCTAAGAATGTATGCTCCGCATTTACAGACAGATGTTGACCGTTCAGTTCAATGTCGGGTTCTGAGTGCATGGATCTTTTTCGGGAGAACAAGACACACGTGCTTTTTGTGGGTTCAGTCGGAATCCGTTTCCCTCTGCCCTTTTGGAGACCTTGTTTAAACCTAACTGAACCTGCCGCTCACACATTGCCAAGTTGCATGACTTGAAGCCAAGCTGAACGTCGTCGACATATGTACAATAGAACATATTGCGGGGGATAGATAGGGGCAAGGAATTCATTTTGATAAGAAAAAGTGTACAACTAAGTACACCACCTTGTGGCACGTCTGTTTCCTGGACCGATGTTTGGGAGAGAACACTGCCCACACGGACACGGAATGTACGATTGGACAAGTAGCTTTCGATAATAGTAAACATCCTGCCACGCACACCAAGAATGGACAGGTCACTTAATATTCCGAATCTCCATGTCGTATCTTAGGCTTTTTCGATGTCGAGGAACACAGAAAGAAAGTATTGTTTGGGGATGAAGGCATCTCGGATCTGTGCCTCGATACGCATGAGGTGGTCAGTGGTGGATCTACCCTCTCGAAACCCGCTTTGGAATGGCTTGAGCAGATTGTTCGTTTCAAGGTAATGTACAAGTCTGCGATTTATCGTTTTTTCAAAAAGTTTACACATGCAACTTGTAAGTGCGATTTGCTGTAACTTCTAACGGAAGATGAATCCTTGCTTTGTTTTAAAATCGAAATAATAATGGCTTCTTTCCACGCAGAAGGGATTTCACCGGGAAACTTGATAGAGTTATACAGGGAAAGCAGGGTTTTTTGTGTTTCAGAAGGCAGTTGTTTTATTATTTCGTATACTATACGGTCCGAACCTGGAGATGATTGATTGCAAACATGTAGCGATGCTTGTAACTCGGCCAAACTGAAAGTGTTGTTGTACGACTCATGTTTAGAGGATTTGCGCTGAAGTTTCTCTTTTTCGATTTTTCTTTTGTGTCGTTGAAAAGCTACAGTATAATGCGACGAACAGGACACATCTTCGAAGTGGGCACCGAGGAAGTTCGCCTGGTCTTCCAAGGTGTCCCCTTGTGTGTCTACGAGAGGTAGTGAAGATGCGTGTCGTCCTGTTACCTTGCCAACCATGTTCCAGACTTTAGTTTCTTGTGTAGATGAAGTGATGCCTGATAAAAACTTATGCCAGCTTTCTCTCCTAGCCTGCCGGCGCGTTAAAACTTTCAATTTCCTTAAAACTTTTAAGATTCTCTGCCGTCGGCGAGTCCCGTAGCAATCTCCACGCTTTGTTTTGTTGTTTGCGTGCATTGCGACATTCAGTATTCTACCATGGGACACGTCGCTTGCCAGGCAGTCCAGAAGTTTGCGATATGCATTTCATCGCAGCGTTGGTCAGAAAAGCAGAAAAGTATTGCACAGCTGCATCTATGTTTAAACCAAATAGGTCAGTCCAACTTAAGTGAGTAATCTGCGAGAACTGTTCCCAATCAGCTTTGTCAGTGATCCATCTGCGGACCTGTGGGTGATATTCATTTGATATGGGTGTGCTTAGCGTTACAGGGAAGTGGTCACTTTCGTAAGGATGGCAATGCCGGAATTATCACTCCCACCACGTCCGTTGCTGCGGCAACTGAAGTTGGCGCAGAAAAGGCGAGGCAACAGAGATGCACCAACTGCTATGAAGATGAATTTTCTGTCACGTACCACAACGTGCTTGCGCACTATAGGAAAGGCCGGAAGAAATTTCCGCAACCCCACGTGTGCCTGGACAGGTCACAGGCGGCGGACCTGAAAAGGCTGCATATGGGCACGTTCACCAACCCCTATCATCTGCACCGCTTATGGCCCACGCTGCACCCGTCACCTGGCTCCCCGTGGTGCGCGCACGAACGGGCTTATATGGCACATATACTTTGGCTATGCGAAAGAGAGGAAGATAGGCCACGAGAAAGGATGACGACAACTGAGGGACCCACAGAAATGCGGCGCCTTGCTGAGCGATGCCAAGCCACCCTCCTCAGCAAGGCCCCCAAAGACCAGGTGTGGGCCGTCCAAAGGGCCAGGGTCGTCGCCGAGGACCTCGAAAGATGTTTCTCAAACGATGTGTCTCTGGCAGCCTAGCACCGGCATAGGAACAACCGTTGGGCAAATAAAGTTTATTCGACTCAACTCGACTCAACTTGCAGCTAACTGTATGAGGGTTCTCCCCTCTCCTGCTCGCGCCTTGCGAAATTTCTCTTCGTATTCTTGCGCAGTGAATCGAAACCTCCGCTACAAGACTCTCTCGACTTTCTCGTAGTCTAGTGAGTCCGTGGCAGTCATTTGGCTAATTACTGTCAACGCTTCGCCACTCAAACACACAAGCTCACAGCTGATGCCCTTTTCTCTTGTGGCCAGAATAGTACTGTTCAGCAGTACGTTCATCCCTCCGCCTCGCCTGTTCTGCTTCCACCCATTCACGCAGTTCTGCGCCTGACAACCTTAGTTGTAACCCAACCGCGTTTGTCTTATCAGTTTCCACATTTGGACGGAATATTTGAGGGTGCACTGGAGAAACGAAAATTTCCGTCGATATATTTACGAGCGGCAGCCTGGTAGGCCCGCAAGATTGGGGTAAAATCAGCCTTTGGACCCAAGACCACTCATCAAGGAACTGCGTGGAGCCGCGAGTACGCGCACACCCAAAAACATATATTTACAGAGAAAGATGTTTTAATAATGAATAACTGAGAGCTACTTTGAAATATGCTGTCCCAGCTGCGCTAATAGTCTTTGAATTTAGAAGGATCTCGCTGAGTTTGAAGCCATTGAAGGACGTCGATTCTCGCCGCTCGAAAACAATGTCACGTCTCGCTGGTTTACCTCGCTAAGGCGTACCAGCTCTCGCCAAGGCACAGAAATCTGTGGCCGCAGCTCCGTAGCTCAGCCTCCTGATTCCTCTCAGCCACGCCCGGGTGGTCTCAGCGACTCGGAGCGACGTCAGCAGCTGTGCTTCGCCACACAGGAACCACGCTCGATCGCCGTGAACGACAGAGATGTTGAGGGTTCCTCGCCAAATCCCTGGACCAGATGCCCAGCCTGAATGCAGGCCTCGCTCGTCCCGGTTGCCCTGCAGCAGTCAGGAACGCCAGCCAAACTGGTGGGTACTGGCCTCGCCTGTTCCCTCGGCCAGTCCCCAGCCGGAGTACAGGAATGGTAGTGCCTGGAGAACGTCCCTTACTTCCCCGGAGCGGACGTCCAGCCGACAATCATCTATCCTTTACCGTTGCGCTGTCTCGATCACCAGCACGCGCACCGTTGCCCGCGTCGTCCGCGCACACTTCAATTTTCTCTTCATCGCCGCCACACAGCGACCACTTATTTGTTATTTTCACGCTTATATCATGCATTTACTATAAGAGGCAGTTAGACAAAAGGAAATAACGTTGAGAAGCGCTTACCGCCCCCGCCTGTGACGTCGCCGTCGGGCACCTACGCTATTCGCCCATTAAGGGTTCTATTGCATGATGGCAATGGAACAACACATCGGTGGCTGCGAATCCGGATGGCGAGTTCAGTGCTGAGAATGGGTGTTTGGTGAAATCGTGTTCCTTTGTGAGAAACTTCCTGTTCCTAATAAAGGGAAAAGACACACGCCCGGAAAAAGGAACCGCTAACGAAGGGCTCGTTGTAAAGCATGAAAAGTCACCTTCAAGTCGTTAAAAACACCCTGTTCGAAGAGGCATGAAAGTTGATCAAGTGTGGTGTTGATTAGGTACACTGTAGATTGTCGTGTTGCTTTTGTACCTGTACCCGAACTTCTTAAAACAGCAGGCCCTCTTTATAATGTGTTTGCGTGATTTAGTGGCAGTGCATAGTTCCTGTGCTATATACTGAGTGCATTCTTCAGAGCCTCCGAAGAACTCGAAAATGACCGGTCAAAGCTACCATCGAAATAATTAATTACATAGCAGCTACAGTGCCGCAATTTAAGAGCAGTAATGAATATAACATTGTAGAAAACGTAATTCAGTGGAAACTTGCGCCCGCGAAATATCGAGAGAAGAAAATTCTTATCACAGATAAATATTTCCGGTTGAACGGCAAACGCCCGTAGCAGCCGATGCATTTGGGAATTCGTGAATTTGGAACATGTTTTTACCGGAGCCTCTCAACAACAAAAATTCTTACACGGGAGTGGCCGAATATAATACTGTGTAAAATTACCTGCATTCAAAACTGCTCATTTGCATTCATGGTACACTTGAAACGTGCAGAAATATTTCCACGACGTACTTGAACAGGCGCCGTCATCCCGTTTACGAACAAAAAAGATGGGGTTGAGGATGATGATAATAATTTGCCCATCACTACGAGTGACAGTAGTATCCCAACCAACAATGGGTTTAATTAGCAGTACCACTACACTTTTCGAAGCAAACCACAAGAATCTGAGACTGTTTTGCAGTGGGCTGCTGTTAACATATTAATGCGCTGAGACGGAAACCCCTGTATGCTGTGCTGACTCGTAATCATGGACCACGTAGCTAAATCCTCAATGAGTTTTGTTTTATAGCTTGCAGCATAGCGTGCCCATTGCTGCCGCACATGTGTGGAGCGGTATAGCAGTCTCTGTATGTGCTTCGTGCAATGTGAACTGTGTGTAGCAATCACACATTCTGATTTGTTAACCCGAAAAGAAGACGCCTCGAAAAGGTGTGGCACCTTGGGCTAGTTGGTATGGCATGACGATAGTTATAGCGCGAGAACAAAACGACGACACGGAGACGTGTGCTTCGTGTCCTTTTTGTCTCCGTGTCGTCATTTTGTTTTTTCGCTCTCACTATCGCCTTTAAAGACCATCATGATGAAGTGAAACTGTAATTTTTAAATGCGAGTCACGAGCAATGCCACTACTGCGGGGGAAACGCTCAGGTATTGAACCTAATAGCTTATGACAAGTAAGTTTGTCTTTAGTCATTTCCCTGTCTTTTCTACCGCTTTCTTGTGCCAGCAAACTTCTGCAAAAGGGAAATTTTCTGCTTTCCTTCCGACTTCATTTCCGGGTTTCAGCTGTAATGTAAACCTGAATATCTCGTTCCAATTCATTGCGCTGAAGCTCAATTTTCTTACGGTGCAAGGGTAAATAGACGTGGCCCAAAGCCGTGACTACAGACTAAGTGACGGTAATTATTATATGATGCTAGCACCGTGCAAAGGTTACTACACTCAACTAGTGTTGAGAACAATGCTGTAAGTAATGCTTGCCACATTACCTTGGATCCTAAACAACAAGCTGTACCAAACCAGAGAGCTAAAAATTGACTTACCTGCATGAAAGCTGACGTGTTTAAATAGAAATATTTGATAATTTGTAACAAAAGGGCAGGCGTGGCAGTGAAACATCAGCAGTTTTTTCTCGCTAGAGACTCCGTGGTCACGCGTTGGCACCGGACAGAATTGACCGAATTCGCTGCTTGACTCTCACGAGTGGAGAACTCATATTCTGTGCCACTCTAACTGCAGAACTTTTCTCGTCCCTTGCTTGGGGTGGCTGCGTGAGATGAAGTTGCATTGACCGACTTGACTCCTTCATTCTCGACTGAGATTCTGTGCCACTCTAGCCGCTGCTCTTCTCTTGTCCCTTGCGTGGGTGGCTGCCTGTGTAAAAGTGGCATTGACCGACTTGGCTCCTTCATTCCCGCGAGTGTACGACTCAAATTCTGTGCCACTCTGGCTGCAGCTTTTTTGCCGTCCCTTGCGTTGGGTGGCTGCCTCATATGAAGTGGCATGAGAATTTTTGCTCGGCATTTCGTTTTAGGTGATGTCCTCAGTGTCAAGTGACTGGCATTTGATGGCTTGAGACAAAGATTCAACTTGAAGACATAGGCGATAACACCCGATAAAGGAAACCACTTTACTGAGTACACGCATAAAGGGAGGTGAATGCAAACCATATGAAGTGAACATGCCGCAACATGAGATATAACAGGTGTTGAGTTGAAAAACGAATTGTGCTCGAAAACGAATGTATTGCTACATTAGGTAATAATACACGTGTTCAGCTGAAAAAACACATTGTGCTTGAACTGGGTAGCCAGGATGAAAACAAATAATACTGCTTTCATCCTTGAGTGGGTCAGTGAAGAGTACAATAATGTCTGTTTTTTGGCATCATTATTTACGCCTGCAGTCAGCCAAACACTGCGTTGCTGAAGCGTATGTCATATGAACTAGTTGAGGGCCCTATCCCAACCGTACACAAAACATATCTGACAATAAGAAATCCGTCTAAAGATAAAGCGCACTCTTTAGTCAGCCCACGCATCTTTAAAACGCAAGCATATCACCATTGTTGCTCGACAGAGCACAGAAAACTGTAAATACTCACATGTACACATGATTTGAGGTTTTTTTAAGTTCGACTTCCTTTATTTAGGGAGGTTGTCAAATATGTAAAAAAGTTTAATACCAAAACAAGATAAAAAAGCAACTAACCACACACTGTCCATGTAAAGCTCAAAGTTAGCGCTCGCAACTTTTCTAATTGGCGCTTTGTTACTTCCTTGTATGAAACCAGTTTATTTTGATGATAG
This sequence comes from Rhipicephalus microplus, assembly GCF_043290135.1. Taxonomy (NCBI): domain Eukaryota; kingdom Metazoa; phylum Arthropoda; class Arachnida; order Ixodida; family Ixodidae; genus Rhipicephalus; species Rhipicephalus microplus. Next base: position 452,064,888 of record NC_134710.1, read on the forward strand.
TTTATTGTTGTTGTGTTAAACAACTCCGTCAATTAGAGCATTATTTGAGATTGTGCAGTAATGATCGCTTCACTTCTGTTATCAAAATTTGCTAAAACACAACTTTTTTCCAACAATGGTGCGCATTTGCACTACAAGGAATACGAACTAAATTGTACCAGGGTAGGTAATACACTGACAAATATTTTTGATGCTCTTGTAGTGTTTGCCAGCCAGCTATCCTAACCACGCACCATTTTTCTCTGTTATTCCGCAAATAATATTGAGAGTATTTCTAATTATTTAATAGCCAATTGATGCTAATTATGTGTGATGACAAAAACGCTGCTCACTCTGCCAATGTTTCTTGAGTGTAGCGCCATGCGCGTTTTTTTTGTGCAGCGCTGAACGGGCGTAATTGCACTGCGGTCTGGCAGCTTCCTTGCTGTAATTGCGGCCACTCTTAACTGGCGATCTCTGGCTGTGTTTGGCGGATGACTCTTTGTCACTGGCATCAGAACTGTCCGTCTCAACGGTTGTACAAAAATGCAACACAAGCAATTTATGAGACTAGGTTCACGCTATCTAGTGAACGAACACGCGCACTTGAAAGATAATAGATGAAGAGACAGAAATAACTGCTCGTCAAAAATGGTGTGCTTACTACTCCACAAACTACAGCAGACTCTCAGTAAGCAGAAACCTGGTAAAAAGGAACTGCTGCTTAAACGGAACATGTGTTTTCACAAAACTTCTTCCAATAATGCTTTCTGCACTATTGTCCACTTATTGGTAAAAGAAACTCCTCTTAAACCGAACGTATTTTACTGGTTTCTTTTGGTTTTGTTTATTGAGCGCATAGAGTGTGTCCGTTTAGGAAGCTGAACAACAAAGTGCTCAATATGTTAAGGTCAAACCTCATTATAGCGAACCCCAGATTAAGAATTTTTTTCAAATAACGACTTTGTAGAATATCCCCCCCAAGTGTTCATTAGAGTAATTTAAAATATTTCACTACTACGATTTTCAGAATACCGAATATTTGAAAATAACGTATGGAATCTAATTTCTCCGATATCTCCTCAACTCTTTAAGTTAACAAAGAGAAATTGTAAAAAGTCACTCCCGGCTGTAAAAGTAATGCCCAGCTCCATACCCACCATCATCATCATCATCGTCAGAACGGCCACGTAGTGCTCTATATGCCCATTCTATTCATATGTGCGATAGCCCCATCGCCATCGTTTGGTATTTATTGACCAATATTTATACACCGATATGATTATTACCTTTTGTGGTGACAAGCAAATGGCAACCAGGGAAAAAAACGACGTTGAAACAACCCGCTAAAACCAACGTGAAGGACCAGTATTTAACGCCTATGCTTCGCAGTGCGCAAGGAGTACAGTGTCTAGAGATGTACTGCCTAGTGTGCTGAGCGCGCGGTCATTCCGTAGGAGAGTGGGTTGCCGTGCATGTGATGACTGCAATAAGATGCCACAAGCGGCGCTGCGTGTCGAGAGGCTGCACGAACATGCGAAATTTCTCTTGTCCTGTTGCTGCCAGGGCCTTGCCAGGTTTAAAATCAATGAGTGGCAGCTGCCATTTGATTTACTGTGAAGTTCGACGGCGTCATAAGTACACTGCAACACCCTGAGATGTTAAAAGCTAAGCGGCAATGCAAAGAAAGGACGTGTATTATGCCGCTGTGTCAAAGAAGTTATCGGTCGAACAAGGAAAAGGTGTCCTCTTTTTCGCACTAACGAAACCAGCACTCATGACTTCTTTGCGCAAACACGTACACGGACACAAGAAAAAGAGGCAAACAACACGGGCGCAAACTCACAACTGATAAACCAGTTGTGAGTTTGCGCCCGTGTTGTTTGCCTCTTTTTCTTGTGTCCGTGTACGTGTTTGCGCAAAGAAGTCATGAATGAGTACCAACTCGCCCAACTTTCAGTACTGTTGAAACCAGCACTGTTTCCTGAATGAAAAAGTAGGATCAAGAGGGCACACAAAAGGCTCAATCCAAAGGCTGTCATTTGAGGAAAGCATTCTGAGAGTGACTCCACAGAACTATCTTTTCGGATTCGGGTGAAAAGTGTCGGGAATGAATTCACCGTTTAGGCAAAATTTCAAATATTAGTATTTATCTGAAAATGCGAAAATACCCTTTCGTATTTCATTCACATAGGTTTTTTTCCCATGTCAACGTCGGACTCCCTCTCCAACAACGTTTTGAGTATCATATGCGGCGAGTGTCAGATTATTCGTTGGCATGTTATTATTTGTTTTCACTCGAATCCTAATGAAATGCAGGCTAAGAGGTAAAGGTTTTAGAGCCTTCTGTGATAATTCTTGCCCTCAACAACAAAGCACATTTTAAAAAATAGCTATGGTGGTTATACTGTCAATAGTTTTTAAAATTAATTTCTTTGCCAACTGTAATCACTTTAGGCCTCTATCTACCTTTCTATCAATCAATCTATCTATCTATCTATCTGTCCGTCCGCCCATCTGTCCATCAGTGTGTCTGTCCGTCCGTCCGTCTCTTGATATGTCTGCCTGTCCTTCCGCCTGTACGTCCGCCTGTCCGTCCGTCCATCTGTCCGTCTGTCTGTCTGTCTGTAGTTACGTCCATCCGTCAGTCTGTCTGTGTGTATGTCTATCTGTTTACCCGCCTGTCTGTACGTCTGTCCGTCCCTCTGTCTGTCTGTTTGTCTGTCTGTCTGTGCATCCGTCTGTCCGTCTATCCGTCTCTCCATCCGTCCGTCTATCCGTGTGTCCATCTTTCCGTCCTTCCATCTGTCTGTCCGTCCTTTGTCTGTCTGTCCTTCCGTCTGTTCGTCCGTCTGTCCATCCGTCTATCTGTCTGTCTGTCTCTCTGTCCATCCGTCTGTCTTTCAGTCGATCCATGCGTCTGTCTGTTTGTCTGTCTGTCCGTCCATTCGTCCGTATGTCTGTCTGTCTGTCTATCTATCTATCTATCCATCTATCTATCTATCTATCTATATATCGAATCGCCTACGTCTGGGTGCCCTCACGATCACCCCCTTTAACTTAGGGTCTTCGAAATACCTTACAAGAGCCAAATGTTCGTGAAATGCCAATGCTGGTTCCCGTGTTGACTACCCAATTTCTTGCATATATTTGGTACCACTTCGTTATATTTGGTGCCACAATGCTATGCAAGGTAACAGAGTTACCTTGCGTAGCATTGATGCCCAAGTTATATGGGATCTGCGTCTTCTTTTGCGGTTAATAGCAGATGGCGAAATGTATGCCACGAAACAATCTTCATTTGGTATGGCAATGCGCCAGTACTGTGAAAGCAATCAAATAGTTCCTATACAATAAAGCATAATGTAAAAAAGAACACTACGAAAATGAAGAAAAATATTAGTTGGCCTCGCACGGCTCGGCCTCCTGGACACTTTGCAGCACTCGCGGAGCGCAAGGATTGAACGCAAATGCACCCACTCGCACAGTAGCGCACCATGCTGGCACTGCCGGCAGTCATCAGCGGCGATGCAATCTCATAGGTCGCGCTCAGCACACTAGGCAGAAAACTTCTAGACACTGTACAAGTAGGAAACGCTCCTAAGAGTCGTTTTTCAGCAGTCGAGCTTGCCACATCGAGAGAGTTCACGCTCATTCTCAAAAAAACGTGCACTCGTTTCGTATTATTTCATGCTTGTTTTGTCTCGCTTATTAGAGCATACAACAGCACAAGGAGGCTACTCGTGTGCTTGCTTTTATAATATGCTTGCGCAAATTTTACAACTTTCACTACCATTTTTCAAAAAAACGAACGATTTTCATCGCTTCTTGCAGATTCATCGTATTGAGAATTCACTGTTTTTTGCAGTTTCAAATCACTACAAGGACAGCAAATCACATAAAGGCAACAAAATATTGTGTTTAGTAATAGCGACTCCGACTCATTGAAGGGAAAAACTTACTCTCGCGGCAATTGAACTAAACCACAAAAGTATTTTTGAGGACTACATTCCAATATCACCTCAGTGACAGATGCAAGAAGATGTAACCTGATCACCAGGACAAGCATCCTCTTTTCTCCCAAGTCTGTCGAAGTCGTGATTACAGACGAGTCGCTGCGTGTGTGAACGGCATAAAATATGTCTTTAAAGACTAGGTCATTCCACTAAAACAAAATATGCTTTGTTCTATTACGCAGTATCTTCTGGAAGCATTCTGCACCAAGTTTGGCATTGTACAGCCTCAAAAATCACAGGAATTACAAGCTCTCTACACCTACCTCAGAAAGTGAGAACGGCAACGTGCACCTGGGAAGTCACGATGTCGGCTGTGCGTTGCGACGTCTCGTCGATGTGGCCGTTAAAACCTGATGTTAGTGCGATGCAAGGTTCTAACCAGTTTGTTTCTCCTGGGCTGAGCCTCGGAGACTTTTGTTAATATGGACAAGGTCATTTGGTTTCCAAGAAAACATACACAAAAAGTTTTATAGAAAAGTAGACACACGAAAAATTCCACACATCACCGAAGCGCTTAATAAAAAATGACTGCACGTGGTGAACACTCGGAAGACACACAAATAAACTTCAAGTAACTACACTACAGAAAATATTCCTGACATGGCTGAGCGGCGGAGCATAGAAAGATGGCAGTTCGGTCTCACAAAACTGAAGTGCTTGACTTTTGTAGTCGATGGCGGTCAGTTGGTTGCACCGAAGGAACGCTGGCTTCTCACGACGAGTGAACGCTGGCCGCTGGCTATGCGTGCTGAATCCCGACCGGAACGTGGTGATTCTGGATTTAGGAGTGAACGCGTCGGTGACAAGAAAACGCTAGCTGCTGGTGGCGCGTTGAGGAAGCATGGCGAACCTGGCCAGGCATCTGGGTTGACAACTCGGGCCCGTAGCCCGACGGCTATTGCTCGCCTGCCGGAGCCGAAGTCCGCAGGCACTGAAGAAGAGTTGAGGTCTGGATGGAACGCGACGATAGGATGGTTGAAGTCTTGGAGGCTCGGGTCCGACGCCCGAAGGCCCATCTTAAGCGCCCTACCCGGTGATCACCTTCCGGTGCCCTCTTCCTGATCAAACTTCCCATGTTCGGCTCTTCTCAGACTTCTGCTTCTGCTCTGACCCACTATTCCTATCTTGATATAAGATTTCTTACTTTTGTGGTGGCCAGCCATTGTTCCTTTAGATATCCGTGGTTCTTTTCCATTGGATGTATTCTCCCCTATTTTAACGACATCTTGCCGCGCAACCTCGTGCTCTCGCTCTTTACATCTTCACCATCGTCTTTATCTACCTCGGCCACCAGCCGCGCATTCTTCATTATTTTCCTATTGCTGAATTTTTCAAGGCACGCACTTTAAACGCGCACTCCACTTATCACAGTTACCCAAAGGGCGATGTCGTCAGCGTAAAGGGTGTGTTTGAGACAGATGATACCGTCCAGCTTTCCAGAGAGGGAGCTGAGGGTAAGATTAGGTAGAAAAAGCGAAAAAAACGGCACTTTGGGGGGGGGGGGGGTGCCGCGATTGCCAAGTTTGTACGTGGGAGACGGGAATTCTCCCATATGTTGATTTCTGCTTACCGGTGTACTCAAGTATTTCTTCGTCTGTGACCCGTCTCACAACTACACGTGGGAACTTGGCGAGAGGCTCGCTTCCTTCTTGAGCACCGGAGTTACGGGGGCTAGAATGGGGAGGTGTGATGAGCGCGGCGCTTTTTGTTGCCGGAGAAGGCCCTTTGGCGCGCCGATGCCGCTAGGGGCGCTGTTGCCAGCGGAATAGGTAGTGAGCGGCGCCCTTCCCAGGGTTTGCCTCGGGTGTGCTGCTGTTTTTTTCGCTCGCAGTAGCTGGTTTACAAGTACTTTGTCAATTGGCAATTGCGCTGGGTTTTCTGAAATGCCTGAAGGTGTCAACGACCAAAAAAGTAGATCTAGCGTCACTGCATTATGCTTGTCCCCAAAACTTTATGCTTCAGCTCAGCCATTTGAAGAGACCCAGGGGTGGCAACGCGGATCACTTAGTGGAGAAGTCTCACTGTCTGTAGAAACAGTGCTGAATGATATGAAATAAAATGAGGAAGACTATGAAAGGCTTGTATCTGATGCACAAGCAGCCTTTGACGCCCATGAATTGTACACCGCTGAGCGGCGGATGGTCGCCCTGTATAATATGTGGCAAGCTATGCTGTGAGATATCTGGTACTTCGTAATAATCGTGATGAGTGCAAGAACGCCCGCCTTGTTTCCAGTGTTGGTCGTTACGCGTTATAAGTAACGCCGTTTTTGTTATAGCACGTTAATTCGGCAATTAGTATTTGACGCATTCGTTATGCATTTAGAAATAGAGCTCTTTCCTAAATTGTGCGAGTTGTAGTTGTCAGCAAATTGTTCCTGCAGCACGGTAGTGCTATTTATCAGTTCTGTTTCCAAAAAAATTGCTTCTGCTGATAGTACAGATCACGGGGCATTAAGTTTGCAGTACCTGGAAAAGCAAGGCTCACGTTTCCATAAACATCTAGGATTCTAGCGGGCCCTGTGTAGGTTAAAGGAGCAAATAATATTTACACTGCAAATATTTTACACTTCAAATACCTGCCATTATGGTCCACTAGCAGACGCAAGCTGCCAGAATTACTGTACTTTTTTTTGAGGCCCGTGATCATAATTTTTCTGAGAGGGTTGCCAGTGAATTAATATATCGACTTTCCGTGACAATTAGAAATGAATTTCACATGTGCCACGACGTTATAAGCCATCTTATTCCACTCTCTGGTGCACATTAGGCCACTGTGTTCTGCGTCTGGCATCTTGAGCAAAATTTGCAAGTATAATTCTCCTAAATTAGCTATAGTTCGTTTCGTCACAGGCTTCATTTCTTCTCTTTTGATAGGTCGAGGAGTACTTGACCTAAAGCTCGATGAATGGACAAAGTACCGACCCAGTCACAAGTTGGCAAAGCAACAATACACGACAGACATTTATACACGTAGAATAGAAAATAAACTTTACAAGTATAAAATGACAGCAAGTACGAATACAAAAGTTATGAAACAGAGCTCCTCAAATAGTGACCGGGGGATTACATATGTATCATGACGTGGCATGAACATGAAAAGCGAAAATCATTGAGTACAGTGACCGAAATTCCGGAAGATGTACTATTCGGAAAGTGAATGAGCCTGGCGAAGCATCTGGTGTGACTATTTTGATTTTTTTCAATATAAATACATCGACAACGCCCTAGTTGGGCAATAATCGTAAGGAAATATTTACGCATATTAATATAATGAACTGTCACAAATCATCAGAACCAAAGCTATACACTGGTACGCAGAGACATCACAGTAAAAGATACAATCAGTAATAACAATTATTTAAAAATGCACAAGACACCCAATTGTAGTGACGTTTCTTGCAATATTTAAATAGACTCATAGGAAGTCCTCAATGACAGAAGAAAGGACGAAGTATCAAAGTCTTCATGGTTTAGAACGGTCAATAGGTAAGGTAGCCTGTTGGACATTGTTCATCTTAAATATTTCTAGGAATAGGTAAAATTCACGTTCAATTTTCCGTGCTTAGTGAGACAAACACTTGGGTTTACGTTTATCTTAGATTAATTACGGTACTAGACCCATGTTTAAGGAATGCTTTATGACATGTGAAGTATAAATACGAGGTTTATTAAAATGATATTCCGGCTCCCACAGCACGGGCGCATTGACTCAAACTTTTGATCTTGGAGTATAATCGATTAAATACCCCAGGTGGTCGAAATTTCCGGAGCCCACCACTACTGCGCCTCTCATAATCATATGGTGGTTTTGGGACGTTAAACTCCACATATCAATCATGGAATATGAACGAAAAAGACTCAGGTTATTTTTGTTTCGGTAACGCTAATCCGTTGCCTTTCTGGTAGGCTACATAGGATGGTAGCACGAATATTTATTTTAGCGTGGCGAGTAACCTGTCTGATTACTTTTTTGGTAAGGTATGCAACAGCACTTGTTTCTGAACTAAATGCGCCACGAAATCTCCCAGTCCAGGCAGAAGTGGTATCTCAGCGGAGCTTTGCAGATCGGTTGAATTCCCTTGGTGCAATGTGATTGACTTACTCGATCCCACTTCTTTTTAAAAGGCGTAAGCCTACCGTAATAATAAAAAAGCAAATAGTAAAGCTACGAGTGATTTAGTGCATGAACACCTGACATGCATGAAAATAAAGTGTTTTTGTAAAAAGTGTTCGCATGTCCGCTGCTGGAAACATGGGTAATGCGCTACTTGTGTGTAACTGTGTAACTATGATCTATTGATTGATGTGTAGGGATAACGTGCCTAAACGACCATATGGATATGAGAGACGCCGTGGTGGAGGACTCCGGAAATTTCGATCACTTGGGGTTCTTTAACATGCACCCAAATCTGAGAATTAGCAACTGTACGCCACAAAAACTGTTACATTCGGTGGCCGATAACGAACGCTAAGTGACTATTCAAGTTGCGGCTTGCACAAGATTATGCATTCGGAACAACAAAATGGAGCTCTGATACCAAAGTTTCCACTCGTGGTTGAATACATTTAGTGTGTTTAAAATAACATGAGGCCTTACAATGATTAACGTCTCTCGGTGCACCTGCACCTCCACCACGAATAACTGCAATATTAGTATAGGCCAATTCCAACGATTTTTCGAGGTCAATAAATCTGAAAGAAATTCGCTGGGTACGTTCCTTTCCACACTTTCGTCATTTATACATATTTAAAGGCCTGAGAGATGCGCTGATTAGTTGCAAATGAATGTCAAAGATTTCTTCGCAAACATCACTTCGCTTACTTGAAAAATTGGCAACAATGTCTGGGTGAAGTCATGTTTAGCATGTCAACGGAAGTGACGCAGCTGATGCCAACGCTACTTTGGCTGCTACAGCGTTTATTGTGGTGGCCTCAAGGCGACGGCGGAAGTGTTCGGCACGGGTATTGCAGAGGAAAGCTTTCTTCCTTCCTGAGTGGTGTTTGGCCAGTGATTCACTTCTCTGGCTTTCACTCTTGGGCCGGCGGGACCAGTATACCACCTCCGGTTCTTACCAAATAGTACGCCATACGCAGAAAGGGCGCCCGGTTGGATTTCAGTTTTGCACCGTTTTGCTTATTATAATCATTTGCGAATCTCCTGAGAACTTCAGCAATCGGTCTCGTGACAAGAGTGTCTCAGGAATATAGAAACACCATTACCTCCACATGGTTGAAAAATCACCGGAGTTAACCTTTAGGTCCACGAAAGTTGGCGTCGAGTGTTGCTCGTGCGCCTTTTCAAGAATTGTTTTCAGAGATGAGACTTTAAAGGGCTTAAGTGCCATGTTCTGCCCTACACTTGCTTGATCAAAATGATTTTACCAAAAAACGTGTCAGCAACACACAGCATCAGAGCATTTATTGTGGAGAGCAGCGTGTTCCGTCTCGTTTGTCTCCTCAGCAAAGTTACGCGCCGGTGCGTGCAGCGCCCCAAGCGGCATCGGCACACTTTGGGGACTGGTTTCGGCTGCCACTTTTCACATTTTCCCTTCTAGCCACCCTACCAGAAAGTTTCTTGAAAATACAAAGTTCCGGCAATCACCTTACAACCACCTAGTGGTGATTGGCAAATAGCAGGTTATATAAACGAACAGTCAACCAAGCACTGTTGGCCATAATACGAGCAATGACTTTCAGGGGCAGACCCTGCAGGGAAAATCGGGCGTCAAAAAATAAGTGAAAGAAGTGCCACGACTAAGGCAGTGTGAAGTAACATAAGAGTTTGGGCCCACGACCACTGACCACGGAACTGAGTCGAGCCACGAACACGCACACACAAACATAAATTTACAGAGAAAGATTATCTGTTATTGAATAATGCTAGAGGTACTCTGATATATGCTGTCCTAACTGCGCTAATTGTCTTTTCAATTGAGAAAGGTGTTGTCGTGTTTGAAGCCGTTGAAAAGCATCGATGCCCACCACTTGAAGACGATGTCCCTCCCATCTGGCTGGTTCACCTCGCTAACGCGTGCCAGCCATCGCCACGCTACAGATATCCGCAACAGCAGCTCAGTAGCTCGGCAACCACGTTCGTATCCGCCAAGCCCGGGTCATCTCAGCGGCTCTGAACGACCGCAACAGCAGTGGTCCACTACCTACGGAACACGCCCGATCGCCGTGAACGACAGCGAAGACGAGGGCTCTTCACCAGATGCCTAGGCCAGATGCCCAGTAGAAATGCAGGCCTTGGTCATTGTGGTTGCTTTGCAGCTGTCAGAAACGCCAGTCAGACCCCTAAGCCTCGCCTGGTTCCTGGTCCAGTCCCCAGCCGCAGTGCAAGAACAGTAGCGCCCGGAGGACGTCACTTAGTTCACCAGACCAAACGTCCAGCAGAGAACCGTCTGTACTTGATCGGTACCTTGTCTCGATCACCGGCACGCGCACCGTGGGACCGCATCGGCCGCACACATACTTCGGTTTTCTCTTTTTCGCCACCGCACGGTGACATTTTGTTTGTTTTCTTGGACGCCTCCCTCATGCCAATATCAGGACTGCTTCCCGTTGAAGAAAGTTGTTCAGAAATTTTTTGACAGGAAGAAGAGGTGCGAGAAAATATCACAAAGCTCTAATCACTCACCTAATATTCAGTATCGTGTCCAGAAAACTTATAACATGCACACAACTTATTGCAATACGTCATAATTACACGCAGCTCAAGTAATCAGCTCTGACATTATCTAACCCTTTAATGCATGATACTGAAAATCAGTTTTTTCGCAAGAGTAGGCTCCATTGTAATACGCTATTATTGAGCTGTTTAGCGCATTGCAGATGCTGCAAAGGTGGATGGTCGGATTGTATAACAATATGCTTGCGATACAAGTACAAGTGGAACTTTTGTACTTCCCACACTTGTGCCGAACATTCCCGTTTGATCGCGGAATAGCGGGTATTTCGAGGTAACCAGTTTCGACTACCATACTCAACAGGATGCAAAGCGTGGTCCTTTCCTAGCTAGAGCAGTATGACACAAAGGCTAGTAGTCGATGCGTCGGTTCGATGGACAGCCTTTTGTCATGTTGGGCGGTTTTAAAATGGGAGCATTGCCACGTTTGCTCCTCGAAAGAGCGAAAGGTTCTTCTTGAGACGATCGCTACGTGATGGTATTCCTCTGTCCTTTCCTTTTGAGGTCAGTCAAAAGCTTGGTGATCTCAGCGTAGTTGGCAATGGATTTACGCTAGTAGCCTGTTAGACCCAGAAAAAGTTGTAGGGCTTCGTTTGTCTTTGGCATTGTAGTTTTGATAATCTGGTGAGGCGCTTTTCTATTTCACACTAATCTTTTTTTCTATTTCAAACTTACTAGGCTTGATGGCTTATATTGGCGAGTCTTATTCGGTTACATACACGCCGCAATGTGACCGAATGCTCATTTCACGTGTTTGTGGCAATCAATATCTCGTCAAAGTAATGGTAAACATTTTACAAGTCCCCAAGCAGAGCTGTCAAGAGGCGTGCGAAAACATCTCGAGCTGTCTGTATGCCAAAAGGCATATATAAAAATTGGTATAGCCCAAAGGCACTTTTTCTTCCTTGCTTTCCGTTACCATGGGCACTTGGCAATACCTTTCGTGAAGTCGAACATTGAAAAAAAATTGCATCGGCCAGCAAAGGTAAGAACAACACCTATGCGCGGTATAGGCTCACCGTCCGCAATCAAGACTTTAATGAGCTGTCTAAAATCAACTCATAAACGAATCGTGTCGTCAGTTATTTTAACAACTACGATGGGAACTTGGTATGATAACTGCGACTTTTCAAATATGCTCAACTTGAGCATTTCTTGACCTTCTGCCTCTGCACTTTCGCGTACAGCTAGAAGACTGAAATATTGCAGCACGTACATAGGCCTATATAATATCAACCGTAGCGTGCAGTCTACTGAGTCAGTCTTTCCTGAAACGTCTGAGACGATCTCAAATTCCTTGTATAAGTCAAATACGTCAGAACGCTGGTTAGCACACTCAGACTACCCAATAATTGAACATCAGCCGCAGTCTCTATGCGGAGTAAGCTAGGGGAAGGAATCTTGTGTAAACTTTGTTCGCTTGCCTGTCCGTTGTTTTCTTCTAGGGGCCTTCCTTGATCGACTTTGGTTATAACCGATACTTGCTGCACTGGTAAAGGCTGGCGTTGTTTGTATTTTTATGCATACCAATGTGGAAAATTTTGCTCTTTCCACATATCACCAGAGCGCAGTCGACTTCATGCTTTCGTTCGACGACTTCAAAAGAACCTCTCTATTGCTAGATCACCTTGTTAGAATCTGTCGGCACGGGAGCTAGCACCTTGTCCGCAACGTTCAGTTTTTGAGGACGGCCGTTGCGATCATAGTAAGCCTTTTAGTTCGCGCGTGCTCGCTCTACTTATCGTGCGCCAGTTTGCATATTTCTATTCAATGGCGTTTCGAAGGTCGATGAAGCAGGTGTATGTACTACGAATTTCACCGTCAATGTCTTCATTGCTTCACAGCTCTTTCATACCGTCAAGGCTCGTCGCACGTGATGACCGTAAATGAGCTGAAAAGGCCAGAAGCCCAAGCTCGCTTGCAGCACCTCCCTGTAAGCGAAAAGGAGTGGCGTGAGATATCGTTCCAGAATAGTGTTTTTTTTTCGGGCATTTCCTCTACAACATTGTTTTGAGCGTTCTATTAAACTTTTTGGCGAGCCCATTCGCCAAGGAATGGTAGGAGGTCATTGGAAAAAATTTGTTGGCTAGAAGACGACGCACTTCTCCCATGAGTTCCGCAGTACAAATTGTCCCTTGGTAGCAAACAATTCTCTTCGATAACCCGACTAGAGAGATAATCTCCATCATTCCTTCTCGATATGCTCAGCACCGAGTAGGAGGAGTGCAATGGCATCTTATATCGGGTGGCAAGGTCAGTAAACGTTAGAGTGTAGCGGTTGCCGTGGTCCAGCTTCATTGAGAACGGACCAATTAAACTGACTGGAACAAGCTCAAAGCACGCACGTATGACAAGCATATTATCGATATGTGGGGTTTAACGTCCCAAAACCACCATATGATTATGAGAGACGCTGTAGTGGAGGGCTCCGGCAATTTCGACCACCTGGGGTTCTTTAACATGCACCCAAATCTGAGCACACGGGCCTACATTTCCGCCTCCATCGGAAATGCAGCCACCGCAGCTGGGATTTGAACCCGCGACCTGCGGGTCAGCAGCCTAGTACCTTAGCCGCTAGACCACCGCGGCGGGGCAACAAGCATAATATCTAGAAGTACACTACAAATTTTAGTTTCGGTGTCGTTTGTGCACACTTGTCGCGTGAGTTAACGAAACTCTTCACATTGCCATACAGATTCGGCCTGTAAAAATGAGCTAAAATTCCTAAAGTGAGCTAAAAATGGGGGCTCTATGCTTTGGCGCCCTGACAAAAGGCTCTCAAGGCCGACCTCGAGGTTATGCAGTCTGAAGATTTGGATACAACTAGTTGGTTAAATTTTCCGCCACTAGCGAGACAGTGTTGTCGGTAGAGCAGTCCACCACTCTCTAGAAACCTTTAGCCCTTTGGTCACTTGAATTCACCTTAGCGAACGCTTCCTTCAATGTTTTGTCCTTGTGCTGTTTTGCGAAGAACTGGCACTTGTGGTGGAACACATGGTGGAACACAACAGTTGTTCTTCGAAACAGTCAATAAATGTTTTTGGTCTTCATGTGGTTCCAGCACAGCAGAAGCGTATGGGAGATGTTCTATAAATTTCACAGAGCAATATTGCATTCGCTCAACCGAATGTTTGAGGGTGCATTGGAGGAACGATGATTTCCGTCGATATATTTACGAGCGGAAGCCTGGCAGGCTTGCCAGATTGTGGGGTAAAATCAGGGTTTGAACCCAAGACCACTCACCAAAGAACTGCGTGGAGCCACGAGTGCACACCCAGAAACATATATATACAGAAAATTTTGTTCTGATAATGAATATATGAGAGGTACTCTGATGTATGCAGTCCTAACTGTGCTAATCTTTTTTGAATTCATAAGGATCTCGCTGTGTTGAAAGGCATTGAAGGACGTTGATTGTCGCCGCTCGTAGACGATGTCCTGTCTGGCTGGTTTACGTCGCTAACGCGTACGAGCGTTCGCCAAGACACGGAACTCTGCTGCAGCAGCTCGGTAGCTTGGCCATCACATTCGTCTCCAAGTCAATAAAAACACCCTGATCTGTTAAAACACCGTCCAATTCGTTAAACCACCCGTTAAAAACACCCTCCAAGTCGTTAAAAACACCCTGATCAGAGATGTACGAAGGTTGAACAAGTGAGGTGCTGATTAGGTATACTGTAGGCTGATGCTGCTTTTGTACCAGTAACCAAACTTCTTCATACAGCAGCCCCTATTATTAAGTGTTTGCGAGATTTAGTGGCAGTGCTTAGCTCCTATGCTATGCTATGTACATTCTTCAGAGCCTCCGGAACTAGAATATGACAGGTCGAAAGTACCATTAAAATGGTTAATTCTATAGCGACTATAGTCCCTTAATTTAAGAGCAATAATGATTATAACTTAGTAGAAAACGTTATCCAGTGAAAACCTGCGACAACAAAATATCTAGAGAAAAAAATTCTCACCACAGTTAAATTTTTTCAGTTGAACGGCAAACGCCCGTTGGAGTCGATGCATTTGGTAATTCGTGAAATTGGAACATATCTTTACCGCAGCCTCTCATAGCAAAAAAAATTCTTAAACGAGAGGGCGCAAATAATCTACTCTCTAAAATTACCTGCATTCAAAACTGCCCAAATGCATTCATGGTACACTTGAATTATGCAGAAATATTTCCACGATGTACTTGAACAGGCACCGTCATCAGCCCGGCCGCGGTGGTTTAGTGGCTAAGGTACTCGGCTGCTGACCCGCAGGTCGCGGGATCAAATCCCGGCTGCAGCAGCTGCATTTCGGATAGAGGCGGAAATGTTGTAGGCTCATGTGTTCAGATTTGGGTGCACGTTAAAGAACCCTAGGTGGTCGAAAGTTTCGGAGCCCTACACTATGGCGTCTCTCATAATCATATGGTGGTTTTGGGACGTTAAACCCCACATATCACTCATTCAAGGCACCGTCATCGCCGTTTACAAACACAAAAGATGGAGTTGATGATGATGCTGATGGTTTGCCCATCTCTTCGAGTGACAGTAGTATCCCAACCAGCAATGCGTTTATTTACCAGTACCAACTACATTTTTCAAAGCAAACCAGAAGAATCTGAGACTGTTTCTCAGTGGGCCGGTGTTTACATAATGATGCACCGACACGGAAACCCCTTACGCTGTGCTGAGTCGTAGTTGGGGACAACGTAGCTAAATCCTCAATGAGTTTTGTTTGTTAGCTTGTCGGCATACCGTGTCCATTGCTGCCGCACATGTGTGGAGCTGTAGCATTCTCTGTATGTGCTTCGTTCAATGTGAACTGTTTGTAGCAATCGCACAGTCTGATTTGTGGGCCCGAAAAGAAGACGCCTCCAAAGGACCATGATGATGAAGTGGAACTGAGCATTTTTACAATGCAAGTCACGAGCAATGCAACTACTGCGAGGAAAACGCTCAGCTATAGAGCCTAATAGTTTATGACTATAAAGTTTGTCTTAGGCGATTCCCTGTCTTTTCAGCCGCATTCTCGTGCCAGCGTAGTTTTCTGCAAAAGGGAAAATTTCTGCTTTCCCTACCAATTTTTTCCGGAATTCAGCTGTAATATAAACCTGAATGTCTCGTTCAAATTCATCACGATGAAGCTCAATTTTCTTATGGAGCAAGAGTAAATGAACATGGGCCAATGCCGTGACTACAGATGAAAACACGGTAAAAATTATATGAAGCTATCATTGATGGAAAGGTGTTACACTTAACTAGTGTAGAGAACAATGCTTTAACTAATGCTTGCTATATACCTTGCACCCTAAACAACAAGCTGGGCCAAACTAGAGAGATAAAAATTTACTTACCTGCACGAAACCTGACGTGAGTGATGCTTGATCATTTGTAACAATTGAGCAGGCGTAGAAGCCAAACATCAGCGATTTGTCGTAGCTAGAGGCTGCGTGGTCGCGCGTTGGCACCGGACAGAATTGACCGACACCGCTGCTTCACTCTCACGAGTAGACAACTCATTTTCTCTGTCACTCTGTTGCAGAACTTTTCTCGTCCCTTGCGTGGAGTGGCTGCCTCAGATGAAGTAGCATTGACCGACTTTGCGCCTTCATTCTCAACTGAGATTGTGTGCCACTCTGGCCGCCGCTCTTCTCTCGTCTTTTGGGTGGGTGGCTGCCTCTGTAAAAGTGGATTTGACCGACTTGGCTCTTCGTTCCCGCGAGTTGACGACTGAGATTCTGTGTGACTCTGGCGACAGCTCTTTTCTCGTTCCTTGCGTAGCGTGGCCTCCTCAGATGAAGTGGCATTGACCGATTCTGCTCCTTCTTTTTTTTCGCCAGTGGATGACTCAGATTCTGTGCCATTCTGGCTGCAGCTTTTTCGTCGTCCCTTGCGTGGTTTGGCTGCCTCGTTTGAAGTGGCATGAGAATCTCGGCTCGACATTTCGTTTCAGGTGATGTCCTCAAATCAGGTGACTGCTTTTTGATGGCCTGCGACAAAGATTTAACCTGAAGACATAGACGATAACACACAATAACGGAAAAACTTCACTAAGGGCACGCTTAAAGGGAGGTTATGCAAACCTTGTGAAAGGAACATGCAGCAACATGAAGTATTACAGGTGTTCAGTTGAAAAACGCAATGTGATCGAAAGCGAACATATTGCAACTTGAGGGAATATAGCTGTTCAGCTGAAAAATGCATTGTGCTTAAATTCCGTAGTCAGGATGAAAACAAATAACACATCCTTCATGCCAGAGTGGGTCAGTGATCAGTAAATTCATGTCTGCGTTTTGGCATCATGATTTACGTTTGCAGTCAGACAAACACGGCTCTGCTCCAGCGTTAGTCATATAAACAACTTGAGGGCCCTATTCAACGGTAGATAAAATATATCTGACAATAACAAATCCGTGTGAAGGTAACTCGCACCTTTTAGTCAACCCACGTGTTTTTAAAATACAACCATATCAACAATGTGGCTTGCTCGAGAGAGCACCGAAAACTGTCAATACTGAAATATACACCCAATTTGAGGTTGTTTAGGTTTGATTTCCTTTATTTAGGCAGATTGTCAAATAGGGCAAATAAAAGTATACTACCAAAACAAGATAAAAAGCAACTAACCACACTGTCCATGTAAAGCTCAAATTTAGCACTTGCAAATTTTCTAGTCGGTGCTTTGTTACTTCATTGTATAAAAGCAGTTTCTTTTAACAATTAATTGTTGGTGTGATATACAAAACCATTTTCATAATACTTTATTGTTGGTGTGATAAACAACTCCATAATTTTGATGCGTCGTTTCAGATTGTGAAGTAATTATCCTTTCAATTCCGTCATCCACATTTGCTAACACGCATGTTCTTTCTAAATACGGTGCACATTTGTAATGCAAGGTATGCGAACTAAACATTACCAGGGTAGGCTAATCCCATGATAAATATTTTTATGCTCTTGTAGTGTTCGCCAACCAGCAATCCTAGCCATGCACCATCCAAGGCTGCCATTTTAAACCTGTAACACCATTCTTCTCTGTAGTGCAGCAGAGGGCATTGAGGGTAATTTAATTTAAATAATCAGTAATTGATGCCAATGATCTGTGATGACAAAAAAGCGGCTCACTCCGCCTATGTTTCTTGAATGTAGCACAATGGCAGTTTTTTGTGCAGCGTTGGATGGGCGTAAATTGAGCTGCAGTCTGGCAGCTTTCTTGCTGTGTATGCGGACACTTCTAAATGGCGATCTCTGGATATGTTTGGTGGATGAGTCTTCATTGCTGGCATTAGAACTGTCCGTCTCATCAGTTGCAAAAAAATGCACCACAAGGAAATCACGAGTCTAGGTTCACGCTATCTGGTGAACACGCGCATTGAAGAACAATACAAGAACAGTCAGAAACAACTCCTCGTCGAAATTGTGTGCTTACTACCACACAAACTACAGCAGACTCTCAGTGTGCGGAAAGCTGTTAAAAAGGAACTGCTGCTGAAACGAAACAAATATTTCCACAAGATTGCTTGCGTTCTTGCGTTCTGCGCCCTTCTACAGTTCTTGATAAAAAAAATTCCTCCTAAATGAAACACATTTTACTGGTACCTTGTGGTTCTGTTTAATGAATGTATACTGTATGTTCGTTTCATAAGCTGAACAACAAAATTCTAACCTTATTACGGTGAAACCTCATCATAGCGAACCTCAGATAAAAGGTATTTTTTTCAAAGTAACGCCTTTTAAGAAAATCCGTCTTCAAATGTTTATTGGTGTAATTTAAAATATTTCACTACTGTGAAGTTCAAACTACCGAATATTAAAAATGATGTATCGAATTTTATTCACTAATATCTCCACAATAATTTACCATAACAAATGGCAATTTCAAAAAGTCACTCGTGGTTGTAAAAATAATGACCAGCCCTATACCTGCCACTATCATCATCATCATCATTACAACGGACATACTTCTCTACATGCCCACACCATTCATTTGTGCGATAGCCCCATAGCCATCGCCTAGTATTTATTCACCAATATTTAATCCCCGATATGATTATTACCATTCGTCGTGAAAAGCAAACGGTGACCATGGAAAAAACGACGTTCAAACAACCCGCGAAAATGAATGTGAAGAATCAGTATTTCACGCCTATACTTCGCAGGGCGCCCGAAGGATGCACAGGCTTAAGAGTCGTTTTTTAGCAGTTGGGCTGCCCACATCGAAAGAATGCTTGCTCTTTCTCAAATAAACTCGCACTGGTTTCGTGATGTAATTCTTCCTCGTTTTCCCTCACTTATTAGAGCATACCACAGCACAGGTAGGCTATTCATGTGCTTGAGTTTACGAAGCTTGTGAAAATTAAAAAACTTTCACTACAATATTTAAAAAAACATGCGATTTTCACTGGCCCCTGAAGACTCGTTGTATCGAGAATTCACTGTTTTTTGAAGTTAAAAATCAGTACAAGAACTGCAAACCGCATAGGGGCAACAAAAGTTTGTGTTTACAAAAGTGACTCCGTTTCATTGTAGTGACAAATTTGGTCTCGCGGAAATTCAACTAAACCACAAAAGTAGATTTAAAGACTAAGCTCGAATACAAAGTGACAAACACTATGATATACAACCTATTAACCATCACAATCATCCTCTTTTCTCGCAAGTCTACCGAAGGTGTGCTGACAGATGAGTCGCTGCGTGTGTGAATGACATAAAAGAATTTTTTAGGAGTAGGTCATTCCACTTTGGCAAAATATGCTTACACTATTTCGTCTGAAAGCTTTCTGGAGCAAATGTAGTTTTGTACTGCCTCCATATTTAGAGGCATTACAAACTCTCTACACCTAACTCAGCAAGTGAGACCGGCCACGTGCACGGGACAAGTGACGACGTCGGCTGCGCGTTGCGATGTCTGCTCGATTTGGCCATCTGAACCCGATGTGACCAAAACGGCGACGTCGCCAGCGCGTAAAGGGTGTAATTCAGATAGAAGATGTGGTCCCACTTTCCAGGGAGCGAGTGGAGAGTAACATTCAATAGAAAAGGCGACAATACGGCACTCTGAGGGGTGCCGCACAGGCCAAGTTCGTACGTGAGAAACGGTTGGTTTACTATGATGATTTTGGCCTTAAAGGCCGTGAGAAATGCGCGAAATTAGTTGTAGGTGCAGGTGCCAGAATTGAGGGCTGCGAGTTCGGCAAGGATAGCCGAATGAAGGACGCTGTTTGGGGATAAAAACCACGCGAGCATGTTTCCATGCTTTGGGTGAAAGCCTGAAGTGCCAGCACTCCTTGAGAAAAGAAGTGAGTGTATAGACCGAAGGAGCGTCCAGGTATCGGAGGAGACTGTTTGGAATGCGATCTGGGCCAGGGGCTGAGGAGGTGTGGAGCATTTGTAATGCCGCGTACACCTTCGCCTTCGTGATGTCGATGTGGAGTTCTGGGTTGGGAAGCCCAGTGTAGTGCGAAAGGAAGACAATGTACACGAGGTATCAGTAGCTGGGAGCACTTCACTGCCAAGTCTGCCATCAGCGACGGAGTGTCACCGAAGTAGGCCCGGACCTCTGGTTGTAGATGATCGGAAGCGACCGATTTGCCGAAAGCAGGGTCGATTAGGTCCAAGGGAGAGATTCCAAGATTGTTTGCAGCCCAACTGACCAAAGAGCTCCAAGCACAGTTGCTCCCCCTGTTGGCATCAGAAAACAATGACGTATTGCTCAATAACATGATCGAGGCGTGCGATGCGGCAGCGTAAGATTCTCTGCCACACTGGCTGCAGATCTTCTCTCATCCCTTGCGTAGAGTGGCTGCCTCAGCCGTAGTGGCATTGAGCGGCTTGGCTTCTTAATTATTGTGAGTGCACGACTCAGATTTTGTGCCATACTCGAATGCGTGTGCCACACGCAATCGGAGATGTCTGGTGAGCAGAATGAAACACATAAACCAGTTGCCACACGTCTCACACTTGAAGTGATCCCTCGAGGAGTCCTGTGAGCGGTCAATGTCGCTGCCGAGAACCGAATAATCCAGATGGCTACTTTTGTTATGTCCGGTAGCATTCGTTACGTTGTGTCCAAAAGTAAGTGAAACTTCCTCCATGCAGCCTGACTTCTACTTGAAACTGCGTCACTGTCTTGCGGTGACGCAGGTGTGCCGGCGGTTAGGCTCTATGGAGTGTACGAAGAGTTTCCAGGAGTCCTTTCATCATTGCCCACAGCACCCATTGCTTCGTTCATGGTCATGCAGTCCGGGTCACGCAAATTGTCACTTCTGTCAACTCCAGTGCTGCCAGGACTCACAACGTTTTTACTGGAAGTAGGTGAAACTTCCTCCATTGCAATGTGACGTGTGCTGGAAACTGCGTCACCGGCTCGCAGTATTGTGAACGCGGCAAGTGACGTGCAGCTACTGGCTTATCCTGCCAGCTCTGTGTATTCTTCTTGATACGGAGGCGTGCCGGTGGTCAGGCTCTGTGGAGCGTACGAAGAGTTCCAGAAACCCTTGCATCATTGCCAACAGCACCCATTACTTCGTCCATGGTCATGCGGTTCCCATTGGGCTTGGCATCGAAGGCCTGGCTACTATCGACAGGATTTGCAAGGCAAGGCTTCTGTTCTTGCTGTCACAAAATACAGGGGCTTCATTGTCCGGGTCACACAAATTGTCACTTCTCTCATCTCCAGTGCTGCCAGGACTCGCTACGTTTTTACCGGAAGTAGGTGAACTTCCTGCATTGCAATGTGACGTGTGCTGGAAACTACGTCACCTGCTCTCAGTATTGTGAACGCGGCAAGAGATGTGCAGCTACTGTTTTGTCCTGCCAGTTCTGTGCATTCTTCATAATATGAAGGCGTGCATGCGGTTGGGATCTCTACGCCGTGTAAAGAGTTTTTAAAAACTCTGTGGCCAGGTTTGTCTCCACTATTGCATGCATCTGTTGATGCAGAATAACCTGCTCGGCATTCACAACTTCTCTACCGGACATTTGACATTCGTAGGGCGTCTTGGTCTTACGCATTCGGAGGTGTCTCGTGGGGATATTGAAATATAGAAACAATTTGCCACACATCTCACACTTGAAGCGGTCCCTCGAGGAGTCCTGTGAGTAGACAACATGAACGGATTTGTGGGGTTTAACTTCCCAAAACTTCCATATGATTATGAGAGACGCCGTAGTGGAGGGCTCCAGAAATTTTGACCACCTGGGGTTCTTCAAAGTGCACCCAAATCTGAATACACGGGCCTACAACATTTCCGTCTCCATCGAAAATGCAGCTGCCAAAGCCGGGATTTGAACTTGCGACCTGCAGGGTGAGTAGTCAATGTCGCTGCCGAGAACCAAGAAATCCCGATGGTGATATTTGTGTTGTCAGGTAGTATTTCTTGCGTTGTTTTCGGAAATAGGCGAAACTTCCTTCAATACAGCGTGACTTCCCCTTGGAACTGCGTCAATGTCTTGCGGGGTTGTGAACGCCGGAAGTGACATGCAGCTGCTTTCTTGTGCTTTCAGGGCTGTGCATCTCTGGGGTGAAGGCGCGTCGGCGGTCAGGCTCTGTAGTGTGTACGAAGAGTTTTCGAGTACACCCGCATCATTGTCCAGAGTGCCTGCTGGTTCATCCACGCTCATGTGGCTCCCAATGGGTTACCTTCAAACGCCTAGATGCTGTCGAGAGCATCTTACAAGGCAGGGCTTCCGTTATTGCTGTCACAGATGACAGGGGCTTCTTTGTCCAGGTCACACAAATTGTCCCTTCTGTCAACTCCAGTGCTGCCAGGACTCCTACAGCTGTCTGCCAGAGCAACTGAGGATTCTTCCGAGCAGGCTGTCATTAAAATACTAGGAGCGGAGTGTTCATCTTTGCCCTTGTTGGGCACCGCAAGCCCCAGAACAGTGTCTCTGTTCTCAATTATCTGTGAAGGCACCTTCATCGTCCCGTGAGAGTAGAAATGAAACACACGCAAGCACGTTTCCATGCTTGGGGTAAGGGTCCCGAGCGCCAGCACTCGTTGAGAAAACAATTAAGGGTGGGTAGCGATCGCAGGGACGTCCAGGTATGGGACGAGATTGTTTGGGATGCGATGCGGATGAGGCGATAAGGTGGTGTGGAGCTTTTGTAATGCTGCAAAGACCTCCGGTTTCGTGACGGTGGTGTGGAAATCTGGGTTGGGAGCCACAGTGTAGAATGCGAGAGGGGGAGAATGTACACCAGGGGTGAAATGCAAGCACTTCACTGCCAGGTCTGCCATCATCGACGGAGTGTTCCCGGGGTAGGCTCGGCTAACTAGTTGTAGTTGATGGCTTGCCATAAGCAGGGTCGAGCAGGTGGTGAAAGAGCTGAAAAGATTGTTTGAAGCCCAACTGACCAAAGAGCTCCAAGCACAGGTGTTCCCACTGTTGGCGTTAGGGAACAGTGACGTGTTGCTCAATAGCACGATCGCGGTGTTCCATGCGGAAGCGCAAGATTCCGTGCCACACTGGCTGCAGCTCTTCTCTCGTCCCTTGCATGGAGTGGCAGCCTCGGATGTATTGTCATTGAGCAACATGACTTCTTCTATCTCAAGAGTGGACGACTCAGATTCTGTGCCACTCTTGTCCGAGCTCATTTGAGGTCTCTTGCATGAGGTGGCCGCCTCAGATCAAGAGGCATGAGAATCCTGGCCCGACATTTAAATTTAGGTAATGTCCTCAGTGTCAGAAGACGAGCTTTCTAAGGCTTGCGACTAAGATTCAACTGAGACATTGACAATAACACCCAATGAGGAAAATACTTGACAAAGTTCACACAAAAAGCAAGTAACTACAAACCACGTGAAATGATTATGCTGCAACGTGAGATATTACAGGTGTTCTGTTGAAAAACGCATTGTGCTCCAAAATGAACTTATTGCCACATGGGGTGATACAGGTGTTCAGACAAAAAATTCATTGCCCTTGAGTTAAGTAGTCGGGATGAAAACAAATAACTCCTTTCATGCCTGAGTGGATCAGTGATGAGTGCATTCATATCTACTTTTTGGCATCATTATTTATATTTGCAGTCAGTCAAATACTGCTATGCTCAAGCGTGTCATGTAAACGAGTCAAGGGCTCCATTCCAACCGTCAATAAAACATATCTGACAATGCCAAATCCGTGCAAAGGTAACACGAAACTTTTCTTCAGCCCACAAGTCTATAAAACGTGAGCATATGAATTATCTTTCTCGAGAGAGAGCAGCCGTAACTGTTAATACTCACATATAAACTCAATTTGATGTTTTTAAATGCAAAGCATTTCTTAGCAAAGTTCCGCAACTTTGAGCGTATCTATCTATCAATATATTTATCAATCTATCTGGTGGCTTACTTTTGGGTGCTCTCGTGGTCACCCCCTTAACTTGGCGTGAACGAAAATTAGCATGTGAGGGTAAGATGTTTTAGCAAATATGACGCGCTCGTCAAGAGATGAATAATGACACGATCTCGCCATGTCCATCGTGAAACACGTCGCGCCAGACAGTGGCACATACCCACGGGTGGGTATGTGCCACTAGAATGCGGGTAATTGCCACAGGCGTTAACGCTCTACTCAAAAAGGGCAAGAACACACAACTGCAGTTTTCACGCGTGACCGTTAACAAATGAATACCCGATGTTGATAGCGTAGACCCAACGAATCCTAAGAATAAATGTGAGGGTCCCAGATAGAATCGAACTCAAGCATTCTGGGTGACAAAAAGCATTTTACCACAAAACTACACCATATCTCGGAACTTGTTTTCGAATATATGCTAATCTTCGTGAAGCACCTAATAATCACGATAGCCTTGCGCAGTGCAAATCCGAAACTGAATTTCGGCCGAAAAATCTTGATACTCGCATACAACACGGGGCCAAAATTCCGTACCTTAAAATCTAGAGCAAAACTCCTGATTATACACAGGCTTTTACGATAATAGGTACAAGCACTGCTGCCATGTAAGAATAAAGAACACCACCCATACAATATCAACCTAGCAAGCGGTTTTAGTAACTCACATTTGTGGCAGGCGGAATTCCTTCTGGACCAATTCCACAGCCGTTTCGCCGGAGTGCTGCAGATCACCGTGCCGCACCTAGTCGCACCTACTCGCACCTTAAAATATTGCACTACTATGAAGTTCAGAATACAAAATATTTGAAAATACCATATCGATTGTTTTTACCCTATTGTCTCCACAACACTTTACCATAACAAAAACAGTTTTAAAAAGTAACTCGTGGCAATAAAAACAATGCCTAGCTCTATACCCACCACTATCATAATCATTATAAGAACGGTCAAATACTTCTCTCTATACGCCCACCCTAAAAAATATTGCGATAGTCCTATCACCATCGCGAAGTATTTATTGACCCGTATTCAATCTCCGTTATCTTCAATACGATTTCTCGTGAAAAATAAACAGGACGAGGACTTCTGTTGCCGGGTCTGTCCTTAGTATGCGCGTGTTGATGCAGAATGGGCTGCTCTGGTTTGCCAATTTTTGTACTGGACCATTGTTGTTCGTCGGGCTTTTAGCCTTATGTATTCGTAGGTGTCTCGTGAGAAGATTGAAATACATAAACGATTTTTCACATGTCTCACACTTGAAGTAGTCCCTCGAAGTGTCCTGTGAGCGGTCAACGTCACTGCCAAGAACCGAGTAATCCAGATGGTTACTTTTGTTTTGACTCGTAGCATTCCATGCGTTGTTTCCGAAAGTAACTGAAACTTCTTCCAATGCAGCCTGACTTCTGCTTGAAACTGCATCACCATCTTGGGGTGCTGTGAACGGTGGAAGTGACATGCAGCTCCTGTTTAGTCCATTCAAGACAAGGAATGAAAGAGTGCAAGAGGTGAGGCTCTGGGGAGCGTAGGAAGAGTTTTCAGAAACCTCTGCATCATTGCCCGAAGCAACCACTGCTTCGTCTATGGTCATGCGTCTCCCACTGGGCTTGGTATCGAAAGCGTGGCTACTGTTGACAGCATGTTCTAAGGCAGGGCTTCTGTTCTTGCTGTCGCAGGTGACAGGGGCTTCGTTGTCCGGCTCGCACAGATTGTTACTTATGTCATCCCAAGTGCTGCCAGGACTCGTTACGTTGTTACTGGAAGTAGGTGAAACTTCATTCATTGTAATGTGACGTGGGCTGGAAAGTGCGTCACCGGCTCTCAGTAATGAGAACGCGGTGAGGGATGTGCAGATACTGTGTTGTCCTGCCAGTTCTGTGCGTTCTTCGTGATATCAAGGCGTGCAGGCAGTCGGGCTCTGTAGGCCGTACGAAGAGTTTTAGCAACTCTGTGGCCAGGTCTCTCTCAAGTATGCATGCATTGTGTTGATGCAGGATAACCTGCTCGGCATTCACAACATCTCTCCCAGACGTTTGGCATTTGTATGGCGTTTTGGTCTTACGCATTCTTAGGTGTCTCTTGAGGAAATCGAAATACATAAACGATTCGCCACACATCTTACACTTGAAGTGTTCCCTCGAGGAGTTGTGTGAGCGGTCAACGCCGCTGCCAAGAACCGAGTTATCCAGATGGTTACATTTGTGTTGTCAGGTAGTACTTCTTGCGTTGTTTTCGGAAGTAGGTGAAACTTCATGCATTGCAGCGTAACTTCTGCTTCAAACTGCTTCACTGTCTTGCTGTGTTGTGAATAACGGAAGTGACATGCAGCTGCTTTCTTGTGCTTTCAGGGCTGTGCATCTCTGGTGTAAAGGCGTGCCGGCTGTCAGGTTCTGTGAAGTGTACGAAGAGTTTTAAAGAACTCCCGCATCATTGTCCAGAGTGCCCACTGGTTCATCTATGCTCATGCGGCTCCAAATGGGTTGCCTTCAAACGTCTAGCTGCTGTCGAGAGGATCTTAGAAGGCATGGCTTCCGTTCTTGCTGTCACAGATGACAGGGTCTTTGTTGTCCGGGTCACAAAAATTGTCACTTCTGTCATCTCCAGTACTGCCAGGACTCCTATGGCTGTCTGCCTTAGTAACTGAGGATGCTTCCGTGCAAGCAGTTTTTGTATATTAGGATCGGAGTGTTCATCTTTGCCCTCGTTGGGCAGCGCAAGCCCCAAATAGTGTCTCTGTTCTTAATTAACTGTGAAGGCACCTTCATCGTCCCGTAAGAGTAGAAATGAAACACACGCAAGCACGTTTCCATGCTTGGGGTAAGGGTCCCGAGCGCCAGCACTCGTTGAGGAAACAATTAAGGGTAGCGATCGCAGGGACGTCCAGGTATCGGAGGAGATTGTTTGGGATGCGATCCGGACCAGGCGATGAGGTGGTGTGGAGCTTTTGTATTGCTGCAAGGACCTCCGGTTTTGCGACGGCGGTGTGCAGCTCTGGCTTGGGATCCACAGTGTAGAATGCGATAGGGCGAGAATGTACACCAGGGGTGAGATGCAAGCAGCATTTCTATGCCAGGTCTGCCAAAATCGACGGAGTGTTCCTGGTGTAGGCCCGGCCTACTAGTTGTAGTTGATGGCATGCCAGAAGCAGGGTCGAGAAGGTGGTGAAAGAGATGCCAAGATTGTTTGCAGCCCAACTGACTGAAGAGCTCCAAGCACAGGTGTTCCCACTGTTGGCGTTAGGGAACAGTGACGTGTTGCTCAATAGCACGATCGCGGTGTTCCATGCGGCAGCGTAAGATTCCGTGCCACACTGGCTGCAGCTCTTCTCTCGTCCATTGCATAAAGTGGCAGCCTCGGATGTATTGTCATTGAGCAACATGACTTCTTCATTTTCAAGAGTGGAGAACTCAGATTCTGTGCCACTCTTGTACCAGCTCATTTGAGGTCTCTTGCATGGTGTGGCAGCCTCTGATGAAGTGGCATAAGAATCCTGGCCCAACATTTACATTTAGGTAATGTCCTGAGTGTCAGATGACGGGCTTTCTATGCTTTTGACAAAGATTCAACTGAAAAACATTGACGATAACACCCACTGTGAAAAACAACTTGACAAAGTGCAAGCAGAAAGCAAATAAATACAAACCACGTGAAACGAACATGCTGCAGTGTGAGATATTACTTGTGTTCAGTTGAAAAACGCATTGTGCTCGAAAATTAACATATTGCCGCATGTAGTAATACAGGTGTTCAGACAAAAAATTCATTGTGCTTGAGTTAAGTAGTCAGGATAAAAAGAAATAACACTCCTTTCATGCCTGAGTGGATCAGTGATGAGTACATTCATATCTGGTTTTTGACATCATTATTTATGTTTGCAGTTTGTCAAACACTGCTATGCTCCAGCGTATGTCATATAAAAGAGTCAAGGGCTCCGTTCCAACCGTCAATAAAACATATCTGACAATGAGAAATGCTTGTGAAGGTAACACGAACCCTTTCCGCAGCCCGCAAGACTATAAAAAAGCAAGCATATGAAATATCTTGCTAGAGAGAGAGCACCAGTAACTGTTAATATGGATTTGATTTGATATGTGGGGTTTAACGTCCCAAAACCACTATATGATTATGAGAGACGCCGTAGTGGAGGGCTCTGGAAATTTAGGCCACCTGGGGTTCTTTAACGTGCACCCAAATCTGAGCACACTGGCCTACAACATTTCCGCCTCCATCGGAAATGCAGCAGTAACTGTTAATACTCACATATATACTCAATTTGAGATTTTTGAATGCGAAGCATTTCTTAGAAAAACTGGGCGGCTTTGAGCGTATCTATCAATCAATCTAGTGGCTTACTTTTGGGTGCTCTCGTGGTCACCCGCTTATCTTGGCTTGAACAAAGATTAGCATGGGAGAGTAAGATGGTTTGACAAATTTTACGCGCTGGTCAAGACAGTGACGACCCATAGTCCATCAACACACACGGTAAGGTTTAAGCTGCTATACATTGAAGACTTTAAACCATGTGTAGTGCCACAACAATGGGATATTGTCATGAGGCTGAATTTCATAGCTCATTGCACCAAATTGTTGGAGTATGTTATGGACCTAAAGTATCACTGCACAAGCTTCTCAGTAAGTTAATGTGGGTGTTCCTACACCCACACAGTAGCCTGTTAATCGCTGCTAAGTTCACTTGTGATCAAATTTCGCAACATTCATTGTTCTGAAGACAGAATTTTATCACAGTCCTTTCTGTATTACAGCATGAAAGTAATTTTGATTGAATTCGCTTCATGCCCAATCCCACTTGAGAGTACTTGCTCACATTCATACTAGTGTCTACTTACTCACTCTGCACGCACTCATACTGACTCATCTCTTGCAAATGAGTCTAACTGAGCATAGTGACCAGTTAGTATTGCAAGCTATGCTGTAAAAAACAAGTTGTAGTTTAGACAACGCTCCAGCAGCCTAAAGGCCAATATGATGCATAGCCATGTATTTTTTTGTGCGACTCATTTTAAAATTGCAGTGCAATTAAAAGAGGTCGATAACTTCATGCTGCGGGTCTTCTATCTTTCTTCTACAATTGTTAACTAAAAAAAGTGATAGCTTTTGTTGCTGTTTGCCACGTTAAACCAAAAAACACAGCTGACAAAGTTTAGCCAAATTTGTTGTGCTTGCACGCCGTGAATCTACAGAAAAACTGCTCATTGAAGTTGTGCAAGCTACAGGTGACTAATATTTTTTTTTTACTCTGAACTATCTGGAGTTAATGCCATGGCAGAATATTTATGTATCTTGTGAGCAACCACTACCATAATCAGCAATTCATCTGTGCGTATTTTGTGTTTGTTACCATTTGGATGCTACTTATATTTTTTCAAAATGGTGAAGTAATGTTCAGACCATATATTATGATACACAAGCCATGTGTTTGGATTTGTAAGGCTGAGATTGTAGGCACTGTTACATTTAGTGCAGTCTACATGTTATTGTTTCCGGAACCCTCTTTCTGCAATACCTTCAGGCGAAATGCAGGCAACGAATTAAGGAATAAGTTAGTAAATACTAGTGCGTCAGTAATGAGGCGTCATAAAATGCACTATATTGTATTTCTACTGATTCAGTGAAGTACTCGCTGATAGTTGTGCTAGTTTGGCTGACAAAGCAGGATTGAGTGCACCTAAGGTGGGAGGGGGGAGAATGTAAGTGAGGCATAGCCACTGGGAACTTATCTCCAAAATGTATTCAGCACGAGACTCAGTAAAACACCCCAGCGGCCGTCCGTCCTAATGTGACAATGTTACTCTTCAATACCTTAGGCATGTTAAAATAGAACCACGGACAAGCCACCTCATCTAGGAGCAAGAGTCTATGTGGACCTCATCCCATGTCACATAAACTCGTATGTTTACACAAAATAGCAATAAGCCTGAACAGTTGCCCTGTGCAGAAGCCACTAGGATGCAAACACCTTCTGAAATGATACAGTTAGCGAGACAATAACTCCTACTAGTGCACGCAGTGTCCGGCAAAAGTCGTCTTGCGATTATTTAACAACAGACCCAACATATGGGCATGAGAGACGTGGCTTTGCAATCTGCAATCGGAAACCAATTGGCAATCATGAAGCTGCAATAGCCAACACGGCCCAGAAAAAGGTGCTCGAAGCATGGGTAAACTCAAGAATTAATTTTGGACAGTGTTTATGTGGTGAAGGGCTAACTTTAGCCACACGTGGTTGATGTGAAGCCGTGTAAATACTTTAGTGCAACCCAAAAAGTTCAAGCATGAAGAAGCTGAGGAGAGTGTCAGACCCCGCACAACTCTTCCCTTGCCCTGGCTCCTTGCATAGTAAATGAACAGTCTTTATTTCAATAATGTTGTTCTCCATCTCTTACATGTAGTCTCGAACCGCAGAGGTTAGGTTATTTTGACCTAATATTCATAGATGGATGTATAGGAAAACAATATTTACATTGGTGACACAGCCAATCTTAATATTATTTCAAAATTTCACGATCAATGTGTCATATGAAGATGCAAAATGTATTTATCGACACCTAGTAAGTCAGTTGCTGTTTATTTTTCACTGAATCAAGTGCAGTAATTAAAAACAGATGATGGGGTAAAAGCTTGCACCAACCAATGAAGAAGCAATACAGAGATACGTACCAGCAAAACCAAACAACTATATTAGCAGAAAAGGAAGTAATTTTTGAGGTAACTACACAAGCAAAATACGAATAATCAATATGTACACTTGTACAAAGGATAGAATTACCATACATAGTGTTGCAATCGTATACATAAAAACACCAAGGGAAGACATAATGGCATCGTAGTTGTATGCTTGGTCGACATCTATTACAATGAGCTTATGGCGAAGAGCTATGTGCATGTGGGTTGGTAATAAACATGAACAGCGTGCTGTTTTCATCACACTCTGACCTCGGTGTTAAAAAATTGTTGCTAGTATGGCTCTTGACTGGATCAGGGATGACTATAACTGCTTTCTATTACCATTCAGGCTACAACTGCTTGAAAAATAAATCCGAAACACTTGAGAATGTAGATGTTATGTTGTTCATCTTTGTTTTCATATTCACTGTACACTGTAATATGATTGCTGTATTTTCTTGTGTCCTTTGGGGTGAATCTTTCTACATAAAGGGAGCATCGAAACATCTCTGTGTGCATTGTAGGAATATTTGCCTTTATGCTGCCTCACGCTGTGTACTTTTCGTTACGTTAAATATATTGTCACGTGCGTCCTGCAAGAAAGACGAAGGCGACAGTGCATACGCGATCTGCACGCTTTTATGTAGAACGCAACAACAAGAAAGACAAGGAACTCCCTGGCGCGCGGTAAATAAAATGATGGACCCACTGCGGCTTTCTCAGCTTCTTAAAATACGACCTATCTGTGTTCACGTCGCGACAATATGAAATGTGTGCCTGACGACTGGTCTGTGTATAAGACGTAATCATGCACAACCTGTAATTATCTCCCCTCACATTCCCAGTTTGGTAGGATCAGGAATCCAGCGCAGGTAAAGACAAAAACGGTGAATTGAGAAAACTGTAAAAAACTGGAACAGATCAATATATAGAAGTGCTGGGTAATTTTAGCACAAATGTCATAAAGCGGCAATTTACAAACAATTAAAACTTACAAGCGAAAATATACTTCAGCACAAAACTGCTACGTTAGCTTTGAGATAAAATGTCACAAGGTAGGGGGGGGGGGGTGTTCGGACATCGTGCGGGGGCGCGCGCATGAGGCGCAGCCGAAGTAGGTTGCCGAGCCCTGGATTGTGGCCCTCTCACATCACGCCAGCGCTGCGCACTTCATTAGAGCGGCTTGCGGCACTCCTCTAGAAAAGTAGCGTTTTTTTGGGGGGGGTGGGGGAATTGTGTCTGTCTGTCGCGACCTCCATGTCTGTAACCTCGCGATTGATGGCTGATCACTGTTTGCATAACCACTTGCATAACCTTGTTTGGAACGTGTGCGGGAATGTCATGTTCTAACAACGGCGATTTCACGCAGAACGCACGAAGTGCAGATGGACTGATCGCATGCTAGATACGGCAGCTTAAGCGAATATCAAAATAACGCAGGTTAAGGCCTCTTTGTAGAGTTTCTAGCGTCCACGACCGCAACAATGCAACTCATGCCGCTGGAGAACAGAACGTAACAGTGCACGTACTTCGTTTAAATTGAACCCGCAAGGGCAAAAGTATACGTTTTGTGTCGTTTGCTGATGATAGTCGCCATCGAACACCTCCTTTTCGCCGAACGGTTGCCAGCACTTCGCGAACATTGCGTCGTCCAATCATACGGCTCATGCATTCCTCTCGTGTGGCCCCACCGAGAACAGCCTCAGTCTCCAGACCAACTGAAAACCGGAACGGTCCTGAAAAACGGAGCAAAACCAGGCTTGCGGCTGTACTATGTTTAGGCCATAACTCAACAAGTGAGACCAGCTACGTGAACGGGACAAGTCACGTCGTCGGCTTTGCATTGCGATGTCTGCTCGACGTGGCCATCTGAACCCGATGTGACAAAAAAGGGTAAGGTCGTCAGCGCAACTGGTGTATTTGAGATGGATGATACAGCCCAGCATTCCGGAATCGAGTGGAGGGTAAAACTCAATAGAACAGGCGACAATACGGCACTCTGAGGGGTGCCGCGATAGCCAAGATCGCACGTGGGAGACGAGAGGTCTGCTATGATGAATTCTGCTGTAAGGGTTGTGAGAAATGCGCGAATGTAGTTTTAGGTGCAGCTGCCAGAATTGAGGGCTGAGAGTTCGGCCAGGATAACCGAATGAAGGGCGTTGTCGAACGCTTTATGGAGGTAGAGGCTAAGGAGAGAGCCTTAGTGCCTGAAAATGTGGCTGGGTAGAGGAGATCCAAGTGGAATTACAAGAGGACATCTTGCGTCAAGAGTTGGGGGTGGCATCCAGGCATGGTGTGGCAAGAAGATAATGAGCGTTCGTATACGTTTGCAGGCAAGCGAGAAGGTAAGTGGTTGAGACAGCAGAGCGGTTGAGACAGATTGTGTCGGTCTGCCAATTACTAAAGTAATTGTCGAGGGCCCTTTTAGTAGGTTGGAGACTGAAGCGGCAGTGTCAAAGAACGTGCCTATTTGGTGCCCATACCTGTTTTCAAAAAAATTGGATCAACTCTTAAAAGACAAGGCTTTGAACTGTGATGGGACAGTCTTGGCTCTCACGTAATCCAAGGCCCGAGAACTTGCAGATAAGCTCACGCACGAGCAGATCGTAGAGGCGAGTGCGCGCGATGACAGCATAATAGGTGTCGCAGAAATTTTTCTGAGGAAAGAATCACAGAATCATTGGCAGAAAATGCAGCTACAAGTTCTGAAGTGGTGGGAGTAGTAGAACCGAGCTCGTTCGCGTTCAATAAATTGTGCGCTGTCAGTGCCAGTACCATGCGCAAAGAGTAGGCAGCCGACCAAAGTATTAGGCGGCTCGATATCTATACGCAGGACGGTTTGACACAAAATAACGTGCAGTTTTTCAGGAAGGTGGGAATCTTGTAATATGACTATCAAGATAGACGTCAGAGATTCTGTGAACAGCTGGTTGTTCTCGCTAAATACAGGAAAAATAGCCTTCGCATGGCCCATGATAACTTGTGGTCAGGACACTTGGGGATAAAGAAAACTAAAGGAAAAGTGTTGCAGGACTTTTACTGGCCGGGATGTTTCCGCTACGCAGAACAATTTGTTAAGTCGTGCGATGTGTGCCGACGTGTGGGGAAACCAAACGAAGTGGAAAGCACTCCTTAAACTGGTTCCCATAATAGCTGAGCCATTTCAGTGGGTTGTCATAGACACAGTCGGACCTCTGCCAGTGACATCATAGGAACTGCACTAGGGTTGAGGCATGGTGTCATCTTGTGCCCCGTTGGTTTGCGCTTCCAATTATTCCATCATGAATCATAGGAACACAATAACCTACAGACTTTGATCTGTCCCACCACTAAATTACCGGAAGCTATTCCACTAAAAGAGGTTATTTCGTCCGGAAGAGTTGACAGGCTTCTGAGCATTTTTCTCTAGCGTGGGGTTTCCGGCAGACCTCAAAAGCGATCAAGGCAGTGTCTTCACAAGTGCTTTAACGACAACTTTGGTGGAGCGTTGGGAAATAAAAGTTATACACAGCTCTATACATAATCTCTAGACGAACAGTGTAAAGAGGTGGCATTCCGCGTCTTAAAGGGTGCTAAAAACTGTGTGTAAAAAGAACTCTCGCTATTGGGAATGCTGTCTTACCGCCGATCTGTTTGCGCTGCGTACAGTTCCGCACGAGTCGACAGGGTTCAGTCTGGTGGAGTTGGTATATGGCCGCAAACTGTAATCCTCGCTACGCATAATTAGGGAGATTTGGTCAAGAATCGATGAAGAGACGACAGTGGTCGATTGCGTTCTCCGCTTGCTTAGAAGAATTAGCATAGCACGGGAACAGGCGGAGGCTCGTATGAGCTCGTCGCACCTGAAAGCGAAAGCGTACAACGACCAATCCGCCAGAAAGAGAGTTTTAAGAGTGAGCGACCGTGTAATGCTGCTGCCACCTTCGAAGGCTAACGAACTTGAAGTGCAGTGGAAGGGACCGGCCGAGGTCGTGCAAAAACTGTCAGACACCAACTACGCAGTGAAGCTAGGAGGGCGTCGGAAGGATGTGAAATTATATCATGTACCCTTCATGAAACCATACGTTGAGAGACAGGCCGGCGTGTACGTTTCACTCAATAACTACGAAGATATGCCAAGTGAGTTTTCTTTTGGTTTCGGAAAACTAGATCAGTCATAAGTAGCGAATTCGCCAATAAAGAAGGTGGTTAGTCACAAAAGTTTGACAGGTGACCAAATTCAAGACTTTGAGAACTTGATAAAGGAGTTCAAGGGTTTATTTTCAGATAGACCGGGAAGAACAGATGAGATAGTCCATGATATTGAGTTGACTTCCGACGAGCCAGTAAAGGCGAAACCATACCGCGTATCCCCGAAGCAGCGAGATACGATGGAAAAAGTTCATAGAATGCTCGAGTTCGGAGTAATAGAGGGGAGTGATAGCGACTACGCTTTTTCCATGATCGTGGTGGAAGTTCGCGGTAAAGAGCCGTGTCCATGCATAGATTATCGGCGGCTGAACTCCAAGACGAGAGATCAACTCTATCCTAACCCGAACATCGAGGAAGGATTGGAGACCGTCAGTGAGGTGTGGTACATTTCTACTCTTGATCTCATTCGGGGGTACTGGCAGGTGCCATTGACGGTGCCAGCAAGTCGCTACGCCGTATTCGTAACCCCCTTTGGATCCTTTCGTCCACTGGTGCTTAGTTTCGGGCTCAAGAATGTCTCGTTTGGGTTTTCTAAACTTATGTACAGGGTGATTCATTGTTTGAAAGACTTTGCCTTGCCTTACCTTGATGAAATCGCCATGCTTTTCAGATTCTTCGGAGGTACATCTGAATCACTTAAGGAAAGTGTTTGAGCATTTAAGTAAGGCTGGTTTCACAGTAAAGACAGAAAAATGCAACTTGGGTGGTGCTCAAGTGAGCTACCTGAGACATGTAGTCTGGCAAGGACGTTGGATTCCCTCTGATGTAAAAGTAGAGGCCATTGCATGCTACCCGCTACCTAAGACGAAAACTGACGTACGCGCTTTTTGGGGGCTTACGGGCTGCTATGAGCCCTACCTAAGAAACTATTCGGAATTCGCGAGCCCACTCACTGATGCACTGCGAAAAAGGAACCAACCACGTTCGTATTGGATCAGAAAAGCAGGAATAGTTCCAAAATTTCAAGTCGGTGCTCAGCAGCCGTCCATTTTGCAGGCACCTGATCAAAATCGAACATTCAATGCGCAATGTGGTGCCAGTAACCGTGGCATGAGAGCCGTACTTTGTCAACGTGACGAGGCCGGGGCAGAACATTCAGTTGTGTACATTTGCCGTAAGCTAACTGTTTGAGAGGAGGCATACAGTGCCTCTGAGAAGGAGTGTGCTGTAGTTCGGGCTGAACAAAAACTCTCTTGCTATCTTTCAGGCACCCGATTCACCTTTCAGACTGATCACTGTCCGCTAAAATGGCGGCAAAACTTGTCGCCTAAAATTGGCCGTTCACTCAAGTGGAGCCTGGTATTTCAGCAGTATAACTTTCAAGTTGAATACTGGAAAAAAATCAACCGTATCGCTGATGGCTTAAGTAGGCCTTCTGCATAAGGACGTTTAAGAGGACTCTTCATTCGAAGTCTCGTATTTTGTTTGCCCATTTATATATTTATCGAATGCGCGGCTTGAGTACTCTGAGGAAGATCATGATTGCTGCTCACATGTTTTATTTGTAGTGCAATGTATAGGGACTGTTTTGTCTTATGCTTCATATGGACTTGAAGTGTCTTAGAGCGGAGCGGGTGCTCTCCAGTACTTGGGCTTGCGTGTGTGTGTTTGTGCAAACCCAGGAAGAAGGCCATCTTACGAAACGACTGAAAATGACATGATGCGTCATCGGCAGAGAATTGGAGGACGCCACCTAACGACGACACTTCGGTCAATCTGCTTAGGTGGTCCGCCTCAGATTGTGTCTCGGGCTGGTGGACGAGCTGTTGTGTTGCACGAGCCCTCCCCCTTTACGCGGGCGCCGGGATTAAAGAAAGGCCGCCGCTTCACTTTTTGAAGTTAAGGAGGAGCGCGAAGACGCCTGGCTGGTTTTCATCTACTAGGCTGCAAGGCCACAACACCGCGTTTCCACCGAAGACGGAAGTTGGACCAGCACGCTGTGCATCTCTGACTGATGGGTCGCCGACGCTCAAATCAACACCAGATGTCTAGGCATTGGCCCTCGGAGACGCCGAGCCTGCGACCACCGTCTGACAAAGCGTCGGTGGTCGACCCGAGCACCCCGCACGCTGGAAGCAAGCTTAGCCCGAAGAGGCAGTATCGCCGAGACCTTATACGTGTTTGTGTTGAGTATGTGTGTATGCTGAGGGCGGGGCCGGCATAAAGACGCTAGGAAGGACTGTAGGACCTGGTATGGGACAGCGCGGTCCGGACACATTCTCCGTTCTAGGGATCCGGGGAAAAACTACTCTATGTACTGAGCCCCCCCCTACCCCGTGTCTTCGCAGAGGCTCTCAAAAATGTATACGATGCAAATGAACTTTTCAAGTCCCCTTCTTCCTGTCTCGGCGTCTTCTTCCCGGATCTCCGGTGCCTCAAGGGCCAGTCGCAAATACGCTAATGAAGACACTAGAACCTGTGGCACGTCGTCATTATCGGTGGCAGCTGGGTACAGCACTGCTCCAATACGAGACGTTGCAGGTGTACGCTACGCGAACATTCATTGAACGAAGCATTGCACAATAACCCGCAGCACTTCACATACGCAGAAAACAAGTTCATCTTCATGCAGTCGCCGAAAAAAGCACTAGCACTCAACGAACAGGCTTCGTGAGGCTTAGTAATCCTACTATTTCGAATGGCGGGCGTAGCCATGCGCACGTCAACTCAGCAGGAGACGAGTGTCAAAACTGAGTAGTGAGCAGGCCTCAATTATTTTTCTGGGTGGCGTTGGCTTGGTCCAGTGCCTGGGCTGAGAGAGAGAGAGGGAGGGAGGGGTTAACGGTAGAGAAAGAACTGCATTGGGCGCACCACAGGCTCACTCCACAAATGCTCCACACTCATCGCCTTCGGGAAAGCCAGCAGCAAGGTCAGGCATAAAGTCGCTTGCGTACCATTTTTAAGAAGCTTCGCTCATTGGTTATATTCGTACGCATAAAAATGGTAGTTTTTGCAATGCTGGTATTTTGCGGGAATCTGCAAGGAGCACACCAACAAAAATATTTCTACATGATCACGCGACATGAGGACTTATTACGAAGCGTGCCAAAGTGGAGGGCTGCGGAAAACTACTTTAACATCTCATGCTTAACGTGCACTGATATTACACAGTACTCTGACGACAAGCATTCCATCTTTCTGGCTAAAGTTAGATTAGTCATCTTGTACAATATAATGCTTGCAATTTGTGCAGGTATGTGCACCATTCTCTGTATTTTAGCAATTGTGACAAAAGAAGTGTGCCTGTAGTTTGTAAACTTTTGTTCTGCTGTCATATAAAAACATATTTTGGTTTATTTATTAAAACGAGCGTCAGTAATTGTAAAGCAGAAATTTAATTTTCAGCGGGTTTGCGGGTTGTCAAGCTTCAACCTCTAAAATATTCAGCCGAAATTCCCGGCAAGAGCTTTGTCAGTGTATTTGGTCAGCAGTTCAGTGGTATTTTCGTTGATGCCTATGATTGTAGGGTTCTGCAAGTCTTTATGAATAAGCGACAAGGAGCTCATTTTCAATAGACAATGAAGCCATTTATTTCACTAGCTATTTGTATGCCTGTGCGGCACAGCATAGTGAGATGTCGCTCAGCAAAGGAACAAGAAAGGTTCCTTTAATGTGAACCACTCAAGCGCCCGCTATTCCCTCGCGGCACATGATCATGATTTTTATTTCCGCTATGTTACAACACCTTAATTGGCGATCCCACATTACCAACCATGGCATGCTCGTGTGTCAGATTGAGCAAACCTTCTTTGGGCCAGTATTTTTTCTGAAAGTCAAAACAATTATTCTTGTAGGAAGCAATATTAAAGCGTGTAATAAAGTACAGTGTTCTCAGAAATTCGGCACAACATTTAACTCACTCACCGACAGATGGAACACACCACATACAGCGCTGTGTGTAGTGTGTGCTTCCCGGGTGGATGAGTGAGTGAATGTATGAGTGTTTGAGGGAGTACAATGTTGCGCAATTTTTTTAAATATGACGTATTAATAACTAGCCCAAGGAAAAGCTTTATTGAGCTTATATAATAGGTATTTCCCAAAACTGCCTTGGGATTTGGAGGTCAACCTATCGAATGTTTGGTAAGTGTTCAGTAACGTCAGCAGGTAAATGCTACAATCCATGGAATCATATAGTTTTATCGAGAAGGGGCTACAAAACAGAACCCATCGCAGTTGATCTAGTGGTGTCAGAATCATTCGCATATAATAGTTTTGAAGACACTAATTTAAAACCAAAACATTCCAGTACAGAGAAACACGTTCATACCCCTCTGAAAGAATAGTTGGATGCACATGCCGTATCTACTCACATTTAACACAGGTTTGTTTTTAGATTTTTGTTGCCTGCAGTTGACCCTGAAACTACAATTAAATACTAAAATGATTTAAATTAAAGTTTTCTAAAACGTGCAATATTCACATATATTTCTGTTCATTTTTATCTTCCTGAACGCAATAAAAATTGTCCCTCTAGTTTTCTTTGTGGTCCCATTACAATCTAATACAGTAAATAGAACAGCTAGCCTGCTTTGCAGAATAAACTATGTGCGGTGTTTTTATGTGAAGGCCAAGAAAATGGTGTATTGAAACCTTTGAAGCTCTCAAAGGCGTTCTGGGAAGACGGCCGCCCACTGTTTGAATTCCTGCACACATATCGCTCAGTCGTCATAAAAGGAACATCGTATATGCAAGCTGTGAATTTGAACTAAGTACACTAGGGCGACAGTCGATTCCACACCGATGACGCAGCATACACTTGTGTCATACAGAAAATAGTCCACGACGCGCAAGACGCTGCGGAATTTGTAGGCGGCTGTAGCTTGTAGGACCACTTCACTCGCGGCTCTGCCCAGCGATGTATAACCGGCTCGAACTGCCACTTGGCCGGGTGGCCGACCTGACTGTCTGGGAAGCCGCTGTTGCTCCACTGGAACGGCGGCTGATTTTCCCACGTGGGCCCATTGACACCGACGAATTCCTGCGATGCGAATAGCGTGTAGTTGGTCGCCTGTAGGGAAAGGACAAGCCACAATGATCGCATAGAACGCATATGGACAAGGAAGCGTAATCTCGAAAAGAAATAACAAATAAGAGTTGCGCTCACCATTTCGAAAACATAACACCAGTAGGTTTTCTATACACACAAAAAAGACGACGGGAGCACCTAAGCTATGTTCATCTTGTGTAAGCGGGAAAGCAATAATTGTCGCCGAGTGTAACACCTGAAGCGCGTTGCATTGAGACAATATTCTGTTATAACCGGCCCCCGCGGTTGGGCCGCGCCCCGAAATGCACGAACAGAGTGGCCAGGGCAAAAAGCGAGCGTTTATTGTCCGGCTTGGGTTTTTATAAGAACGAAAGGTAAGGGAAGAGGAAGAGGGAGTTGAGATAGAAGGCGCGGGCAGCGTAGACTGGCAGCGCTTGTTTAGCGGTGGCGAACAGTTCGTGGCATTCCTTCTTCCTTAGAATCCATAACGCTCCACTGGCTTCTTGATACGTGTGGAACGTCTTAGCTCTGGGGGCGGGTGCCCCGGAAGACCGGGGCCAGCAGCCGTTGGAGCTTCGCAGTCTTGTACTGGAGGGTCCGGGCTTATCTGGGGACTAGTGAGATCCTCTGGACTCGACGGTTCTTCGATGCTTCTCCGCCTGAGCTGGTCCATGTGCCGGTGAATAAGCCCGTTCTCCGTGTCGACAGACACGATGCGTGCACCAGACGTTGACCGGGCCTTCCCAGGTGTCCACTTGTCACCACGGCCGTAATTGCGAAGGTACACAGGATCTCCAGTTGTGAAGTTCTACTCGACGCTGTCAGCAGAGAGGGCATCCCCTGTTGCTCGGCTCCTGGGTGGAAAACACATGTCTAATCCGGTGCGGAGCTGGTAACCCAACAACATTTCTGATGGTGAGCGCCCGGACGGAAGCGGCGTGTTTCTATAGCGGCACAGTGTTCTAGCCAGCGCCCTTGACAAGTCTGTGTCCCCACACTTCTTTAGTCCATCTTTGATGGTTCGCACCACACGTTCAGCGAGTCCATTACTCTGTGGATGGTAGGGGGGGTGCCCGCACGTGAACTACCCCGTTCTGTTGCAAGAACTCCTTGAACTCCTATCCGGTGAATGGCGTGCCATTATCAGACACTACTGTGTGTGGCAGACCGAATCTACCCCGTTCTGTTGCAAGAACTCCTTGAACTCCCATCCGGTGAATGGCGTGCCATTATCAGACACTACTGTGTGTGGCAGACCGAATCTACTGAACAGCGTTCGCAGGGCATCGACTGTCTTGCGCGAGGTCGCGTGACCCAGGGGAATGGCCTCAATCCATTTACTGTGAGAGTCCACGACGACAAGAAGCATCTTGTTTTGGATTGGACCCGCGAAGTCGACATGCAATCGCGACCATCTTTCCAGCGTCTCTGGCCAGCGAGTGGGTGCTTGCGCGGGTGGCATGGGCAACGCCTGTACGCAATGCTGACACACAGCGGCTAAGCGCTCAATATCGTGGTCCAAGCCAGGCCACCCAAATTTTGACCATGCAACTACCTTCATTGCAGAAACTCCTTGATGAGCTCCATGTAATAACTTCAGTAGCTTCTTCCTGGCTTCCGCCGGAACCACAACACGATGACCTCAGTGAAGCAAGTTATGCTGCACGGACAGCTCGTTCCGCCTTTTGTGATACTCCCGCATCTCTGTGCCTTCCTCCGCAGTGCGTTGTGGCCAACCTTAGATGACGTATCTGCACACACTTGACAGTACGCCGTCTGACTGCGTGAGGGCTTGAAGCTCTTTCATGGGCACCGCCGGCTCATCCCACTGGTCCACGACGAAGACGTACTCGGCCGCATCCTCGTCGTCCTGCAGCTCCTGTTCAGGAGATTGGGGTAACCGGCTTAATGCATCCGCGTTGAGCATAAATTTATCCATCTTGTACTGCCGTTTATACTTGTATGCACCAACTAGTAGCGCCCATCTTTGTATTCTGGCTGCCGCCATGACGAAGGTCTGACGGTCGTGCCTTAACAGGCCCAGCAACGGCTGGTGATTCGTAACCAGGGTGAACTCTCGCCCCAACAGGTAGTCCCTAAACCTAGTAACACCAAATATCAAGGCTAACGCCTCGCGCTCAATCTGAGAGTACTTTCTTTCGGCAGTTGTCAGCGTTCTCGATCGAAAGCCTACGGGTCTCTTCCCGCCTTCGGTGTGATGAAAAAGTGCAGCACCAACTCCGTATGGGCACGCATCACACTCCAAGAAGAGCTCACGGTTCGGGTCAAAATGAGTGAGTATGGGTGCCGCGCACAACGCATTTTTCACCTGGGCAAAGGCTTTCTTTTCTTTGGGGCTCCACGTCCACTTAGCGCCCTTTTTCAGCAGTTTGTACAACGGTGCTAGAATGGTAGACAAGTCGGGCATAAACTTGTTATGAAAGGTTACCATGCCCAGAAATGAGCGTAGCTCGCAGACGTTCTGTTGAGAGGGGGCTAGCCTGATAGCATCCACGTTCTTTTCCATGAGATGCAGTCCGTTCGCGTCAATACGGTGACCTAGATATGTAACCGAGGGCTCGCTAACGCGGCACTTATCAGCACGAAGCCTAATGCCATGTTCACGGAAGTGCTCGAGCACAGCCATCAGATTGCGGTTTTGGCTGTCACCCTCTTCCGCTATCAACACGTCATCTAGGTACGCTTGCACCCCAGGCAAGCCCTGTAGGATTGATTCAATCCGCCTTTGAAATATCGCCGGTGCCGAAGCAATCCCAAACGGGAGGCGGTTGAAGCAAAAGAGGCCCTTGTGGGTGTTTATCACGGCCAATTTGCGAGACTCTTCGTCTAGCGGGATCTGGTTGTAGGCGTCGCGCAAATACAAAATGCTGAACCGCTCCCTCCCACATAATTGCGTAAAAATATCCTCGACAAGAGGCAGCGGGTATTGTTTCAGCTCGCGTACTAAGTTTAAAGTAACCTTAAAGTCACCGCAAATGCGAACTGTGCCGTCTTTCTTTAAGACTGGAACAATGGGCGTAGCCCATTCTGAGTGCGTCACTGGTGATATAATGCCAGCTGCCACGAGTTGATCTAATGCTTCTGAAACTTTATCCAACAGAGCGTAGGGTACCTTTCTTCCTTCGAAGAACTTTGGCGTCACTCTAGGCTTGATGTGAAGGCGCACCGGTAGGCCTTTCATGAGTCCTAGGCCTTCCGTGCACAGGTCGGAGTAGCGGTCCAACACAGCAGGCGCGGGCGGAGACTCAGGGCTCGCCCCGAGTGGTGGCGCAGCTACGTGGAGTACTGCTGCGCCCTGCTCTTGTAGTTTCTGCAGCAAATCACGACCAGAGAGGAGAGGACTTTCACAGTCCAAGACGATTAGGTTGCAATCAACCTTCACCGATTTGTGGCATACACGCATTGACAGTACTCCGAGTACGGGTAGCTTCCCCAAATAGCACGCCAGCTTTATCTTTGACTCCTGCAACTTCGGCCATTGATGACGGTGGGCTTTGTAGGTTGCTCTAGGAATGACGCATACGGGCGAGCTGGTATCAACGTCCATCTTCAGCTTTACGCCGTTCCATGTGAACGTTTCCTGAATCGGTTGCACCAATGAATTCTTCGATGTTACGGACCGAAGTTGCGACGCGCTGCTATCACTGTCGGTGGCTTGGGCTGTTACATTCAACGCGTTGTGGATCTTTTGGCACATGCGTGCCAAGTGCCCTTCTTTTCCACATTTTTAACAGTGCCTCCTACGCATTGAACAGGTCGCGCGCTTATGATTACGCTTTCCGCAGCACTCGCATGGCTTTACGTCTTCGTTTTTCTTCTGGCCTCGCGGCACCCAGCGTTGCTCCTTCATTGCCGACACTGTTACCGGGGGCGTTTCTGCATTTATGTTCTCCGCATCTAACTCTGCCCTTTCTGCCGCCAACGCGAGTGCTTCTGCTTCTTGTAATGTCAACTCAGGTTTCACGAGCAGCTGCTTTTGCAAATTTTGTGAACGTACCCCGCACACGATACGGTCCCTTAACACCCTATCCAGCATGAACGAGAAACTGCAGTTATGCGCTAGGCGCCGTATTTCCACAATGAATGCGTGAACAGATTCTCCTTCCTGCTGTTTTTGGTGGAAAAACATGAAGCTTTCTGAAATTTTGTTTGGTCGTGGGTCATAATACTCGCTTAGAACTTTCACTACCGCATCGTAGCCGAGTGCGGTTGGCTTCTGCGGTGCCACTCTACCGCATAGCACATCAATCGTTCGCGACCCAAGTGCGGCTACCAACAGGGCTCTTTTCCTGGCATCGTCAGTGACTTCGTTTGCTTCAAAATAAGCCTCAACCTTCACGATGTACGCTTGCCACTTATCTGTGTCGTCGTTGAATTCCGGGAGGCGGTGACTCATGGCTGTCGATGTGGTGGCTGCTTGCCCGCCTTCAGGAAGCAGCTGGGTCTCGTTCATTGTTGAA
The DNA here is from genome assembly GCF_043290135.1 of Rhipicephalus microplus. NCBI lineage: Eukaryota > Metazoa > Arthropoda > Arachnida > Ixodida > Ixodidae > Rhipicephalus > Rhipicephalus microplus. The sequence goes on from NC_134710.1 coordinate 452,109,244, forward strand.
ATACTCGTCGCCACTGTTATAACTGGCCCCCGCGGCTGGGCCGTGCCCCGAAATGCACGAACAGAGTGGCCAGGGCAAAAAGCGAGCGTTTATTGTCCGGCTTGGGTTTTTATGAGAACGAAAGGTAAGGGAAGGGGAAGAGGGAGATAAGATAGAAGGCGCGCGCAACGTAAACTGGCAGCGTTTGTTTAGCGTTGCCGAACAGTTCGTGGCATATACCAAAAGCAAAGACAAGGGACTTCGAAGTGCGCAATGCGAGTTGTACCACTATCTAGTGAATCGGTCACCTGGCAGAAGCCAACCACGTACCCGCGGGCCTATGTGGTATCACGGAATACCAAACACGTGCTATTCGAAAATGCCCAGGGTGCTCTTTATTGGTCTCATAGGATTGCACTCTTGATAAAAGATAGTAGTTCTTGCTACCTTTGGAATAGTAACGGTTCGTCATATATCTTATAACACTACTTGTTAGTTACGGTGAAGGTGGTAGCAGATACTGCCTTTGCCTTTACTAACAGGATTTGGTATTGGTAACTGTTGCTACCCTGCACATTACTAAGCATAGGCAGTAACCTAAAAACATTTTATTTTTGTTATGTGAAGACTGGTCAGGTCACCGTCTCATTGCTACAGAACTTCAGGTTCTCTTGCGTGGTGTTTCATGAACGTGAAGAGTACATAGACGTAATACATAGATTTGTACGCTTTGTTTTTGTTAATTTCTCTAACTACGGACAGTTTTCAAAGTCAGTTGCCCTCAAAAAATAAAATTGGGTACAATATTTTGAACATTTGTGCCATTCATGTCGATTTACAGGCATGAGAGTTTCGCAGATTCTTTTCAAATAAATTTTATACCTTGCATCGAAACATTTAACCTCGCTTGCCAAAATTATTGGCAACAATGTGCGTGGGACGTTCAGTTTTGCTTGAAAGAAGTGGTGTGCCGCTGTAGCGTCTCCTTGTCTGCTATGGGTTGTGTGGGTTTAGCCGGCACTTCCTTGCTCGTGCGTGTGATTTCTTTTAATATGTTGGTGGGCGTGCGATAGGTGGCAAGTGGTGATGCACTGTGAGCCATAAACAATTTATCTTATATTCATTATTACGGCGCAATTTTTTTAGTCAATCGCGGTGGATGGCATTGTCAGGTAATGCCATGAGCGAGAATTATGCTCAATCAGACAGGTTCGCGAAAAAGATCACGTCACACGTAAAGCACACTGGGTTGGGTTTCGCTTTCGGTATTGAATTTATTTCGGTTTCGGTTTTGGTAATTGAAAATTATTTTTGGAATTTGTAGGGCGCGTGACAAGACTGTCCCAGAAACGTAAAATCACCATCACTCTGACATGTTCTAAAAATGGTCGGAGTTGGCCTTTAACCGTGATTCTAAAATGGGACTGGTTCCAACAGTGGTTATTTTAGTCAGTACTGAGTGCATTTTCAATGTGTAATATGTGGAGCGAAGCATGTTGTAAAACGTTTGCTTTTGTTTGTATATGCTGAAAGTGCATGTTCTGAATGTTTCGTCCTTTTGAATAGATAGCCCCGCTGCGGTCGTCTAGTGGCTAAGGTACTCGGCTGCTGACCCGCAGGTCACACGAATGAATCCCGCCTGTGGGTGCTGCATTTCCGATGCAGGCGGAAATGCACTACACCCATGTGCTTAGATTTGGGTTGACGTAAAGAACCTCAGGTGGTCGAAATTTCCGAAGCCCTCTACAATGGCGTCTCTCATAACCATATGGTGGTTTAGAGACGTTAAACACCACATATCAATCAATCAATCAATCAATCAATCAATTTTGAATTGATGAAATATTGACTGATTTGTGGGGTTTAACGTCCCAAAACCACCATATGATTATGAAAGACGCTGTAGTGAAGGGCTCCGGAAATTTTGACCACCTGGGGTTCTTTAACGTGCACCCAAGTCTGAGCACACGGGCCTACAACATTTCCGCCTCCATCGGAAATGCAGCCGCCGCAGCCGGGAACCGAACCCGCGACCTGCGAGTCAGCAGCCGAGTACCTTAGCCACTAGGCCGTCGCCGCAGGGCTGAATTGATGAAATAATTATAAGATGGCATGCCAGTATAGTCTACCAATGAAGTGTGTAACTACGTCTGAAATATGTAACCAATGTATATAACTGTGTGTTATTGATGTGCAAATGTATGCGCCACTGAAAAAGACAGTTTTGGTTATTAAGGGGTGAAAACTCGTCAGGATTAGATCCTTTGACCTTTGCGTCTTGCATAGAAATTTCGTAGTTTTTTCCTGCGAATGAACAATGTCGAATGTTGAATGTAACAAGTTCGCGATGCTACGGTATACTAAGTAAGCGATCCCCGAAGCATTTATAGCCCCTACATGGGCGGTGCAAATCTGGTACAGCTGAGAACTTGTGTTTCAAAAATATTTATAAAAAATGACAACATGCGGCACTATATTGTACTAACCGCTTTGGTGTATTTGAAGACATACTAAAATATTTTCATTCAACCTTATTTAAACCATAGAAACGTCATATCGATTTATTCTAATACAGACACAAAAAAGCATTATGCAGACTGGCCGATACAAGGCACCGAACTCGCTTGCATAGTCTCAGTGAATTTCAGTAGTTTGCTGGGGTAATACATCGTCAGATAAAATATAATTATTTCTTGGTTTTTACTTGCCAAAACTATGATAACATTATAGAACAAGCCATAGTGAGAAAATCCGGAACAATTTTGTCGGCTTTGTTAATTTTGATTTGGTAGTCTTGTTGGTTTTTTTACGATTTCGCAAAGCATGTCCTAATTGTCGGATCAACAACGTGTAGCACTTGCTTACGGTTTCTTGAGTTGTACTTCTTTATTTAGAAAATAGCATAAATGATATTTTTAAATCTACGGAGGCCTTCTGCGTCACTTTATTGATTAATTAAAGATTTTGAATGATTCCACCTCTAAATAATACAGTCAAAATTACCTCGTATTTTAGAAAAAATATTTACCGGCCGCGTAAAAAAAGGTATTAACAAGTCACAAACGGTCAAAGCTAGTAATTGTTTAATAACGTTGGTAGAGGTTAGTAAGGGTCCAATAAAGGTTGTAAGCGCTGAAGTTACTACCTGTTTGCTTGCAGTTTCTGCCGTTTTACCAACGTTTTTAAGAGTACGCCAATGCTCAACGCGGGTCGTGCGACGCGTGATGACAGGGAGCAAACACAACAATATTCCGTGTTTTACGGTCCGATGCCCCGGTTCTTCACCATGCACTTCATACAGCTTCCCTGTTAACGTGCAGTCACGATTGGCTTCGAATGACATCAAACTGGCGAAACTCACCAGGCTCTACGAGAGCTATGCAGCCCGCAAAATCGGTCTGAGAAAGATGTTTTCGCCGCCAAACAGCGGAATGCCTTTACGCTTCAAGGGAAGCCGTTCTTGGGCAGCAGTATCATATAAAACGCTCGGTGTAATCACCAGGCCTCAACTTCCGAACGAATGCCCATACCTCAGCGGGGATATCCTCTGGTGCAATCGCAAACTACCCGTAAGCAGCACACAAAAGCCCACGGCCACTACGTGGACATGTTTCTCAAGAAAACCTGGCTTGAGTTAAGATTACCTAGAAGACAGGGGGGGGGCGCAGAAGGTGCAGCAGGAGTGTCTAAGCGCGCCCAAATATATCTCGTCATGACAAGTTGAGGTGAATCTACCACCACATCTTCTGTTGAGTCATACGTCAAAAAAGCACCTTCCAAAGTGAAAACTGCCTTATTTCTCTGTTCTGCGTTCCTAACTTGAAATGAGTACAAAGTAAAAAAAATGTCGTGTGCTGAAATATTTGGGAATAAAAGAGTCACAATGCGGTGCATATGACTAGCCAAGCCAGCTGACGAGTGCAGTAACGCACTTTCCAAAATTATAAGTTTTAGGATTTGGGCTCCACGTACGAAAATGTAATTCACATCAATTTTAACAAAACGTGAGTGAGGGTGGCATCAAGAAGGAGCAGGATAAAGGTGGACATTTCTAACACGTGCTGCATTGGTTTTCTTGTGCTTGCTTCAGTGTTTTCACTCGCTATTAGCCTCTGAAGCAGTAACGCGCCTTAATTTTCCCGCACGTGCATGATCGCAATCATAGTTATGCAGCTTAAAACACATAGGCACTTATTTCTGGCTTGTAATACAGGTTAAAAACACATATCACTCATAACGGGTGCTCAAGGAGGTTGTGCCAAAATTGTATAGGTCATAGCTATATGCACCTAAAGGATGGGGCAGAGGGCGGGTCAGCGATGTTTCCTAACCCGATGACGAAGGTGCGACCTTGTCAAGCCACGTGCAGCCGTAGGTCAGATTAGGTTTCGCCGATAAGCGACAATAACCTCTCGTGGGGGGATTGAAAAGATTGGCTTGCTGTGTCATTAGCTTTCGCCATTGCCTCAGTGAAGACATTTAAATTGCACAGCTTACAGAGAACTCATGAAGAGTTTCCTATTTTCTAATTGTTAGTTTTTCATCATGTTTAGTGGTCAGTGTAGAACATGAAAATATGCAAATTCTAGTTTCTTCACATAAGCGTAAACTGTGATTGGACATGACCGCGAAGAGAATCTGGGCGTCCGTGTTGCCGTTTGTGGCATAGGCTTTCATATTTTTTTTCTTATTTTATATCAGTTCATTCATTCCTTCTACATTGTGAAACAAGATTGAAAGCTGGGCTACTTGGTGACTGAACATCATACCGTATGGCTAAATAGCGCACTTTTTTACGGGGACAAGTAGGACACGACGTCTCTACTTCTCGTATCTTTCTTGTCCCAGTAAAAAAGTGCACTGTTTAACCATACAGTATAACGGCAAGACGCGATTGTTAGTCAGTGGTGTTCCCTTTGTAAAACCTTTGTCATTCCTTTGCATTGTGGTCGCATTTGGTGAAGCTACATGTGCTAGTGGAAGAGATAATTCTCCTGCGTTCCCATCACAGCTACAGCTGCGAAATGGTGCTAGGGCGCCTCTGTGAAATTAGCCCACTAAACAGCTTTGTTTGTGATGACGTCACATACACCACATTTTTATCGAACAGCACTGTTTGACTTTCAATGCCCATTTTCTCGCTCACGGGAGCATAAGTTTTCATCTCGTTATACTTATGCTCATTGATTGCAAAAGTGCGTCGCAAAACATTGGAATATTACGGTCATGCACACAACATGTCGACACACGACATGTAGAAGAATAACGGGAGAATATCTGCTTGACATAGCTGGATAATTGGTCTGGATTTTGCGCGTTAGTGATTGGCCCACTAACTGGTAATAAAACGTGGTGCAGAAGTATCCTGGTAATGAAACGTATTGCAGTAAAAGATATTAGTTTTGCGGTGAGTCATTCATCCGGTAAGCGAACGCGCTGGACGACATCGTTCTTAAGGGGCAGCCAATCTTCTTTTGAATAAGAAAATTTGGCTAATTGAAAAATTGTTACCTTGACATCAATGCCTCCCACAACTCTTGGGTACATCTCCGGTATGTCGTACACCCCACGTGGGTCTATAAGATCGTAGCGTGGAGCAACGGCATATGTTGGGTTGTATGGCGGCGAGCAATTGCAGCGTGAGAGTGGGTCATTCTTGAAGTCGTTGTATCTGCGGAAAAAGCAGAAGTGTGCGGCCCATTTTCCAAAATGGAAATAAGTTCAAAAGCAAATACTAAGAGTTTTGGAGCAACTGGAGTGCAATTACCATAATTTTAGGTTGTGCAAACGTACAATTAAGATAGAAATTTATTACTGACTGCCCAACTCGGTGTTTCTGTTTTACGAAATTTCTTCAGACACATTCAAGCGTGTGCCTCAATGGTGTTATACCTGCGATTCCGCAGCGAACGTTCATGCCTGGGAAAAAGGAAATCTGTGTCAAGGCCAGCACGCGAGCCCGCCTGACGCGATGAACAACTCAACGGCGTCAACAAGCGATGGCGCCTTTCTGTCGCGCACGTGCAGTGAGTCATTTCAGCCAGCGAGCCCGTCGAGCAAGCAACCGGCGCCTTCCTGTCTGGTGGGTCTAACGCAATGCCTGGCGACGTCACTCGTCCTTGGGTGCAGCCACCTGCAGCGCAGCCTCTCCAGATTCGATGAGAAAGAATGACGCGGCCCAGCGGTGACCCCATTGGAGGAGTCTGACCTCACGACCAGCGGCGCTTCTGATTGGACATTTTGTTATTCAAAGAATCCACCCGGTGCATATAAAAGAATCCCTGCGGCGCGTCGCGAGCAGCACACCTATGTGAGAGCAGACATGTGTGTCAGAGAAGAGAGCTATGTGATAGAGAGTTGGGCTGTGTGCCGGAGAAGAGGGCTATGTGATAGAGAGTTGAGCTATGTGTTAGCAGACGTGTTGGAGAGCAGACATGTGTGTCAGAGAAGAGGGCTATGTGATAGAGAGTTGAGCTGTGTGTCAAAAAGAGAGCTATGTGATAGAGAGTTGAGCTATGTGTTAGCAGTCCTATGTGAGAGCAGAGATGTGTATCGCAGTTGAGCTATGTGTTAGCAGCAGTCTTGTGTGAGAGCAGACCCATTTGAGAGCAGACCTATGTGTTAGAGAGGAGAGCTCGGCTCTTCGGGTCTCTAAGCTGTCGGCCCCAGTGCCTAATTTGTAACGCCTCTGTTAATATGCTGTACATAAACCTTGTTTAACTCACCGTCGTCTCATCCGCTCGTCTATCAGCTCTGCGCAGAAGCAGTCGCAAGCTGAGAAACCTACGCTACCAAACGGCTGGTGACCTTCCCGGCAGAGTTCGAAGCAGTGGCGCCTTCAGGACCGTGGTGGCGTCGCCGTCTTTTGAAACAGTGGTTGCATAGGTGAGATTCGTGGTTCCCTTCGTAACGTCGTCGGAGGCGCGCTTTCGCAACAGTGGTTGGCAGCTGCGGGATCGGCCGGCGTCAGCGACATCGATGCGGTGAGTGCCTCATGTTTTCCCCTCAGTTCACCAGACTACTCTAGCACAGGTTATAGTAGTTTAGAGAAGGGCGGTGTGAAGCATTAGAGTGAGCTTTGATCATTTCAAGTCGAAGCGCTTTGAAACCAAAGTTAATGCGGAGGGTGTAAACACGGGAGTGTTAAAAATTGCTTGCGCGTCTTGCTAGTAGACTTATAGTGCGTACGGCAAGTAAATTGCTAACAGGGGCAAACAGCAAGAGGCTAGTGTGAACGATGGAGAACCTTAAAGTGAAGGAAGTCATCGAAATTTGTGAGAAACTCGGCATTACTTTGGGCCGGGCGAAACGAAAGCAAGCGATCCTGAGATCATGAGGGATGAAAGAGTGTCGGCTGAGGAAGTCGAAGAGGCCTGGGAGCATATCAAAGCACGCGGCGAGAGACTCAAAGGAGAGAAGTTCGCGAATGTGAGAAGCTGAAAGGCGAGAACGCCGTGAGGAGGCCGAGAGACAGGAGCACCTTGAGTTGAAACGTATAGAATTGGCAATCCTACAGTGTTCGCAGGCGCCAAGCGCAGCTTCTCTGACGATTCAGGTCAGCGGTTATAGAATTCGAAACCAACTGCCACCGTTCGTAGTAGGCGAGTCGACGGAACCTCAGAGAAGAAATTTTCCGCGCGAGTCATGTGAGCAGTCACTCGAGCGGCCCGTCACCGAAGCGACCGGCGCGGTTTCCGTAGCAGGGGGAGACGACATGGCGCCATTGAGTCAGAGCGAGAGGGGCGCAACGCTCTCGCCTGTAGCGAAAAGTTGGAGCGAGCTGTCGAGGGTTGATCGAGAGACGCTCATTCGAGAGCAGTGTGAGGACCTCTCGATTAAAGCGCTAGTGGAAAGCCATAAAAACGCGGCACAAGTGCTGTCGAAGGAGTACTACGAGAAATTGGTGAAGAAGCGCGCTTTTGAAGTAGGAAGTCAGGTAATGCTGCGGCGGCCGTCCAAAAGGAACAAGCTTGAGGTTCATAGGGAAGGGCCCACCAAAGTAATATCGAAGCTTTCCGATACGAATTATGAAGTGAAATCAGAAAGGCGGCCGAACAAAATTTACCACAGTGACTTAATGAAACCACATGTTCGACGTCATGTGGTCGTAAATCTGCTGTTGAATGCTTCAGAGGAAGAGGCAGCAGAAATCTTTAGCTCTAGTGATGTAATCGAAAGGGGATCGGAGGTAATCTTGAAGCAGTAGAACCTAGGGCCTAGGTTAAGTGAAGTCCAGAAGGAGGACCTGAGAAGGATTGTTTCTGAGTTTCAAGACGTGTTTTCGGACCGTCCCGGAAACACGACGGTGATCGAACACGATATCGAGCTAACTTGTGAGGAGCCAATCCGTAGCAAGCCGTATCGTTGTTCCCCCGTGCAAAAGCAGATCATGAAAGAGGAGATCAATAAAATGCTGGAGTTGGGAGTCATAGTTCCGGGCGAGAGTAACTATACATCCCCTCTAATATTGGTTCAGGTGCCAGGAAATGATCCGAGGCCATGCATCGATTATCGGCGTCTTAACGCCATAACTCGAAACCAAACTTACCCGATACCAAACCTAGAGGAGAGGGTGGAAACTGTGTCACAGTCCAGCTATATTTCCACGTTAGACCTCGTGCGAGGGTATTGGAAAGTACCGCTTACAGAGCATGCTAGCCGCTATGCCGCATTTGTTTCTCCATTCGGAACGTATCGTCCACTTAGGCTGAGCTTTAGATTGAAAAATGCACCCTTTTGTTTTTCAGGCTAAATGGACCACAATCTTAAGGGCCTCTCCGAGTTCGCTCTGCCGTATGTTGACGATGTCGCCATCTTCTCCAACAACTGCGAAGAACATGTCGAGCATTTACGCGTCGCGCTGAACAGGTTGAAAGAGGCTGGCCTTACCGTGAAACCTACTAAATGTCACCTTTGGTGTGGCGAGGTGTCTTACCTGGGGCACGTTGTGGGGCGTGGCCGGCGTAGACCTTCAGAAATTAAGGTAGCCGCCGTCGTGAACTATCCACGACCAACCACAAAATCTGATATAAGGGCATTCTTGGACCTGGCTGGATACTATCAGCATTACGTGCAATATTACTCTAGCATTGCCAGCCCTCTAACTGAAGCACTTCGAAAATCCGAGCCGGTTTAAGTAGTATGGGACTCAGAAAAGGAGAATGCATTTTGCCAGCTGAACCAGACCCTAAGTGAAAAGCCTGTTCTCATGGCACCCGATTTCTCTAAGAGATTTGTAATTCAATGCGACGCGAGTGATCGCGGCATGGGAGCTGTATTGTGCCGAGAAGACAGTGCTGGTAACTAAAGGCCAGTTTTGGATTTAAGTCGAAAACTCTGCGGCAGGGAAGAGGCGTACAGCACCTCTGAAAAGGAGTGCGCTTGCCTCGTGTGGGCCGTTCAAACGTTAGCTTGTTATGTCTCCAGTTCGAGGTTTGTGATTGAAACGGACCACTGTCCTCTAACCTGGTTAAATAACATGTCGCCTAAAAGTGGCCGGTTACTGAGGTGGAGCATGATACTCCAACAGCACAACTTTGACGTTCGCTACAAAAAAGGAAAGCTAAACGCTAATGCAGACGCATTGAGCCGTGCGTTTAGTTAGTACCTTCTCCACACTTCGGTTTCTCACTGGCGATTCAGGGTAAATTTTGTCCTTATCACGGCCTTAGCTGAGCGCTTTCGTCCAGAATGAGCTCAAGGAGCCAACTTTATGTACTATTCTATTTCGTTATGTTGTTGTACGTGTAAAAAAATTGAGTTGTCATTTTAGGAGTCTTGTGTCACGTGTGCTTCTTGATGTAGAGGGAACGAAATTCCGATAGACACGTAGCTAGGTATATCTTGTAATATAATTTGTCTGGTGTTCTGTAGGGTGACCGAGGGCACTTGCTTGTGTCGTGTGTTGTCTGTTGTCGAACCATTCTTGACAAGTTGCAGAACCATCGACAAGTGCTTAAACCAAAGGTCGTCAGAAGAGACGAGCGAAGTTGGCCGGCAAGTTGTGGCGACAAGCCAGTGGAGCTGGGATCCGTCCTCAAGAATGGGATGTGTTCCCGAAACGGAGTCTAGAGCTGCATTCTTCCCATGGCCCTGGAGGCCAACCAGGAGGGACCTGGCGAACGACCGCGCCTGACATCCGAGCCACGCAGACGCAGCTCGTTTTCCGGCGTAATGTCTGGCGGCGGGGGTGCTGTTATGCCTGCGAGTCCGCAGCGAACGTCCATGCCTCGGAAAAAGGAAATCTGTGTCAAGGCTAGCACGCAAGCCCGCCTGACGCGATGAACAACTCAACGGCGCTAACACGCGACGGCGCCTTTCTGTCGCGCACGGGCAGTGAGTCATTTCAGTCAGCGAGCCCGTCGAGCGAGCAACCGGAGCCTTCCTGTCTGGCGGGTCTGACGCAATGCCTGGCGACGTCACTCGTCCTTGGGTGCAGCCACCAGCAGCGCAGCCTCTCCAGATTCGATGGGAAAGAATGACGCTGCCCAGCGGCTACCCCATTGGAGGAGTCTGACCTCACGACCAGCGGCGCTTCTGGTCGGACAATTTGTTATTCAAAGAATCCACCCGGTGCATATAAAAGAAGCCCTGCGGCGCGTCGCGAGCAGCAGTCCTATGTGAGAGCAGACATGTGTGTCAGAGAAGAAAGCTATGTGATAGAGAGTTGGGTTGTGTGTCAGAGAAGAGAGCTATGTGATAGAGAATTGAGCTGTGTGTTAGCAGACGTGTTGGAGAGCAGACATGTGTGTCAGAGAAGACAGCTATGTGATAGAGAGTTGAGCTGTGTGATAGAGAGTTGAGCTATGTGTAAGCACTCCTATGTGAGAGCAGAGATGTGTGTCGCAGTTGAGCTATGTGTTACATCAGTCCTGTGTGTGAGCAGACCCATTTGAGAGCAGACTTATGTGTTAGAGAGGAGATCTCGGCTCTTCGAGTCTCTAAGCTGTCGGCCCCAGTGCCGAATTTGTAACGCCTCTGTATATATGCTGTACATAAACCTTGTTTAACTCACCGTCGTCTCGTCCGCTCGTCTATCAGCTCTGCGCAGAAGCAGTCGCAAGCTGAGAAACCTACGCTACCAAACGGCTGGTGACCTTCCCGGCGGAGTTCGAAGCAGTGGCGCCTTCGGGACCGTGTTGGCGTCGCCGTCTTTCGAAACAGTGGTTGCATCGGTGAGATTTGTAGCGCCCTTCGTAACGTCGTCGGAGGCGCGCTTTCGCAACAGTGGTTGGCAGCTGCGGGATCGGCCGGCGTCAGCGACATCGATGCGGTGAGTGCCTCATGTTTTCCCCTCAGTTCACCAGACTACTCTAGCACAGGTTATAGTAGTTTAGAGAAGGGCGGTGTGAAGCATTAGAGTGAGCTTTGATCATTTCAAGTCGAAGCGCTTTGAAACCAAAGTTAATGCGGAGGGTGTAAACACGGGAGTGTTAAAAATTGCTTGCGCGTCTTGCTAGTAGACTTATAGTGCGTACGGCAAGTAAATTGTTAACAGGGGCAAACAGCAAGAGGCTAGTGTGAACGATGGAGAACCTTAAAGTGAAGGAAGTCATCGAAATTTGTGAGAAACTCGGCATTACTTTGGGCCGGGCGAAACGAAAGCAAGCGATCCTGAGATCATGAGGGATGAAAGAGTGTCGGCTGAGGAAGTCGAAGAGGCCTGGGAGCATATCAAAGCACGCGGCGAGAGACTCAAAGGAGAGAAGTTCGCGAATGTGAGAAGCTGAAAGGCGAGAACGCCGTGAGGAGGCCGAGAGACAGGAGCACCTTGAGTTGAAACGTATAGAATTGGCAATCCTACAGTGTTCGCAGGCGCCAAGCGCAGCTTCTCTGACGATTCAGGTCAGCGGTTATAGAATTCGAAACCAACTGCCACCGTTCGTAGTAGGCGAGTCGACGGAACCTCAGAGAAGAAATTTTCCGCGCGAGTCATGTGAGCAGTCACTCGAGCGGCCCGTCACCGAAGCGACCGGCGCGGTTTCCGTAGCAGGGGGAGACGACATGGCGCCATTGAGTCAGAGCGAGAGGGGCGCAACGCTCTCGCCTGTAGCGAAAAGTTGGAGCGAGCTGTCGAGGGTTGATCGAGAGACGCTCATTCGAGAGCAGTGTGAGGACCTCTCGATTAAAGCGCTAGTGGAAAGCCATAAAAACGCGGCACAAGTGCTGTCGAAGGAGTACTACGAGAAATTGGTGAAGAAGCGCGCTTTTGAAGTAGGAAGTCAGGTAATGCTGCGGCGGCCGTCCAAAAGGAACAAGCTTGAGGTTCATAGGGAAGGGCCCACCAAAGTAATATCGAAGCTTTCCGATACGAATTATGAAGTGAAATCAGAAAGGCGGCCGAACAAAATTTACCACAGTGACTTAATGAAACCACATGTTCGACGTCATGTGGTCGTAAATCTGCTGTTGAATGCTTCAGAGGAAGAGGCAGCAGAAATCTTTAGCTCTAGTGATGTAATCGAAAGGGGATCGGAGGTAATCTTGAAGCAGTAGAACCTAGGGCCTAGGTTAAGTGAAGTCCAGAAGGAGGACCTGAGAAGGATTGTTTCTGAGTTTCAAGACGTGTTTTCGGACCGTCCCGGAAACACGACGGTGATCGAACACGATATCGAGCTAACTTGTGAGGAGCCAATCCGTAGCAAGCCGTATCGTTGTTCCCCCGTGCAAAAGCAGATCATGAAAGAGGAGATCAATAAAATGCTGGAGTTGGGAGTCATAGTTCCGGGCGAGAGTAACTATACATCCCCTCTAATATTGGTTCAGGTGCCAGGAAATGATCCGAGGCCATGCATCGATTATCGGCGTCTTAACGCCATAACTCGAAACCAAACTTACCCGATACCAAACCTAGAGGAGAGGGTGGAAACTGTGTCACAGTCCAGCTATATTTCCACGTTAGACCTCGTGCGAGGGTATTGGAAAGTACCGCTTACAGAGCATGCTAGCCGCTATGCCGCATTTGTTTCTCCATTCGGAACGTATCGTCCACTTAGGCTGAGCTTTAGATTGAAAAATGCACCCTTTTGTTTTTCAGGCTAAATGGACCACAATCTTAAGGGCCTCTCCGAGTTCGCTCTGCCGTATGTTGACGATGTCGCCATCTTCTCCAACAACTGCGAAGAACATGTCGAGCATTTACGCGTCGCGCTGAACAGGTTGAAAGAGGCTGGCCTTACCGTGAAACCTACTAAATGTCACCTTTGGTGTGGCGAGGTGTCTTACCTGGGGCACGTTGTGGGGCGTGGCCGGCGTAGACCTTCAGAAATTAAGGTAGCCGCCGTCGTGAACTATCCACGACCAACCACAAAATCTGATATAAGGGCATTCTTGGACCTGGCTGGATACTATCAGCATTACGTGCAATATTACTCTAGCATTGCCAGCCCTCTAACTGAAGCACTTCGAAAATCCGAGCCGGTTTAAGTAGTATGGGACTCAGAAAAGGAGAATGCATTTTGCCAGCTGAACCAGACCCTAAGTGAAAAGCCTGTTCTCATGGCACCCGATTTCTCTAAGAGATTTGTAATTCAATGCGACGCGAGTGATCGCGGCATGGGAGCTGTATTGTGCCGAGAAGACAGTGCTGGTAACTAAAGGCCAGTTTTGGATTTAAGTCGAAAACTCTGCGGCAGGGAAGAGGCGTACAGTACCTCTGAAAAGGAGTGCGCTTGCCTCGTGTGGGCCGTTCAAACGTTAGCTTGTTATGTCTCCAGTTCGAGGTTTGTGATTGAAACGGACCACTGTCCTCTAACCTGGTTAAATAACATGTCGCCTAAAAGTGGCCGGTTACTGAGGTGGAGCATGATACTCCAACAGCACAACTTTGACGTTCGCTACAAAAAAGGAAAGCTAAACGCTAATGCAGACGCATTGAGCCGTGCGTTTAGTTAGTACCTTCTCCACACTTCGGTTTCTCACTGGCGATTCAGGGTAAATTTTGTCCTTATCACGGCCTTAGCTGAGCGCTTTCGTCCAGAATGAGCTCAAGGAGCCAACTTTATGTACTATTCTATTTCGTTATGTTGTTGTACGTGTAAAAAAATTGAGTTGTCATTTTAGGAGTCTTGTGTCACGTGTGCTTCTTGATGTAGAGGGAACGAAATTCCGATAGACACGTAGCTAGGTATATCTTGTAATATAATTTGTCTGGTGTTCTGTAGGGTGACCGAGGGCACTTGCTTGTGTCGTGTGTTGTCTGTTGTCGAACCATTCTTGACAAGTTGCAGAACCATCGACAAGTGCTTAAACCAAAGGTCGTCAGAAGAGACGAGCGAAGTTGGCCGGCAAGTTGTGGCGACAAGCCAGTGGAGCTGGGATCCGTCCTCAAGAATGGGATGTGTTCCCGAAACGGAGTCTAGAGCTGCATTCTTCCCATGGCCCTGGAGGCCAACCAGGAGGGACCTGGCGAACGACCGCGCCTGACATCCGAGCCACGCAGACGCAGCTCGTTTTCCGGCGTAATGTCTGGCGGCGGGGGTGCTGTTATGCCTGCGAGTCCGCAGCGAACGTCCATGCCTCGGAAAAAGGAAATCTGTGTCAAGGCTAGCACGCAAGCCCGCCTGACGCGATGAACAACTCAACGGCGCTAACACGCGACGGCGCCTTTCTGTCGCGCACGGGCAGTGAGTCATTTCAGTCAGCGAGCCCGTCGAGCGAGCAACCGGAGCCTTCCTGTCTGGCGGGTCTGACGCAATGCCTGGCGACGTCACTCGTCCTTGGGTGCAGCCACCAGCAGCGCAGCCTCTCCAGATTCGATGGGAAAGAATGACGCTGCCCAGCGGCTACCCCATTGGAGGAGTCTGACCTCACGACCAGCGGCGCTTCTGGTCGGACAATTTGTTATTCAAAGAATCCACCCGGTGCATATAAAAGAAGCCCTGCGGCGCGTCGCGAGCAGCAGTCCTATGTGAGAGCAGACATGTGTGTCAGAGAAGAAAGCTATGTGATAGAGAGTTGGGTTGTGTGTCAGAGAAGAGAGCTATGTGATAGAGAATTGAGCTGTGTGTTAGCAGACGTGTTGGAGAGCAGACATGTGTGTCAGAGAAGACAGCTATGTGATAGAGAGTTGAGCTGTGTGATAGAGAGTTGAGCTATGTGTAAGCACTCCTATGTGAGAGCAGAGATGTGTGTCGCAGTTGAGCTATGTGTTACATCAGTCCTGTGTGTGAGCAGACCCATTTGAGAGCAGACTTATGTGTTAGAGAGGAGATCTCGGCTCTTCGAGTCTCTAAGCTGTCGGCCCCAGTGCCGAATTTGTAACGCCTCTGTATATATGCTGTACATAAACCTTGTTTAACTCACCGTCGTCTCGTCCGCTCGTCTATCAGCTCTGCGCAGAAGCAGTCGCAAGCTGAGAAACCTACGCTACCAAACGGCTGGTGACCTTCCCGGCGGAGTTCGAAGCAGTGGCGCCTTCGGGACCGTGTTGGCGTCGCCGTCTTTCGAAACAGTGGTTGCATCGGTGAGATTTGTAGCGCCCTTCGTAACGTCGTCGGAGGCGCGCTTTCACAACAATGGCCATAGCGTTCCACGCCTTAAGCAGTAGTTCTACAGCGTTTTTTTTAATAGAGTACTGAAAGTGTCAACACTTACCTCATCAGCTTTATCATAGACCTCATATCCTTGACATTCCCGTGGTCACGCCTGAAGATCTTGGCACGTGGAGCATTCTCGAATGTGTAGTAGTCTCCGTATCTTTTCACTTTTGGGAGTTGTCCGCTTATGTTAAATATATCCCTGAAATAGCTGAAAAAATTATTCCTTGTCACCAATGAATCGAAGCCGATTTCGTGTGGGGCTACTTTTCGAAATAGGTTTGTGTTAAAATGTCCTACTATAGCTGGTGCAATGCATTCCATTTAAGAGCTTGCTCGTTCAGCTCGTGGCTTTTCCTATGTAGGCGGCGTGTACACCATTATTACCTTCGCGCTTCTGCGGTCACGCAGAAGGTCGTCGCTCCGGTGATTCCAAAAATGCTCATTAGATGGCACTAGTGATCTCTAGTGCTTCTAGTGTTGGCTAGTGCTCTCTAATGTTCAGAACTGACTTGCACTGTAAATGGACGTGTTTTTAGCGCTCCCGATCGACTGCGCAGATAAGTGGTTTTGCCGGTTTTGAGCTTGCTTTTATAATTATTAAGGCAGCAGTTGAAATTTTCGTAGCACCTATTACATTATATGGCTTTTTGGGGGTCAGTTACCAGGTATTTAGTAGTTTGTGCTTGTGTGTGTGTGTTTGTCTCTTTGTGATTTTGTCTGGCCACCCCGTGGGGGAGGTGCACGTACATTGAACACGCAAACTTTTGTAGTAGAGCTTAAACTTTTTTTCATGGGCAGGGCTCGAGTTTTGTCATTATTGAGTGAAATAATTCTTAAGGACAATCGGTGTGATAAACACTTGGTTAAAAGTGCTGTAAGTGTTGAGGGTGCGGGGTAAGTTTGAAAATGAACCCATGTACAGAAACAAGTGGAGAGGAGGCGGACGCGTAGTGTAGGCATTGTGAGGCCGAGGAAAAATGTTAAAAACGATGGCTGCCCAGAGTGAACTGCTGTTGAGAATCACCCAGCTGTAGACAGCTCTGGTGGCAGGGCAAGAAAAAACGGGGGCAATAGGAGAAAGGCTGAAGTCCGTGGAGGAAGCACTAGCCAAGGTGAACAAAGGAGTGGCCGACGGAGAGAACAGTAGGGCACCGGCAACTAGAACGGAGGAGAAAGTAGAGCAAGTTTGGAAAAAATGGGTTCAGCCAGTTATTGTTGCAAGGCTCAGCTTCAGCAGAGAAGTGGTGGGGCTGGGAGGGGAGAAAGCAGCCAGCGTCACAGGTGCAAGTAACCCCCAGGTGCAGTACGCTCCAGCTGAAAAGTCACAGCATGTGATAATCGCCAGTGACTCGAATGTAAATCGATGCACAGAAGCAGTCAAAAAGAGGGTAAGAGGTGACAAGAGGTTTGCAGTATGGACTTTTCCAGGATGCAAGCTGGAGACAGTCATGAAGCAAGCGAACGCAAAACTCAAAACTACTGCTGATATACGAAACTTCATGATAATTTCAGGTGCTTTAGACTATGTCTTAAATGAAGATACGGCAGTACTAGTGACCACACTGGCGAGAGGGGTCGATGACATGCGCACCACTTCTCCTCAGGTACAGGTAGTGATATGTACAATACCGGAGGTACCGGTGCAAGACAACAACCTACAGAGAGTGGTTGTCAACGCAAACTGTGAAATATGGCGGATGAATTGAGAGAAAGGCTTTGAGGTGGTGGAAATAAACAGAAAAGTGCATAGGTGGGGTGGTTTTCGACGAGACAGAATTCACTTCAATAGGCGGGCGGCTAGGCCATGAGGTGGGTTGGTGACTTGCAGGACGCTCAGTGGATTTTTTGGGGGGCGCGCAGGCCCTTCGTGGTGCAGGATAGCTAGTAACGTGGAAATTAATCAGAAAGACTTTTTGACAGGTGGTATGGAGAGATACGATTCCAAAGTGGCACCAGTATCTACGATAAGTAAAGTCCGGGGCAGAAATAGACGTAGCCACGAGCACCGAGCCAATTCAGACATAGGGTATATCAACATGTATGGTGGCAGGAACAGGCTGAAGTGGGAAGAGATAGAAAAAGAGCTAACAGAGGAGAGGCCGATGGTATACGGTTCGGTAAAAACACATCGTAGGGACATCAAATAACCTCCTAACAATCCGGACAACGCGTGGAAATATTGTAATACAACAGAAGGCAGAAGAAAGGGGGGTGCTATTGGGGCATTCATTCATAAAAAATACAGACTGGCAAAGGTGTCAAACAGGAGTGCAAGGAACATTTATGGCTAAAAGGAAAAGTGGCAGGACAAAGGACACTCCTTGGTTTGGTGTACTTGCGGACGGGAGCAACGACGAGAGAGGAAAACCAGGCAATGGTAGAGTGTATAACAAAGAACCAAACTAATTAGACTGTTATAGCCACAACTTGCTAAGGGGCGTGATAAGTCACACCGGAAAAAAAAGAGACAAACCTAAGAGTTGGTGAGATGAGGAAGTTAAGAGAGCCATAGCAAAACGCCAGGAAGCCCCTAGGGAACGCAGTGGGGTGTACCGTCAGATAATCTTGAAAGGAAATGGGAAATCTTTCTAAGCTGTAGAAGGGATGCATCCCTTCTGATCAATGAAAAGATTAGAAGAAAGGGAGCTCAGTGGCTGGCAGAAGTACATAAAAAGATGGAAAGGCAGCTGCGAAATTTTGGAACCATCTAAACTCCCTAAGAAATGAGACGAGCCTAAAGCTTAGGTTTCAAACTACAGCTCAAGGTGCTAGGCAAGAAGAGGACGAAGCTATTGAATATATAAGAAGGGTGACAGAAAATTTTCAACAAAGTATTGCTTTATGCACCACAATAGACAAGGATGAGTTAAGTGGTGCAATGGCTGCATTTTTACAACTAGATTGTGAAAGGACTGAGAAGAGGGTTCCTAGTAGTATATCAACAGGCCCAGATGGCATTCCAATTATGCTGATAAAGACATTAGATCCGAGGTCTAAGCAGGCTTTGAGAGAGGAAGTGAGCAAAGTAATATTCGATGGTGAAGTCCCCGATGGATGAAAACTTTGCAGGAAGAGCATGATCTATAAAGAAAAGGGGGACAAAGCTGACATCAACAACTACCATCCTATAACACTGACATCAGTGGTCTACTGGCTGGCGATGCAGATTTTAAAGAAAAGACTGCAGGCAAGTATAGAGGATGAGGGGGTGCTGGGGGAACTGCAGAATCGGTTTCGGAAACACTGGAGGTTGGAAGACAATCTATTCTCACTGACGCAGTGCATCGAAATAGCAGAAAAGTAAAACAGGCCCCTGTGGCTAGCATTTTTGGATTCAAGGAAGCGTACGATAACGTTGTTCAAGAGGACTTGTGGAAAATGCTGGACGCACCAGGCGTGGAAGGTGTAGTCACTAATCGTTTAAAGGATATCTATAAAGATAGCAAGGCAGTTATAAAGCGGGAAAAACAGGCACGCAAGTCTGCAAACGTAAAACGGGGGCTTAGGCAGGGATGTCCTCTGTCACCCTTGGTATTCATGATGTACCTACAAGGATTAGAGGCCAAATTAGAGAGAAGTGGACGGGGCTTCAACCTCTGTTTCGTCAAACAAAGAAAACTCGTTGAACAGGCACTACCAGCATTTATGTACGCAGATGATATAGTGCTAATGGCCAACAACAAGGAAGATTTTCAGAGATTGATGGACATCTGCGGTATTGAGGGAGATAAGTTAGATTTCAGATTTAGTAATGAACAATTAGCAGTCATAACTTTTATTATTAATGAAAGTAATGAGCTTAGAATACAGGAAGTCACGCAAGAGATCACAGATAAATACAAATATTTGGGCGTATGGATAAGCAGCAGGACCAAGTACCTAAGGGAACACGAAATATACGTGATGACAAAGGGTAACAGGAATGCAGCGGTGATGAAAAACAGGGCACTGTGGAATCCCAATTGGTATGATGTTGCGAGAGGAATATGGAAAGGTGTCATGGTTCTTGGTCTGACGTTCGGAAATGCGGTCGTAAGCATGAGATCGAAAGTTCAAGCAAGATGCGAAATTAAGGAACGTGGAATAGGTAGGCTTGCCTTAGAAGCTCACAGGAATACACCGGGTCAAGGAGTCCAAGGTGATATGGAATGGACTTAATTTGAGGGCAGGGAAGATAGTAGCAAGATAAATTTTGAGAAGCGATTGAGAGAAATGGAGGAGGAGCGTTGGGCTAGGAAGGTATTCAGCTACTTGTACATGAAGAATGTCGATATAAAATGGAGGAAGCGAACCAGAAAATTGACTGGTAAATACTTAGAAAACAGCATGGGGCTAAACCAAAAAGGATTATGTACAGGCTGTTTATATACACCATACACCATTTCGCGTCCTTCAGAGCTTCGCAACTTCAGCCGTTTTCTTCATTAGTAGTTAGATGATGGAAAGACGCGCGTCGGGCACACTTCAAAGTTTCGTATCTCCTGGCAATTAGATGAGCGTTCACCTCCACGGGGCGTGGTTTTACGTGCACGCACGCTTATCTCATGATTCGAAAGAACAGGAAGGTCAGTTCACTTGTTGGAGCGGCCATGTTTACGAAAGGAGCACGCACGTCACACACCACGAAGTAGTTCACGCTCATCTTATATAGTTGTGCGTTTGTTTCGTTCATCCTCCTTTCTGTTTGAGAAACATGCTTTAAGTGTCGAGCTGTGACAGTTCTTAGTCTGTGCTCGTCTTGTCCATGCTCATTTTGTGTGTACTTTTTGCTTGAGGTGCGTGCTTCAAGCTTCGAGCTGCTTGCCTCTCTTCACATGGCATAACAATTTGTTGCTACACCTTTCAATCCATACCTTCGCCCTTTTGGCAAAACCATGCGCAAAAACGATCAACTTATTTTGTGCAACATGTTTCAGTGTCGTGGTATACCGGTTTTTAGACTTGAGGATCGCCTGCGTTTTTTTTCCTTTGAAAGACGCGTAAGTGTGACTATGCGATACGCCTCATTGTATTCCAGAAAGGCAACTGGCAAACAATAGTGTCGTGGTACCTACAGGGTCCAGTTGTTCTCTTTACAGCGACTACACTTTTTTTAGCATAGTTCTGCTGGAATAATTTCTAGGCTGAAGAAAGCCTTGAATCTTTTCTACGCTCTCAAAGTTGAATAAATGAGGCAGTGTTTTGTCAGCTTGTACAGAAGTCCTTGATAAGACTTGCCCACATCTGCTGCTAAGTAAGTTTAGGGCCCAAGTCGTTCGTCAGGGCTCAGCTGAATACTTCATGCAGATTATCGCGAGTGCCGGTGAAATCCTTTTTCGAAAGTACGAGGGTGGCTGTCTCAAATTCAAAGAAAATTAGCAGAACAATAGACTTGTCATGCTGCAGCTTCATAATACCTCCCACCCTGTGAAGAATATTGCGTGGTATGGTGCCCTTGTAGCGTTTTCCACGCCTTGAACGCCAGGTAAGATGTGTTCGTTAATGAACAAAGAGAAGAAGGCAGAAGAAAAGCTTTAGCAGAGTTTCTGCTAAAGCTTGTCCCATTATTTTTTCAATTGGGTTCATAGTAAGGGCAGATGGGGCGACGACTAACGAACGCAAGCACAGTCTGTCTATTAGAGGTAAAAACAGAGGGTTTTTGGTGTTTCACTGCAGGAAGTGCGGCTGACACCCAAATCGAGAGTGTTTCAGTTATAGCAGAGGTGCATGAACAAGGGAAAGAGAGATAATTAAAGCGCACATATACGGCTGTCTAGAAAAGCATAGACAAGGTTTTTATCTTTTTCCCGACAGAGATATAGTGTTCCTAATAAGCGTTCTTAGCAAGTTAATGATTTAGGTGAGCAACGTTTTTTTATTCTTTTTTTTGGTCAGACGTTTGACTGCGTTCTGCACTTTTTACACCTGTAGTGTTTTGTATGTGGCCATATAGAATGTTGATCGTTTTTTAGTTTTTTTACTATGTTAGTAATGTGCTTCATTGGTGTTGTGCTTCATCGGCCTTTGGGTGACATAATTGAATAGCTGAATTGAACGTTACCTATAAACCCATATTTTTTCATATATGAATAAATTAAAAAGAAGTGTTTATTGCTTTAGTTGTTCTCCATTGGCTTCATATTTCATAATATTGTCCTCTCAGGTGCTGTGCAGGTCATCGCAGTCTTTTGGACTAATTAAAAGTAACAAGAAAAGTGGATGGGAAAATTCTGCTTGAGAAGTGCACACTTTGCGATTACTAAAAAATATTCTGGCGTTTGCGAAATCAGGTACTTGTTTTGCAGCTCTATCTGCGGTATCGTTTTTAAAGGATTCTCGGTTTTGTGCTTATCGTGACTATGCAATGTTATGCATGCCTATATGGTCAACTGACAATAAACAGTTGGTAGGAACTGCGTTCATCATCCCCGTCTCCCTTCTTCTTTCTGTGTGCATGCGCAGCAAAGCGATATTTCATTACTGGTTTCACCTGCGTAGGTGGTTCCCGCCACAGTGGTCTAGTTGCTACGCTTGTTGACTGCTTAACTGCAGGTCGCGTTATCCAATCTCAACCACGGTGGCCGCATTTGAGGTTAAAGCAAAAATTTTTGAGCCCGTATCCTAAAACTTAGGTGCACAATAAAGAAACCCACACGGTCGAAATTTCTCGGAGCCCTCCACCACTGCGTCTCAAAGAATTATATCGTAGTTTAAAGACGTACACACTAAAAATTATTATTGTAATTATCCACAAGTTATGGTAATTCCTGAGTAGAATGCTTTGTAAACGACCCCGTGGCATCACTAGCCTATCTGCTAGACACCATCGCAATTCTGAGAATGAGGCTTTCATTCTAATCAACATTTGAAGCACCCTTCTCCGCATTAGACAATAATTGTTATCGTTGTCTAGTGTGTAAGTCCACAGACTTCGCGACCAAATGAAGTAAAAAAAACAAAATTAGAGTTGTAAAAATGACGCCGTTTCTTCAACATCTCAAGCTAATTCCTCACAAAGCGATCGGCGTTCTCTCGAAACGTAGGGACTATATGAAACTGTGGCCGATACAAATTGACTCTATGCACAAGTGACCGATGTTACATGAACGTTATCAAAGCTTTTCGAAAGTTATTTCTTCGAAACTTTAAAAAAGTTGCCCTACGGTGATTTAGGCACGCCATCAGCAATATGCCTCTTTTCCTTCTATGATGTTGGAAGTTTCTTTATGGCACTTGCTTAAGAAGCGTCGCACTGCAGGGTCATTTCAACAAGCAAGTTCCCACTCCTTTTTTAAAGGTGGTAAAATTATTGGTTGGAACTAATCGAAACAATGGAGTAAGTCGCACCTTCTTTGTTAGCATGATAAGTGTTGCACGAATTCCACATCAGTGAAATTGCCAATAGCGACAAAAACAAAACGCGCTTGCACTAAACCTTACGATGTTATTCCAGCAAGCAAACCTAGAAGGCGAGGCAAAAACGAGGTGTAGAAACCGCATTGTGAAGTTTTTCTTGGCGAATCTTTTGGTAAGTTCTTCAATGACTTCAGAAAGAAAATCACGTTCAACATAACGCCAAAAGCATAGCCCTTTTCTGGCAAGAATACTTGGGGCAGGTATTGGAGCAGGAACACGACACCAGCGATATAGCAGCTAACGCTCGCCTCGCGTGGCTATTTCTCGCTTACATCTGCTCTTTGCACTACCTGCTGCAGGATGTTATTGTGCAAACTCGCCCACATTTCCGCTTTTTACTGCTCCGAAAACACACAAAGTTCGTACAGGCACTCTTGATTTTGGTGGTGTATCAACCTAATGTCGGACTTGACATGAAGATGGAGAACATATGGTTCAGCTTGACAAGGGAAATCACTAGCAGCCTAGTGCGTTCCAGTGAGCGACTCAGTGGGCCCTTGTTCTACACACCGGCAATTGCAGCCCCAAACCGAAGCAGAAACTTCTTTTGCGGCCGTGCTGGCTGCACCTGTGTATTTCCGATGGCTCTTCACTACGTCTCAGTTTCAAAATCCAAGCATTACGCAGCTAAGAACGCGCGTGAAAATCGACACTAAACTCCGTTTTGTGCTTCCTGCACGTGGCCCTGAACACTGGCCTACCATATATATATTTATAACAGCTTCAAAGACACCGAGTGCTTATTGCAGTGCGGTCAAGTGTCGTCAAGCGCACAGTCGAAGCGCGAAGTCATCTACACTTCATCGTAATCATCAAGCAAGTGTTAGTCTAAGATTTTGCACTGTCTGCTCTTGAAGTAAACGACGCACCGCTATCCTGCCTAGCAGGTTACACCGACAGTGGTAGCACCTCTTCCACTGGTGGGCCTCTCACTTATATTATAGTTTAGGCATGCTTCCCAAAATGAGAGACAGTGTGCACACAGTAGCTTTAAAAATTAGGTCGTCGTTTCCCTGTGCACCAGCCGTGATATACATAGTTATCTAACTAAAATTACCATTGAAGGGAGTGGAAAGTCACGCAATATTATAGCTTGCCCAGTACCTGTTGTCATGAAGATCTCTGCTAACGTCTCCGTATCTTCTCATCTTCCTGCATGAGATATACACAACCTTGAGTATGTGAGCAAGGTAGGTTGCTTGTGTTCTATTTTACTGAATGAATTTAACTCTTTTATGCACATAATTTTTGTGGAAAACGGAGTTTTATAAAAAATATTTAAATCTATTGCAGAAAATGATTTTCTTGTAAAAAAAACAAAAAAATAACAGTTTTAGTTCAAAAGATATAAGGTGTTCATCTGAGGTGATAACCATTCAGTAAGGGTCTACTGGTAACTCTAGCTGAGAGTAAA
This sequence comes from Rhipicephalus microplus, assembly GCF_043290135.1. NCBI lineage: Eukaryota > Metazoa > Arthropoda > Arachnida > Ixodida > Ixodidae > Rhipicephalus > Rhipicephalus microplus. The sequence continues at coordinate 452,133,571 of NC_134710.1, forward strand.
ACTCTTCATTTCTGTAGTCCTTAGTGTTAGCTACTCATACAACATGCTTTACTGTCCTGTCAACACAGTAGGAGCAGCGCATGCTTTCACACACACACACACACACACACACATATATATATATATATATATATATATATATATATATATATATATATATATATATATATTGGATCCGCCGACTATCGTGCCCTTGAGAACGGTGGCAGCCGGAAGAAAGCAAACGTAACAATTTACAATGAAGCCCAAACGAAATGGCGTCACTTCTGACACATTGCCGAATGCTTTGAAATACGCACCATTTAAATAAGACAAATGGACCTTAAGTGTTTGAAGAGGGACAAAAAGAAAAAATGCTTATTTTGCTGAAAAGAGCTGAAAATATGCTTGAAAGGATGTAATAGTTCAGCAATGTACCTTACACTGGAGGCTTGTAGGAAGATACAAAAAAATTTATGTTATAAAGGAAACATCACTTATTATTCATTTATATCATTGTCATAAACAACTAGACTTTAGGCACATTGATTTGACAGACCACATTTATTTGACAGACCATCTGGTTGGCTCCATGCTACAGTATATAGTAGCTATATACTGTAGCAGCTGATATAGTAGCTACATGCTACTATATCATGATGACACTCTTGACATACTGATTCCATCATACAATTCTCTAGTACCAACAACCTGCCCCCAGTTCTTTCCTCTTATTCTAGAGCACGTTACTGGTATGAGCTGAAATGCCTAAGCTTCATAGATGACAACTTTTTTCACATAGCAAAGAAAATGCCTAGGACACATGAATTCACGGCATGTGAACCAATTGTTTAGCTACTTGTTTTTGCAGTACTTCCTTTGCTTGCAACGAGGATTGCTTTTACGGTTCTCGATGCAATGAACCCTTCATAACGCTCAAACCTACTAGTGTTGTTCAGACGGCGCAAGACATCGAGATTACAGTCTTATGTTGTGACACGTGCACATACGTATGACACGTATCAAAATATAAACTGCACAAAAAATTGACCCCGTATCTGCATGTTTCACTTTAAATGTCGTCGAAAGGCGATAGTCTTGCGTGCGGAGAGAGTGAACAAAAAGTTTATTTGATTTTCTATCCGGAAGCGCTGCGTTAGAGAATCTCGATCTGTGCAGCGAAGGCGAACGAGCGCATCGAGAAACGTTAGACACGAGCGCCATCGGGCAGTTTTCTTCGAAAACGAAGGAAGGCGTGGATGCCAACGGAGAAAGATGCGCGCCTGTCTCAGAGGCGATCAGGTGTAGAACGCAAAGCGACGGGCAAATGCCACCATCGTGTCGTCTTAGCAAAGCGTTGAAAACACTTGCCTTTTTGAGCATCGCGTTCCACTGTCAGTGCAGCGTGATAAACGCTACGGTCTTTTAAAATTGCTTACGTGTGCCTTCTCTATTATAAAGCCACATATAAAAATTATCGACGTATTGCTATTTTGCCTCATACATGTGCAATCATTTCGCATTGACAATTGCACAAGTACGAACACTGAAACTTGAGAAACATTGTGGGCGCTGCGGACGGGGTTGGCCGCTTGACGTAGCGTTTGTGCCGTTTGGAATATCGTTAGCACGGATAAACAGACGATTGTACAGACAGACAGACAGACAGACAGACAGACAGACAGACAGACAGACAGACAGACAGACAGACAGACATACAGACAGACCGATAGACCAACATTTTGCCATTGAAGGTCCCCAAGAAAGACTATCGTCTTTAGTACAACCTGTGAGTTTCTTATCGAGCTCTGACGTGTAGTTTGTGCTGATATTTTTAAAGGCGCTGAGTTAACAAATACACAAAATAATACAAGACATGAGCTACCGGGCGCAGTTTTCTTTGGTCGTGTCTGTTTGAAGTCAACACACTTTTGACGATGATTACCCTCGTTTGTCAGAACAGTGTCACGTAGAGAAGATCTGTTTGTGCCTAAAGATATCCAACCCTTGGCACCCTCTCCGATCAGGCTGAAGAATGTGTTTTGAGGTAGGCGCTTCAACGGTAAATACGCTCCCAGTGAGAGTAGAATTCGCATGTAACTCTTTTGATTCTAATTTAACGCAGCCATAAACAGGAGGTGCTATCAGTGTCAACGCTCCCGCATACTGCACCAACTTTTTGCAAAGATTAGTACACATTGTTACGACTTGGCTGGCAATTCATCATGGCAAATGTCATTTAAGAAAGCTACCCCGTTGCAGAATAGATCAGAAAGTGAATCAGGCACACACGAACCTATCTCGCTCAACTATTCCTCATGCTAATAAAGTCTGTACTGTGAATGAGAGAAAAAAAAGAGAAAATGTACTCGGCCTTCATAGTCCTAAAATACCCATGTCACTACACCGGGGCAGATTCACAAGAACTTTGGTATAATAACAGAACCCACGGAAGCTGTTCGTAAATCCAAAGTGTCCTGTCTGCGATAGGAGCCCCTGGAACGCAGAGCTTGTAATCCAACACGAGCACCTGGCTGTTGCACCTGCGCGCGTTCAATTAGAAAAATTCAATTTTTTAACGTGTAGATCAACAGATACAATAATTGCTCATATATATAATGTGCGCGTCAATAAGTGGATCATGTCAATAAAAAGGTGTCACAATCATCTCAATAAAATATTCCTCACTTGTCGATGACAATTCAAAAATACGTCAGACATCGTTGCGTCAGTTGTATCACATAGATCAAGAAAAGAGGCTTGGTTTGTAGCCATTATATCAAAGTCATTAGACACTACAAAAAATAAAAGATACCAAATATTTTATCAGTACGTTTTCTATTCGTTCGTTAATCTTATTAATATTAAAACAGAACCCTTTGATATACCTTATTTCTAGTAATGATGAATTTTTAAGAGTCGCGCAGTTATACACGGTTGTTTATTTAGTAACACTGTCACAAAATACTGGATCTAAAACAGACCGAACATCCCGATTTCGAACATACCCCACCTCAGACAATAATGTGCAGGCCGTTTCTAACAGCCACCTATAAGGGAGTAGAAGTCATGATAAGAATAAAACAGGAAATATAAGGAGGCTGGGAACTAAGCAACTAAGTGCAGTATACTATAACAGTCTATAGCTTCCAATCATGATGCACTGCCACGGTGGTCTGGTGTTTAAGATACTCAGCTGCTGATCCGCTGGTCACCGGATGAATCTCGGCTACGGCCGCTGCATTGTCAATCGAGAGGCAAATGCTGTAGGCCGTGTGCTCAGATTTTGGTGCGCGTTGAAAAACCCCAGATGGTTGAAATTTCAGGGCCCTCCACAACGGCGTCTCTTAATCATATGGTGGTTTTTGGACGTTAAACCTCAGATATCAATCAATCAATCAGCCAATCGAATCACGATGTTCCATGAGATCAAGTTATTGTGACAGAACTCAGAAGAGAGGATGCTACAAGGACGTGAGGTCTGAAAATGAATCACCCTAAGATCGGGATATATGTGGCAGGACCGTCATCGGACTAGAGGGATAGGTGGCTGTGGGTGAGTACACGAATGTACACCGCGGCCATTTTTTCTGAGCGGTGTGAGCCGGTTGCCGGCGAACAAAATACGTTGACTGCTGTCCACTTGTAGCGTACATACACCTTTCATTGCTGAATAGATGCACGAAGCTCGCAGAACGTTACTATTGCCTGTGACAGCAACGCTATCTACCATTGAAAGAGATGTTACACTGTGTCAGGAATCTTGAATTTTTATGTTAAGTGTTCAGCTTGTGTGCCGTCTACTTTAAACTGCAGTAGCATGACTGAAGTATTTCTTCACGCATGTTCGTCTTACGGTTGTTGCACACTGGCGACTCGCAGTGGTCGCGGGACCATTCGCGACTGGCGACCAAAAAGCGACTGATGTTCACAACGGCAGAGTTTGCATGCGAGTGACTGGAAGTCGCAACACCAGACAGTCACGCCCGGATCTCGTTATCAGCGAGAACATTGGAGACCAATGCCGATCAGCTGATCGCCGCCAGCTGAGTTGGCGGAGCGAACCGAGCGCGCCGCCTTTATTGTTTTCCTCCGTTTTCGCACAGCGTTCCCATCAGCGTCAAGGAGTTCAATTCAAGCGAAGAACAAGAAACTGTCATGGCGCTCATGCGCTGTGCCATAGTGTCAGCGCTGGCAGCACAGATGCCTCCTCCAAAGAAAAAAAAAGCCGGTGCTGTGTGGTGTGACCATTCCTTCGATCGCGAGAGTTGGCCGGCCATGCAGGCCGCCTACCTCCCGAGTAGCGCTGAGACGACGAAGAGTATTTCCGTGATTCGTACGTGTTCAAAAACGCTTATGAGAATATATTGACTTGCCACAGCCTCCAAAGCAGCACAAACGCATCTTGAACGTGGCGTCTTAACTCGTTGCCAAGGCATGCAATACAAACGGGTTGCAAACGCGCTGCATTGAAAGCGGTGACAAGTCAAGTTCAAGACAAAAAACGATTCTGAATACGGGGAAAAGATATTGCACAATTTATGTTCTCTTTGCCTTGACGGTGTTAAGCTTCTTGCGAATGCCACCACGTAAATTCGACATTTTGCCCTCGCTGCCGCGCCCCGCCAATTCCAAGACAAGTATTCGGTTGTGTCCATGGTGCCACAGACCCAGAGGAACGTACTCGTTTGTATCTGACGACAGGAGGCCAGCGCAATGAAAAAACAACAAACAAAAATTTAGCATCGCTGATCGGTTCCAGCAGTTTACGACTGCAGTCGGGCGACTGAAAAATAGGTGCAGAAGACTGAGGCGCAAAAAACACAACGTGAAGCAGGAATAGCAGGAGAGAAGACAGATGACGCTGTTCTATCTTCTCTCCTGCTCTGCCTGCTTCACGTTATGTTTTTTGCGCCTCAGTCTTCTGCACCAAGTAAGCACCAACTAGCCCAAAAACAAGTCCTTTTGGACTGAAAAATTGGTCAGGAAGCGACGAGCCAAAGCAGTCGCTTTGCGACCGTTTGCGACCATGCGCGAATGTTTACGACCTGTCGCAAATGGCCGCGCGACCGCTGCTAGTCATTGGTATGCAAATACTAAAAAAGGAAAGAGGGGAATTTCATATTCTTGGACGATGAGTTAAAATAACCGCGAATGCGCACCTGCATTTTTTCTTATCCGATTCTCTATGAAGTGAATGTAGCACAGTTGATAAGTTTATTTTTCAGAAACGCTGCGATGGTGGACAGCCCTGTAGCGCACTTGTTCTCACTCCAATACCTGCAAAAGGTAACAGTTAAGCACGGAGTTTTCTTCGAATGATTATTTGCATTGCAGTGACGTGATCGGTTCTATTATTTGAAGAGACAAAAATATTTTTTTCTCAGGCGAATAATGTCCGCTTTTTCCGCCATACTATTGTCACGGGGTCGTGACGTGAGCGAAGGGAGCAGATTCCACGTCGAAGAAGAAACTGTTTATTCGGGCTGAACTTGTGACGACGCAAAAGGAAAGTAAGACGCTGGCACTAACAGCGGCGTACAGAGCTTCGGCCATCGATCAGCTGACAATCGGCAAAGCATAGTGCAATTATACACTTGCCAGCGAACATTGTGGTGTTAGCGCTAGCGGGGACGAAGGTTCCAGAATAATCTTAAAGGATCACGAATTGGGCCTAACTCTAACAAAACGATCTTCTACAGCGCCGAAGGCGTGGTTTGTGCTGAACATAGTGGTGATAACAGAACTTGAGGAAAGAAACTTGGCATTGCCCCCCTCTGAAATAGCTTCTTCCCGCAGATTTCAGTTATATGTGGGGTTTAACGTTCTGAAACCACAATATGAGTATGAGAGACGCCATATTGGATGGCTCCGGAAATTTCTACCACCTGGGAATCTTGAACAAGCACTCAAATCTGAACACATAAACCTACAGCATTCCCGCCTCCATCGGAAATTCAGCCGCCACAGCCGGCATTCGATCCCGCGACCTGTGGGTTAGCAGCCGAGTACCTTTCCACTAGCCCATCGTGGCGGGGTATTGCCATGGTTCAACAGATGATGAAAGTACACAAAACTAATGCAAGATTGATTGATATTTTGGGTTTAACGTCCGAAAACCACTATATGCTTATGAAAGACGCTAATGCAAGAGAAAAGAAGCAATATAATACGATAGAGCAATAACAACAACAAAATACACAGTATCAGTTCATTAACGCGTTTGAAACGGCTTGAGGTGTGCGACATGGACGTCATCGTCACGATCGGCGTCGTTGAGTGTCCTTGATGCCGTCGGGGACAACCTTGCAAACGAGTGGACCGAGACGTCGAATTAACCTGTATGGTCCAAGATACTGTCACAGAAGTTTTTCACTGAGTCCACGTTGGCGTATCGGCGTTCGTACCCAAACACGTTCGCCGGGCGGCTTTCCACGAAGCGTCATCGAAGATTGTAACGCCCTGCGGCGGCTGCATTTTCGATGGAGGCGAAAATGCTGTAGGCCCGTGTGCTCAGATTTGGGTGCAGGTTGAACAACCCCAGGTGGCACAAAGTTCTAGAGCCTTCCATTATGGCGTCTCTCATAATCAAATGGTGGTTTTGGGACGTTAAATCCCACATATCAATCAATCAAGATTTTAACGGCGGTGGTCGGTCGTCTGTTGGTTCTTGACGCGGAGGCGGGCGATTTGTCGTGCTTCTTCGGCGCGCTGAAGGTACTCGCTCACATCGAGGTTTTTTTCGTCGGTTAAGTTAGGTAACATGGCGTCGAGCATCGTTGCCGGGGTTCTTCCGTAGACCAACTTGTACTGCGTCATCTGCGTCGTTTTTTGCACGGCGGTGTTGTATGCGAACGTCACAAACGGAAAGATGGCATCCCACGTTCTGTGGTCGACGTCGACGTACATGGCCAGCATATCGGCAATGGTCTTGTTTAAGCGTTCGGTGATTTGATATGTGGTGTTGAACGTCCCAAAATCACCATTTGATTATGAGAGACGCCGTAGTTGAGAGCTCCGGAAATATTGACCACCTGGGGTTCTTTATTTGCACCCAAATCTGAGCACACGGGCCTACAACATTTCCGCTTCTATCGTAAATGCAGCCGCCGCAGCCGGGATTCGAACCCGCGACCTGCGGGTCAGCAGCTGCGTACCTTAGCCCTTGGCTACCGCGGTAGGGCTAGGCGTTCGGCGAGGCCATTTGTCTGTGGGTGGTATGCTGTCGTACGGCGGTGGCTCGTCTGGCTGTATGCCAAAATCGCTTGGGTTAGCTGAGCAGTAAATGCCGTACCTCGGTCGGTGATGAGAACCTGCGGATAGCCGTGATGCAGGACGATGTTTCCGATAAAAAATTTAGCAACCTCATTTGCTCTGGTTTTGGCCAGGGCTTCCCTCTCGGCGTAGTGGCTAAGGCGGGCGGTAGATACAATGATTCACCAGTTTCCCGAACTAGACGCCGGAAACGGCCCCAGTAGGTCCATACCGAGTTGTTGCAACGCTCGGCGAGGTGATTTGATCGGGTGAAGACAGCCTGCTAGTCTTTTCGGCGGTGCCTTGCGTCGCTGACAATCTCGGCATGTGCTCACTCAACGAGCGACGTCAGCGGTAAGGCGTGGCCAGTAGCACCTTTCTTGTATCCTAGCGAGGATGCGACAAACACCAAGGTGTCCTACCGTCGGGTTGACGTGTAGGGCCTCAAGTACTTCTGATCTCACTGCTGAAGGAACCGCGAGGATGTGGTCGGCTCGAAGGTGCGAGAAGTTCTTTAGGATAACTGCGTTTCGCAAGGAGAATGACTCCAGTCGTCTTTTGAAAACACTCGGAACAGTCATGTTATTAACCTCGAGGTATTCCACAAAGCTCTGGGTTCCGGGTGAGCTCACGGTTGCTCGGTGAAGTCGTTGGCAGTTATTGTTGCTAAGAAGCTTTCCTCATCCAGTCCATCGGGTGGCGGTGGTTGGACGGGGGCACGAGACGAGCAGTCAGCGTCGAAATGTTTTCTTTGAGACTTATAGGCGACGTTCCCGTCAAATTCTTGAAGTCTTAGGCTCCATCTTGTGAGGCGACCCAAGGAATCTTTCAAGTTAGCTAGCCAACACAAGCCATGGTGGTCGATCACAACTTTAAAAGGCCTGCGTAGAGGTAGGGGCGAAACTCTGACGCTGCCCAGATGATGGCATGGTACGCCTTTTCTGTTGTGGAATAGTTGGCTTCGGCCTTGGATAGCGAACGCCTAGCATAACTTACAAACCTTTGCACGCTGTCAGTCCTCTGCACAAGGACAGCGCTCAATCCCACGCTGCATGCGTCGGTGTGTACTTCTGTTTCGGTATGTTCATCGAAGTGCGCAACTACCAGTGATGTATAGAGGTATAGTTTAAATTCTTGAAATGCTTCTTATTGTGCCGCTTCCCACCTCAATTCGGCGTTTCCGTTAGTGAGGTGAGTTAGCGGCTCGGTAATCTGTGAAAAACGTTTGACGAAACACCTGTAGTAAGCGCACTTTTCGAGGAATCTGCCTACAGCTTTCTTGTCTGTTCGCTGCGGCAAATCAGCGATGGCGGCTGTTTTTTGCTGGTCGGGACTAACTCCAAATTTGCTAATGACGTATCCAAGGAACAGCAACTCCTAGTACAGGAGCAGCACTTTTTTGGCCTCAGGGTTAGTCTAGAAGTGTCGATAGCTTGAAGTACCACTTCAAGGTGCCAGAGATGCTCGTCGAAGCTCGAGAAAAGCACAACGTCATCCAAGTACAAGAGGCAAGTCTGCCATTTCAGTCCAGCCAGCACGGTGTCCATAACGCGCCGGGACGTCGCGGGTGCCGACTAAAGACCAAATGGCATGACCTTAAATTCAAAGAGGCCGTCTAGTGTGACAAAGGCCGTCTTCTTTCGATCTCTCTCGTAAATCCTAATTCGCCAATAACATTTATCGAGCACGTTGAGATATCTTTTTATAGCCTTCAGCGCGCAACAGGATGTATTTCTTAGTCGTAGGCGGACGCTTACTTGAACGCTCATCTTGGTCAAGCTGTGTGACATGACGGCAAATAAACTATACAGTTAGACATCGACAGCACCGACGAATCGAAATCACTGCGCTTGTTGAAGGCACTTCTTCCTTTGTGTGCCGTCCTGATTTACCAAGATGAACGCAAACGAACTCGTCCAGTGCTTTGTATAAACTTATTCTTGAGTGAAGCTTTCGTAATTTTTTGTCATATATAAGGGTGAAATGCCGGTGCTCCAATCATATGACTGGTAGATTTCGTCCCCACGTTCCCATATCTTTGCTAGGCGCGCCTGCGCGACAAAATTATTTGTCTTTCAAATATTCTCATCAATTCATGCGTAAGCTTTTTATTGGTGCGGAATACACACGTACTTCTGATAAAATGGTTTTCGCACACTCTGGATCTCACCTTCCGCACCCAAAGGCTTCTTGTCGCTGTTGCTCTCTTCACAGAGTAGGCCCACGTCATTTGGCTTCCTTCGTTTTATGGGAATCAATACATGTGTTTGCCTTTCCCGCTCGAGCTGGAGCAGGCAACGGCTGAACAATGGACCATGATTTAGCAGCAGAAAGATATACCAGCGACAACGCGCACGAATCCTGAATAATCTGAGGCTTACAGCGAAGTGGTTCGCCGTCGTCTACTTTCCTCGAACCGGAAGCCGGCAGCAAATGGTGCATCCCACAATCCCTCGCTCTTTTACTGGTCACCATATTTAGTTCGGGACCTGGATTCGTCGTAGTAGCGTTGGTAGCATCGACAAGGATGAATGAATTGCTGGTCTCCGTGAATTTATCGATGCAGGCGACCGTCGTACCACGGTTGAGGTGCCTGTATTCGTAAGCGAAGTTTGTCAACACCACAGCTGCTTTGCCATCACGCAGCTCAGCTACGCTTCTTGCGACGAAAATTTAAGTGTTTAGAAGAAGGTGCTGATAACCTTCGACGAGGCCTTCAAATTTTTTGTCTTTTTCCGTGACAATGCTGGAGAAAGGTGGCATGGTGACCTGCTATTCTAGCACATTTATTGCGCGATTCCTTGGCGTTGTAGGGGACGGCAGCATGTTTTCTGAGGTTAGTGTGATTGACTCAGACCTCAGGTTGATGACAGCGCCGTGTTGACTTAGAAAGTCTATGCCAAGTATCACATCCCTGGAGCAAATTTGTAGGATTACACGTCGCAGGATAGGGTTTGTCATTGATGGTTACTCTTGCTGTGCATACTCCAGTCAGCGTTATTAAGTAATCTCCAGTGACCCGAGTTTCGGAGCCTTGCCATGCAGTCCTCACTTTTTTATCTTCCTCGCGAAAGTACCACTAACAATGGAATTGTCGGCTCCAGTATCGACGAGAGCAGTGACGAGATGGCCATCGTCGAGGTCACTGATTCCTCGTCGTGCGTTGCGGTTGGGTCGTGGCGTCGGATCACGGTTACGCCTATTTGTTCCGATGCTCCCACGTTGCTGCTTCGTGACGTCTTCATGTTGCGAAGGTTCAACGTCAAGGTCCTTTTCGTCTTCCAGCAGGCGCTTTCGATTTGGTTGCGGTGTCGTCGGGTTCAATGGCGGGGATCTTCAGTAGTTTGTCGCACAGCAACCGCACCTCCATCGGTTGCTGCCCTTAGTTTTCCGCCATACTCCGAGATAGGCCCCGAGCAGGGCTGCTGTAGTGCCCACGGTGATATGAGTTGTAGTGGCCTGACGACGGCGAAACGATAAGGTCCTCGGGGTGTCGACAGCGGTCCCGCGAGGTATTCGGCGATGTCATGCGGTCATTCGCCACGTTGTGAACGTGGCGCGTTGGTGTCAACGCCCCGTGGGCCCATCTGTCTGTACTGGCAACGGTGGTAGGTGTGCGTGTCTTCACTGCAGTGGTAGCAGAGTGGGCGGTTGTCAGGTGCACGCCAAATACTGATTTTTTTCGGTGCTCTGCGCAGTCCCGCTGTGCTGTCCCGCTGGCGAACGGCGGGACATTGGTAGTGGTGGTAGTGGCGGAGGCGTCTAGCGACGAAAGCGGGACGTGGCCCGGCGTCCTGGCCTGGGCGTGGAAGAGGGGCATTATGGCGGGCGGTGGCAGCATAGTTCTTTACTTGCAGCAACGGTTCTGGAGACTGAGAAACGCCCAGCGATTGCCAATTCTGGCGTGCGACGTCCGCAATGGAGTCCACGGGAGGCTGCACTGAAAGCAGTTTGCGCAGCTCCTCTTGCACGATCGCTCGGATTGCCTCACCTAGTCAGCGGTTCCTAGGGCTGGGATGTCGGCGTAGCTTGTAGACAAGAAGCTACGGTTGCATTACTGCGTCCGCATCTCGATCGTCTTCTCTATCATAGATGCTTGCGATATGCATTCGGTGACCGTCTTTGAGGGGTTTCTTATCAGCCCAGCGAAGAGTTCTTGCTTGACTCCTCGCATGAGCAGATGAACCTTCTTCTCCGCGGACATGTTGGGTTCAGCCTGGCGGAAGAGGCAGTTCATTTCTTCCGTGAAAATGGGGATATTTTCATTGAACAGCTGCATCCGGATCTCCAGCAATGCAGTGGCCTTCTCTTTGAGAGCAACGCTCGAGAATATTTGCAGGAATACCCCGCAAAAAAGATCCCACGTTTGAAGCGTAGACTCTCTATTTTCGAAACACTTTCTTGGTCTTCTAAATAAAAGTACCCGCGACGTAGCTTTTCTTCCGCGTCCCAGTGGTTGAGGGTGGCCACTCGGTGGTAGGTCTCTAGCCAGGTCTCCGGGACTTCAGACGATGGCCCATAAAAAAATCGGTGGTTCCCTTGGCTGCTGTATCAAGATCGCTGGCTTTGGCGGAGCAGCTGTCACCGTTCCCCTAGTCGAAGTCATGGCCTGGGTCTTCCAAGCCTTGTCTTGTACAGGCCCATACTCCGGAGATAAACCCTGCTGCCTGCGGCTTGTTCGGTGCTCGTGGCTGGTGTTGGTGTCTTCTTTGCGATGTGGGCTGGGTTTACGGCTTGACGGAGGTGTCCGGTACAATAACGAAGCAGCACCTCCATCACATTTGACGTGGTCGTGACGTGAACGAAGGGAGAAAATTCCACGTCGAAGAATAAATTGTTTATTCTGGCGGAACTTGTGGCCACGCAAAATCAAAATAAGACACTGGCACTGATAGCGGCGAACAGGGCGTTGGTCGTCAATTAACTGACAAGCGGCAAAGCGTGTCGGCATTTATATTCTTGCCATGGAACATTCTAGCGTTATTGCTAGTGGCGACATATATGTTTCAGAATAATCTGAAAGGTTCATGAAGTCGACGTAACTTGAACAAAACAATCTGCTACAGCCTCGAAGCTTCTCTAACACCATAGGCATGATTTGCGCTGAACATAGTGCAAAGGGGTGATAAGCAAACTTGATGAAAGGACCATGGTACTATGATAACACCACAAAAGAGCTCAAGATCGTGTAACGAAAATTTCGTTTTGTGGTGAAACTATATGACCTAACTGTGAGGCATGCCGTCTGAATCAATTTTGACCATCTGTGTGTGAGAATTTATTACAAGGCAGAGAGGTCGGCCTGAGCTAGTTCGCTGTAGCCTGTTACTCTGCACAGGGAATAAGGGAAAGGGGAAGGAAAGAGGAATGAAGGGTGATGATGGGGACATGAAGAGGTGGTGCGTATGTACACTAGCCACTCAGTATAGTACCCTACAGTCTATTATTTGGTCCAGTGCTTTTTATATAGTCTAGAACTGCCTTTGTAGTAGTTTTTGACGCCACTTGATCGTTCCTTGCTGGCAATATGTGGCTTTCACTTAATGGCGTTCCTCCGATGCTTGCCAACGTTGCAGTTAGCATTTTTCTTTGCGCTACGTATAATGCACAGTCACAAAGTGTGTGAGCTATCTCGTTTCGTGCACTTGGTAGCGTTCACAATTCAGGCTGTCCAAACGGCCGATTAGGTGGTTGTAGTGGCGAGTGAAGGTGACGCCCAGGCAAATTCGGTGCAGTATATTAGCATGTCTTCGGCTGATTTTATCTGGAAGACGAAAAGTCATACCGGGGTCTGTTTCCCGCAGGTGCTTTTTCCGGTGATCTGGTAGCGACCAGTAAGTGGCAACGCATTCACTCATGAGCGATCTCAACAATGTGTTGACGTCACTTCGCGAATACGGTACTTTGACGTACATAGGAGCGTTGTATACTGCTGCTCTTGCTTCGCTACAAGCTCTTTTGTTGCCAACCAGGCCGCAGTGTCCAGGAATCTATTGGATTTTAATCAAGTGACCACTCCTGTGTGTTAGGTCAAATTCTTGAACGATTCCTAACGCTAACTTGTAAAATTGGCCTCTTCTTGAGCAAGAATGAATAGCTTGAAGCACCGAATTGGCATGAGACAGAATCGTCTATTTACGTGGTGCTTGGTCGTTCGCAAACTTTATGGCTTCTTGTATAGCAACAAGTTCTGCAGCTGTCGAAGATGACTTGTGATCGAATTTGTATTGTCGGGAAATACCGAGTTGAGGGATCACGAAGGCTGCAGCTGAGGCGGATGAAGTTACGGATCCATCGGTGTAATTGTGCACAGAGTCGCTGTATCAGTCATGCAAATGTGCCAAGGTGAGTTGCTTGAGGGCAATAAAGGAAACGCGCGACTTATTCGAAACCATCTAGATTCCTTAACACAAGCTCAAATCTGAGATAGTGGGTATATTTTTATAAATTGCGCCCCGTGTTAGCATCGCGCGCGACGACATAAAGTTTATTCCCTTCGATGTAAATCTAATTTTCGTTCTTTTGAAAGAAAAGCTTCACTAGCAAAGTGTTAGAATGAAATCAAGAAATATTTCGCTGTAGTGGGACCGGGATCCTACGATAGACGCTCAACTGAAGCAAAACTAGAGCTCTTCGCATAGCCGATAAGCAACAGCACCGTGGTTAGACATCTAACAATAATATAAAGCTTTGTTTGCCACTGAGTCTCTAAAACCCTGCATTCCCAGAATATTCAACACTCCTCATGTTTGGGACGACGCCAAATGCATTTTACGGTGTGTCTCAACTACAAAGCGGCAACCACACCGAAATAATCCTGGTGAATTGTGGGTATGACGATAATACACAACATTCTAGGAAAGTTCCCGAACTGATCCTATTTAAGTGCATATCTGCTGAGCAAGGACAAATGTGTCTGTAGATCGTGCTACACAAGCGCACACTCAGTTAAACTTGCGCCTCCAGAGTGGGGCAAACCGCCCTTTGAGGATGAGCATGGCGTACGCGAGATTGCTAGCCTTATGTGACTAGCATGTGATGCAGGGAGCAATCCTCACTAGGCGCACTACCCAGTGGCCATTAGGTGGCGGCTCCTCTCAATCTCGGGGTAACAGTGTACTGGGTCAAGGCACATACAGGTTATGTAGTATGTGTAGAGAGGAGGAACAAATGGGAGAACATTCGATAATGTTGTGTAAAGGACTCCACCCTATAATCCAAGATATGTGTGTTGACTTTTTCAAAGCATTGGGGTTAAGTGATAGTGAAGGCGAAATTGACTTTAAGTAGGTAGAAATAACCAGGAGGAGGCTAACTGATTGGTGGCTACAATCAATACGCGAGTGAAATTCAATCCTTCAACACATAGTGGTAGTACTTTGTGGCTAAGTGGCGTGAGGTGCCGCCTGATCTTAAGTGCATTGCCAGATACGTCAATTCATCTATCGGGGGCGAATAAGCATCCCGACACATGTGCCTAGTACACCTAAGAGTGCTCATTAATCAATGCTTCTAATACTTGCAATGAATCGCCTTTGTGTACAACGATAGTAACACTCTCAAATAATTTAAATACATGCTATGTGATTGTCCCTGCTACGAAGTGAAGCGACACACTACGAATGCTTTGCAACAAACTTAACTTTTGGAACTTCGGCACATTCTTGGTTGGTCATAAAGCGGTGAGCAATACACTCTGAAAAAACGGCGAGTAAAAAGCATGTCTTTTTGTCCAACAACAATAATCGTCATCTATATTGCGTTCCATCTTTGCGAGATGGCCCCGCACCCGGTACATTCCGGTCACGATCGACATGCCCATTATCAAAGTTACATTGCATTCTCGATAGGAAAGTGGCCAGTGCCAAGTTTTCAAGAAAGGAAGAACACGCAAACCTGATTACGATTATTGTTCTGGGACAAAAAGACATCCTTTTTACTCGTTATTTTTAGAGTGTAGAAAAACGCGGTGGTCCTAAGATATACGCACTCTGAAAGCGATGTTGCTCTTTGGGGAACTAGACACCTTAACGAAGATTTATAGATCAGCATATTTCGTGCAAAGAAAGACGAGAAAACTTCTCGAGCAGGTAGCCTTTTGATCAGGCATAACTCATTGGGTCCTACAGACAGCTAATTCAAGGGAAGAAGAATGGGCAAGTTTTTTCAAGCTTAACAATGACGTAATTAAATGAGTTGACGTGGACAAAATCAGCCTTTTCTTTGATGGCATCAAAATGTGAAACTTTCGAAGACGCATTCGATGCTCCGTTTATTGAAAGACGAAGGTGACCTTCATTGGGAATGTTTGTACTTGGAAAGCCTAAGGACGCCGTCCAATGCAGCTTGGCACCAGGGCGGGAAGTGTGGAACACTTCGCTTTGTAGGAATGAGTCATGTGGCACGTGACGTTGACACGAGGTGGTCACTGAACAATGAACCCTTGCGTGCTAACCTAAGGCGTTGAATTTACAGAGGTAAGGGCATTGCAATGAAGAAATGGAAGAAGGGCGATTGTTCGAGGAGTTCGTTTCTTGTGTAGGCTCTTGTATATGCGTTACATCGGGTGTTATGTGAGTGTATAAAAATATGATCCAGCTGGCGTTTTTGCCATGAAAACCAAAATGGTGCTGACAAAGAAGCTGCGCAAGTGAATGGCTGATGATGGTTTTTACAGATGAAGACGAAGCCCAATAGACGCCTCCACTAGCTTCTGCCGTTGACAGATGTAGCTACCTTGCCGCGAGTAACAGTGTGTAACGTAGATGAAAAAGCGTGAAACGCAAAATGTTTCACACGGCAGTGTTGGCCAGATAGGCACAAACAGGTTTGACATTGCAGTCCTCCGAACAAAGTAGGGTTAATAGTTTGCTAGGGACTGATATTGCAGGGCTCAAGCTTTTCACGTAAACCAGGGGTTCGTGCAGGCGTCCATAGCAATACATCGTCACCACGATGATAGAAAACGACATGATAGGTGGTATCGTAACGATGTTTGCGATCATTGTTGGCTGGTCTCGGTGTGTACACGGGTGCGACAATGTCATTGAGCTACACGTTTACAGGGCATAGGCTAGTAGCGAATGAACAAGCGGTGAAACGTTGATGGGGACAGAGAAAAAAGAAACGTCGAACGATGAGGTTCATTGGCGTCCACATACTAAGGAAAGCAACTAGTAGCGCATGATTTGTTGCACAGATGTATTGTACGCAGATGTGAGGAATAGAGAATCACATTCGAGTCATGATAGTCAACTTGGATATGCATGAACAGCATGTCGTACAGCAGGGGATAAAAGCTCTAGATTAAACCATTGTTTTGTGGATGATCGCTTGACATAGTTTTGTGTTTTGCGTTTGACGCTCAGAGAACATCACCAAGTGTGCTTGAAGTGTCTTGCCTTGGACGCTCAAAAAGGCGTCAGGAGTCCCGTGACGTAGATAGATAGCTCTCAACAAGACGATTGCTATTTCGGATGAACATCCTGATGTAATGCACTTCCTGGGCGTACGAGGTCAAGTTATCAATAGCAGTCACGTTCAATCTCTTTTCATTCGTGATAGTTGGAAGGGGCCTCAATGAGGACGGCAGAGGATGGCTCTGCTGGTCAATGAAGTGGTTCTACGGTGTCGACTGGTACAGTAGTAATTGTTTGATATGTGCGGTTTAACATCTCAAGACCACAATATGTTTATTAGGAACGCCGTAGTGGAGAGCCCCAGAAATTTCTACCCCCTTGGAATTCTTTACCGTGCACACAAATCTGAGCACACGGGCCTACAGCATTTTCGTCTCCATCAAAAATGCAGCCGCTGCAGCCGGACTTCAATCTCCCGACCTGCGGGTCAGCAGCCGAGAACCTTAGCCACTAGACCACCGCGACAGGGCAGGTACAGTAGTAGGGCACTTGCAGTGTTGGGAAAGTGCGCATGAGGCAATATATTTAGCTGCGGTGTCGGTAACACCTGGCCAAAAAAATGACTGCAGATGCACTCCCAGGTTTTGTGGTAACCAAAGTGGCCTGACGTAGGATAGTCGTAGGAAGCCCGTAAACTACAGCATGACGAGTGCTTGGTTAAATGGGAACACATTGATGGTTTTCCTGCAGGAAAAATATACCGATACATTACATCGTCTTCGAACTTGAATATCTTGACCTGCTTCTGTCTGACATTACGGGAAGTCTAGTATGACATTACGGGAAGACTAGCGATGCGATTGCCATAGGAATCGGCATGCTGGTGAGTGAAAAGCACTGAAGGGCGAGTCAATAAATCGGGCAAAAAGTGACTGCAATCGAAGATGCCTACCTCAGTAAAACCAGTTGGACAAGGTGACGTGGCGTACGTGCTCTGATGATGGCAGCAATGGGAATCATGACAGGGTACCGGCACCTTGGTGGTTCCTTCACATCTTGTCAATGACGTCAATTTGACGTACTTATAATAACCTCAGTGTCGCGTGCCCAAGGCATTCCGACAAGTTCTTGATAATCAACAACCAACATAGGGCATGTGGCCTCTCGCAAAAGGTAAATGCCAACCACGAAGGTACCGACAAAATTTTCGATTAACCAGACAACACCCCGGCACTTTCGTTTGATTATCAAGTTCTTATTTTTTGCGAATGTCAAAGTGAAGCTCACAAATGCGACAACTTCCCCGCGTATTCATGGTTCCGTTGTAGCAGTACAGCGCCATTTCCTCATCCGCTAGCGTGAGTGCCCTTTGGCGTTGTCCGCTGACGTAGGTGTACTTCGTCATCTGATTAACATAGGACTGGTGGTATAGCCAGTGAGCGCTTGTTCTTTAAATTGCCACTTCGGCCTCATCATTTTAATGGAAGAAACCGGTACTAGCAAGAAGCTTGTGGAGAGGTAAGGAATTGGTAGCAAATTTGTGGATGGAACGTCATAAGTATGATGCGAGTTCATGATAGCTGCACAGTTCTGTTGCACAAAATGGGCGGATAATATTGAGTACTGCGGAAGTTTTGTCCGGATCGGGCTGGATGCCACCTTTGCTAACGAGATGTCTAAGATTATTGCTCGTTGTGCTACTGAAACGTCCCTAATTTTTTATTTATTTGAACTCCCCAATGAGAAGGGCATGAGAGTACTTTATCTATGGGTTCCAGATAGTCATCAACAATAGAGTAAACCGCAAATATATCACCCAAACAGCATAGGCAAGTTTTTCGCTTGTGACTATGAAGAACAATGTTCAGAATACTTTGGAATGTAGCAGGGGCAGTGCCAAACTCGGAGGGCACTATGTTGGGTTTCTGAAGCCTGTCCGGCTTAGAAAAGGTGGTCTTTTCTGTGCCCGCTTAGGTAATTGAACTTTACCAGTATACGAAACGAAGGTCAAGGGAGAAGTACTGAGCGCCTTGCAAAAATAAAAGGCATCGTCTTTACGCGGGGCATCGAATATACATTATTTCATGTGATCTTGTTCAGTGCGCTTTAATCAGCACAAACTCGCACCCATCTACCGTTCTTTGCTTTTAAAACAATGGGTAATGACCAAGAGCCGATGTTTATTTTGAACATGCTAGCCACGTACTCCTCGATGGTTTTGCGTTTCGTCAAGGAGAGTCGGTAGGGACGACGGCAGAGTATATGCGATAAGTGTATATATCATAGTTAACCCCTAAAATTCAGTACAGAAAAGCAGGCCATCAAACAGACTAACACGCTCGGCGCACTGAATAAATACATTAAAATCCCGTCATGCATGAAGCTACGAGGAACAAAGCCAGGCTTTTCAATGGCTATTTAATCAACGTCTCTATTCATTTTCCACAAAAAGATTACATGTGTATTAGCTGTAGTAAGCGATGTTGATTGTGGTAACAGCAGGCAAGAGTTCCATAGTTTTTCTCAGTTGAGCCACCTGGCTTGCTTTATTGACATAAAAAATGCTCACAGTAAAAGAAAAAAACATTGTCTTATAGTATGGATGATAGTGGACAAAAGACTGCTCTAACCAAAGTCGTCCGCCTCATCACGCATTACCCTTGAGGATCGTGCAAGTTATTTTCTCAATAATTATTAGTCCCAGACCTATCCACGTGGTCTGCAGTTTTGCTGAAGGGAAGAAAACTGCGAGTAGCACTCGTGTCGTGACGTTCTTTTAGCACGAAAATGTTTTATACCATGATCCTGTAGGGCTCCGTAGATGTAGGTCTGTCATTGATATGACATTGCAAAATATTTACTAGCAGGTTGCGAAGAAAGAAACAAGAACAATAAGTTGCAACGCGGGGCGTCAAACCAGAAATTTGTCGTTCTCCAGCACACGGCGCAGGCCATAAAGCCACAAAATGTTAACAGTGTGCCATTTATATGCACCAGCCACTGCTGGGGGGCCTCCGACTAATATGTAAGAATTGTTACAGTTGTGAGACGAACAATTAGGAATTGCGACCGCTTGTGTTCGTTTTATGTATACTTGTGCGTTCGTTTCGTGCATCGTTCTTGCTGTTTCAACAGTGTGCTTCAAGTGTCGAGCTGGGATAGTTTCTAGTCCTGTGTATGCTCATTTCGTGTGTGCTTTCTGTTTAAGGTGTGCGCTGCAAGTTTCGAGCTGCATGCCGTTTTTTCGCGTGACATTGCAATTTGCCTCATTAATATTTAATCATTCGCCCTTATGGCGAAACAATACACATCAAACGCTCAACTACCTCTGGGAAGACACGTTTCACTTTCGTGTTATACCGTTTCTTTGAAAGAGGGATTAGCCCTCATAAATATTGTTTATTGATGGAAGTCAGGGATATACTCACGTTCCGCCATTTTTTCTGCCATGAATTTGGACCCACTCCAAGCCCGAAGTGGCCAGGCGGCTTGCCACAGCGGTACTCACCCATGTGAAGGGACCGTTCTCCAGGACCACAAAATTCCAGAGGTCTTTGTTGTCATTTACGATCAAAGTTTCTGTGATGGCCTGAACAAGTGAATACAATGGCGCACTTGGAGGGTGTCATATCGTTTTCACGAAGCGCAACAGATGACCACCCTTGAACATAGATAGTGGCCAGCCGGAATATCTTTTCAGGCTCGAGGACAAACTGCTGTGGTTTGGCACAGTTTTATTGTTCACATATTGAAACTTAAATTGTGATAAACAACGCTCCAGCATCTATGATCGACCTTTTTTACAGCCTGTGCCAATAGTACAGATAAATATTTTTGTTCCCCGGCTCACACTTTCTATTCATTTTTTTATGTAAAGAAACTAACGATACGCATTTGTTCACTTTACATGAATCTATGTATTTATAAATCAGTAAGCTATATTGCTACACAGGGTGCAATCGTTCGGCTATCATGTATTCTCTATCAATAATATGTTCATTGATCTTAATGAAAACTCTCTTTCTCAAACCGCAATTTACCTGTCGTGTGAGCTTGAAGTGTAGAGATAAACGTCACAAATTTGTAATTTTTGAGTGAATGCATTGCAAGAAGTATTTTGTCGAAATACTAAAGAGGGGTCATTTCACACCGTTTTCATGCAGAGGACTTTTAAGGCTAAAGCAAAGAGAACTGAAATATGACGCTTGGTAGATTCAGCATTCGAACTGCGATAGTCTTAGCACCAATATTCTCTTTTTTACTTCAACCTACAGCCTCCAACAACTGAAACATTTTGAGAAATCTTCAAAGAATGATTGACTGACTGATTGATTGATAGATATGTCGGGTTTAACGTTCCAAATCCATTATATCATTATGAGAGATGCCGTAGTGGAGGGCTCTGGAAATTTTGACTACCTGAAGTTCTTTAACGTGCACCCGAATCTGAGCTCATGGGCCTACAGAAATTCCGCCTCCATCGGAAATGCAGCCGCCACAGCCGGGATTTTATCCCACCACCTGAGGGTCAGCAGCCGAGCACCTTAGCCACTCAAATACTGCGGCGGGGTGAGCTTCACAGAAGACAAGAGGCACCCTTTAAAATAGTGGAACGGTTAATTCCTGCAGTTTAAATATAGTTGATGTCTCCGAACTTTTTTAGTTGCTTTTTGAGCCCCTCATGATCATGTCATGCTTTTGGGATGTGAAACTGCAGATAATATAATTAGGTGCACCTAGAAGGAAAACTTGTTAAAACCTCGCAGAATAGTTTATATATTGGTGGCGTATTGTTCGCCGCCATGGCTGGTCGCTGTGGCAACTATTGCGCACATTGACACAAAAAACAGGGATGTAGTGGAATTACAACCCACCAACACTGCGTGGCAATCGAGCATTCTACCACAGCCATGACAGTGTTTCGCAATCTTCCGCTAAACCACCACACACAAGCATCATATCGAGCGAGTAATCGCATTTCCGGATGTTATAATGCGTAAAGAAGATCAAGGCAATATCAGGTGACGTGAAACTTTAGAAATATAACCAGTCAAACGCTGACAGCCTAGCCCACTTGTTACAAAATTCTGAGCTGTAAATTTGTATTTTCATTGTTGACAGGATAAACAAATTGTGCAGGTACACTGGCGCGTGTAATGTCTCATAGGTACGTAGTGACCAGCTCGCAACTCCACTAAATAATGAATCAAGGCACATTGGGTGATCCTCTACTCTAAAAAATAATGATGTATGGCGTAGCACACACCTTGCAACTGCACGCGAAGTAGTAATGCCAATTGAGTTCACAACGGGTTCTAGTAAGGCTCGTGCTGTGTTCCCCATGCAGGCCTGCCGTTGTTTTTTCCCAGCTATATATACTAAGCGCTCACCTACTCAAGTGGCAGTGTCCATGTGGCTTTTTTGCCTCGTTTATAAGTTCGTGTTTATGTATGCAAGTAAAATCGTGATCATCACTATGGATGGTGATAACCATGTTCCAAGCGAACACCTGCGTTCGCTTGCAAAGTCCGTTGCCCTACTATGATCAGTAGTTGCGTCTGCCCGTTTTTCGTAATGGTAAAAACTTTCTCAAGGCAGATATTAGTCTCAAGACACACAAGCGAAAAATTTCTCAAACACACAAGGGTGGCGTACTGCAGAAGCACAAACAAAATAAAAAGAAACAAAAGAAAAAGCCTGGCCGACACGGCGAGCTTCATGGCCAGAAAGGGCTATTATGCCCTCAACGTTATGATCATAAGTACCGTTAGGATCCTTTCTGACTCGCCCAATGGAGTAGTTGTTCAGTTTTGACGTCGGAGCTGGAAAAATTACTGATTCGAAGAATAAGAGAGAACCTGTGGAGAAATAGGTGCGTGCTAGTTGGTGGCTCGCATGGCCTTGGTAATAATAGGTGGCAAGTGTTTTGTGCGCGAGCCAATTGCCGTTTTTGTAGTGGCGTGCATGCGCAATTGAGTTGTGCATTTTAGAGGTAATCGGTAATATGGGCAGCAGACTTGGCAAACATATATGCACGACAGGAAAGTGTTTTCAACACGAAAGTGCTTACAATCACAGTTGCATGAGCTGGCTTTTGCACTAACGAGTGTTTTTTTCCAAGAGCAACACGTAGGTTTTTACTTATTGATCTTTCAGTTGAAGTCGTAGCCATGTGTACAGCAGAGGAGGGGTCCTTGCCCTCCTCCTCCCTCCTCAGTGTGTCACACCCTGTGTTTCCTTCTAATTGAAGCTTCTTGTACCAATGACTGTACTAGCAGGCATTGGTTGCTGCGTATGCGTACAAAAAAAAAGGATTTATTCTGAGTGTAAATGCCGTAGTATTTTATATCGCTACTCATCACAGGTGTGCAACGGATGGCTGCGCATCCTTGTCATGGACCCATGATTCCCAGGTTCATGCCACGACTCCTGGCTGTTGGAACACAACGCACTCCGTTCACGCCTAGCTGCACATCTGCAGCCTGGCGAATATCCCCTTGGTAAGTACTAATGTGTACTAACTGGGGCAGAGCACTCAGCTTTTATGTTTCAATTGCAGGAGACGCAGTGTATTTTCTCGAGTCATGGCTCCTCATTTCAGTCTTTGGCAGGCAACCGTGCAACACTTCCAAAAGCTGATACAACAAGGAGGACGCATCCATGCGCACAGTTGTAGAAAGATGTATCGCAGTGTTGAAGAGCAAGTTCACCTGCTTGCAGCATTTTTGAATGATGCTCTACAACCCCGATCGGGCAGCGCAAATCATCTATGCTTGCTTTGCTCTCCACAACATTGCGTTGCATGCAGGCGACTGGACCTTGGACGAGTATGTTGTGGACATGCCACCAGCTGGGGATGACGATGGGAAGCCAAGGGAGAGCCATATGCTCACACCACGCAACGTGCTGCTCAGAGGCGGCAGCAGCGCAGCTCTGTCTTGGGCCTTTTTTGAAGTACAGAGAAATGGTGAGTTTTCATGTTTTCATAACACACACATAATTTATGCTGATTCAAGTGCATCCAGACATGACAGGGCTATGTTTGCCACATTTGAATACACAAAATACTTACTCGTGCTTCAATATGAATCAAGGTGGCAATGTGAAAATGTTGCATTTTCTTTAAATAGCACATGAAATATGCAACAGAAACACCCTTTTCCATATCAGTGATCACAGTCACAACAGACTAGACTGGAGCAAGCGTGTATGAGCGGCACTCTGTGCTGAATGTTGCCATAATAAAATTGTGCGAACAATGCAGCAACGTCACACAATTTCTTTCATCGGAATGCATAAAAATTGCGATTACATTAGTAACGTGTTGCATGAACACATGAGACATATGTCCGTATCTCCTCATAGTGACTGACTACAAGCATTCAATTGTGCACGCCAGGCTTGACAAGCAATTGTGCTCGTCAAGTTGTGCTGGTTTTTTGTTCATTGTTCTAAACACTGTAGGAAGGTTGAACTAACATTTCATTTGAATGCTCAACTGCAGTCGCGCTGCAATGCTAGAAACTACGCAAATCAAGACAGCAAGCAACAGGTGAGTTGTTTTGATAACATTGATTGATTGATATATGGGGTTTAACGTCTCAGAACCACCATATGGTTATGAGAGACGCCGTAGTGTAGGGTTCAGAAAATTTCAACCACCTGGGGTTCCTTAACCTGCACCCCAATCAGAA
Organism: Rhipicephalus microplus; assembly: GCF_043290135.1. Classification (NCBI taxonomy): domain Eukaryota; kingdom Metazoa; phylum Arthropoda; class Arachnida; order Ixodida; family Ixodidae; genus Rhipicephalus; species Rhipicephalus microplus. The sequence continues at coordinate 452,157,857 of NC_134710.1, forward strand.
AACACGGGCCTACAGCATTTCCGCCTCCATCGGAAATGTAGCCGCCGCAGCCGGGGTTTGAACCCGTGACCTGCGGGTCAGCAGCCGAGTACCTTAGCCACAAGACCACCGCGGCGGGGCGTTTTGATAACATACAGCATGAATAATTGGCTCAGCAATTTTGCGGCTGCCAAATCACACCACGTTCATTATTTATTCCCGCAATGAGTCGTTTACAATGAAAACTAGATGTAAGCAATCGCTGATATATTGCTGTGATGATGACCATTTTCGTTTTGAAACTGTGCGACATGACCACTTACTAGCTTAGTGCTCTCAAAAAAGACTTGAATGTAGTTATTGTACCTTAACCTCATTGTGCTGAAATGAAAATATCACAGTGAATTGTAAAAGAGTGTGATGCAAAAAGATATAACATTACTGGACCATGTGGTATTGCTGTATAAAAAGCGCAGTGAGCTAGAAACCATAGTGGGGCAATACAAATACCGCAGAAACACTCACTGAAAATGTCTACACACGTGGTTCCTGTGTGAATGACTAGACACCTTTGAAAGGGGGGGAAATAACACTGCCATTGGAGCAGCTCAAACATATATTGAGAAATGCACATATCAAACTTAAAATTGCTGTACTCCTTGTACAAAGTAAATTCTAACCTAAATCTAGTATATCTACTAAATTCAAACAAAAAAACGTATAATATAGAACATGAACGGCAACACGTAAACATATCAAAAACACTAAACGAATTATAAATGACAAAAAGTTGAAAACATGGCGAAAAACAAACTAAACTATGTATATGTCTCCCGAAGCGTACAAAATTGAACATGAAGAGCAGCACCTAAACACATTGAAACCGACAAATCATTGATGAATGATGACAAGAAAAAACATTGAACACATGACGAAAAATTAAACTCAACTACGTATCCCTTTCTCGCAGAAAGCCTTCAGCCATGGCCAGCGCCCTCCTGCACCGCTGCCGCCTTCTCCTGTGCCGCTGCCACACGCCTTGCTGCAGAGGCGACGCGAGTGGTTGATTTTTTCACCTCCCGCAGCAACTGTGATGAATCATCATGGTGTAAATTTTTAAGTGAGCTGCCGGTAAACTTTTAACCATCTCGTGGCTGGAAGCTGCTGCTGCTGCCAAGAATTGCAACGCTCACAACAATTTCTCCTCAGTTGAAGATCAACTGGCCTGATGGCATCCTTTGAAAGTGTGAAGCTTTGTGTACAAGCTATGCCCTCCTCGTGCGAACCAACAAACATTTGTTGAAACTACTCTTTAATATCCTCAAATGCATCTCTCACCATGAAACAGCCCTTTTCAGGGCTAACCAACCTTTTGCCCGGCAGTTTATCATTGCAGATACCCGATACAATGCCCTCAACACAATGCATGGTTCTTGTTTACAGCCCAAGTTGGTTTCAGTCATCATAATAGAGCATGGAGAATGCTTATGCCCCTTATGTAAAATGTAAACAAAGGGTCTACTCACCTTGAGCACCTTGTCGCTCTGCTCAAGGTTCCGGTCCTGCGCTCAATAAAGCACTAAGTTCTCAGATGCTTGCGTGTTACTGTGTCACTGCCACCTTCAGCCGCTTCAGTGGCCTCCACATCCATTACCACCGCACCAGTGGGAACATCCGCCTGCTGGAAAGTGTAGTAAGCATGATCTTTCAAAAAGTGGGTATTCATTACTCTGGCTATTTCGCAACCTTACGTACTAAAAATCTGCGGAAATGTTCTGCAGCTATTCAGTGGTCATTGATATCATGTATTACCATTTTAGTGCATGCACTTGCCCGCAGGCATTGCGTGTTTTATGATAAATTGTTACCCCTTGTACTGCAATGGCTGTAAACTGAGATTTTAGGTAATAAACCTACCCAGTTTTGAATTCTTTCTCCTGCGCTATTTTCTCGTTTAACAAGGTTCCGCTAAAGGTGCCCCTTCAGATATCAAACTCTGTCATGGCACCGCTCAGGATCCCAGTAAACTGCGGCGGCAGACCACTTACCTGTTGGTAGGTGAGAACCGAGACACAACTGAATCGTGTCATTGCAGTCAACTGTAAAATCCGGCCGCGGAAGCCAGGCAGCCAACCACCTCTAGTGCCCCTAAAAATATACACCAATGTCAAAGAACAAATCCCCCGCGCCATTCGATGGTCACTCACGTTTGTGCCTCTCTGATGGCGGTGGCGTGACGGCGGGCCTCGTGCATCGGCCTGCGCCACCAAGCCTGCCACTCCAGCGCAGGCACTTCATGGTTCAGCACGTCGCTGAGCTCTTGCCACAGCCGCCGCCGGTCGGCGACGGTGACGCCGTGCCACAGCGCGATGGCTTTCGCCATGAGCTGGGGATGTTCGTCCATAAAGGCGAGCACCAGCGCGATCTGAGCCTCGGAAACGCGGATGAGTCGCTGCTGCTGTTGGCTACTGGTGCCGTTGCCTTCCGCCATGATTGCGCTCGACTGAGCCAACAGCTTCGAAAGTTGCGCCTTTTAGGTTTGTAGAGTGGTGAAGATTCGGAAACAGTAACTGCTTGAAACGGGGTTGTACTTAGCGCCACTATTTACCGTCCCGCAAAATTTGGCGTCATTTCCAAACAATCACAGAAAAAATACGTTTGGATTATGCCGTATTCCTTATTCGACGTTTGAAAACTAATTCCAACACATTTTGATAGTGAGCAATAAGAGTTAAACATTTTCAACACATTACAAACACTTTTCGCTTTGCTATGTGGTCCCCAATTCAACGTCAAAATGACTACGCAAGACTTCATTTTCCTCATTGGCTGTTAACTGGCGCGACCGCTGCGGACCGCCCACTTTTTGACGTCACCGACAGGCCACCTCCGTCCGGATTTAGAATTTTTATATAATTGCACCACTGAATTGAGGAGAGCATCAGGCGCGGCAAGTGGAAAAATGCAGCTTCATTCTGTGCCAGCGGCAAGGTACCTTTTCCATGAATTCATTTTCTTCGTGCAATAATTCTTACTACCACCACACTTTAATGAAAAACAATAAACTTCACGTGCCCTATAACTTTCTTGTCTTTATTATAGGCTAGTTTTCATTATTCTTGAGATTGATCATCGGTACGTTGCGTTTAACGACACAAAATCACCATGACAAACGCCGTTGGAGAGGGCTCCGAAAATTTGTACCATCTGGGTTTTTTTAACTTGCAGTCAAATTTGAGCACACGGGTCTACGGAATTTTCACCTCCATCAAAAATGCAGCCACCACAATCGGCATTTCATTCCGCGACCTGCAGGTCAGCAGCCGAGTATCTTAGTCACTATACCAATGTGACGGGGCAAACTTGAGAAAACAATTCGCTATGATTCACTGTATTGTTGCGCGCGCGTAAATAAATTTTTGCATTTTGACTACTGAAATAACCAGGGACTGTGAATGAAATGCCATCTGATATTGGTAACCACCACATGAATTATGTCATTACCAGTTTACTGTTATGGTCAGTTGCGAGCACCCAAGACACTTACAGAACTAACTATTCGGGAGTACTGAGGTTGGAATAATACCGACACAACAAAGCTCGCCGACCGTTGTGTTTGTGGTAGCAAAGAGGACAAAAAAAACGAGTGTGTTTCAAAACGGGATGTGCAGCTACTGTCCTGGAGAATAAGATAGAGACGCATCTTTTGCGACTGACAAATCTGGAAGGCACGCCAGCAGCATATCGCACACAGATTGTTTTGCAAAGGAGGAAATTATGATGTTTTTCACTTGCAGGTACGAAGCACGTTGTTTTTTCCTTCGCGACAACCAATCCAAATTTCACCGGAAGATTTGCAGTGGATCAGCGCTTTTCACTGGTAATTTTAGAGAAACTCTCACTGAGGTGGATGGCTGTCACTGCTCCACTACCGAGTAGTGGAATCGGGCATAAGTGCGACGAGCAGAATACGTCCCTTCTGTCATTGTTAGTTGGCTGAGCTTTGCAAAATGGCTTTGTTCGCTGCTGTGGAAGAACTGCTTTCTAGAGACGAGCACGTCCAGCGTCAGCGGACGAGCAGCCGGAGGGATTACGATGTGTTCGTCTATATTTGTCAGCGCAACACAAGGAATTGTTATCCCTGCTTTCCGCAATAGCGTGGTAGAAATGTGCGCTTTCTAGTGGTGACAAATTTCACACGGAAACGTAAAGAATGAAAATGAAATCTTTCCCGGCGCTGGTTTAGTGACGTATACGTAAAAAACCGGCCAGAACAATCTTCCGTGGGGCATTCAAAAGTTTCAATTGCAGATTTGGCTTGGTGGAATCCGCGTGCTCGCTCCAGAATTTTGGTGGCCCCACAGAATCTCCCAGTGACAAATGCCATTAGGACGTTCGGAAAAACACACGCAGTGACGAAGGAAACCCGAGTTGGCTGCAACCATTGTGATGGTTTTCTTCTCCTCCTCGTACAAACAAAATTTACGCTGCATTGTTCCAGCAATTCTCAGTACCACTACGACTGACAGTTTTTCATTAAAATAAGGACAACTCCTACGCACTGTCATGCTGACGTTTATCATTTCTTTATATGAAAAGCGCTCCACCAGTCTAGTACTAAGTAGGAGCCGTCTGTCTTGAATTTCTAAGACATGTTTACACTGCTCGAAGAAGATAACACATCACAAACAAGGAACACGCACGAACACGAAGCGCAGATTTCCAACAATGTTCATTTCATGAAAATACGGAGTTTATAAATTGCACTGATAATCGTGCATTCTGCGCAAATGGGGCAATACGACGTGCGCGCTACAAACGTGCAACAATGATAATGTGCCCACCTGAGAAATATATTTCCTGGCATGATGAACGTAACTGATTTCATTGATTGATATGTGGAGTTTCATGTTTCATAATGAAGATGGCGACAAGTAGAGTAGAGTTTAAACAGAAGTTTAAACTCTACTAGCTTTGAAGAATTCCTCAATAACCTCACTCTCTATATTGTTCTTGCCTTGGAAAAAATTGTTGTTCTTCGTCGCTGAGGAAAACCGCTCTTGCAGTTCTTGCAGGGTAAGTGTTCATGAATTGTTTGTGTACCTGAGGGTGTTCAAGGAAGCAGCGTTTAATTTTAACGTTATACGACCAGCCACATGACAATACAATGTCACAAATAACATTACATATTCATTTAGTGTACTCAGTCTTGTTCGTTTTGCTTGCCTTTTTTTCTTCTGAAGCACAGAATACTTGCCTTTTTTGTTCTTTCGTGAGCAGAGTTCAAGCTTGCTGGAGTTCGGAAGGCGCTGAAAACAAGACGTGAATCTCATGCCTTCCTGCTGCTTTCTTGAGATTGTTCTACAGGTCATCATAATAGCGCATTTTAAATGGTGACAATTCATTCACGATTTGCAATTCTTTTTGCAGACTTTCTTTTCTGAAACATTCTTTCCCAAACACTTTGAATTAAGTGACCGGGGTACCCGGCAGGGAGCAAGCGTACAACATGGCTGTTGAAACTGCCTATAACAAAGGGTGTTCAAGATTTCTGCAGGGCTTAGAGTTCATTTTCCAACAATGAGTTTGTTACCTTATATGAGCGCACACTCAAAACTTGTCAAACGAGGCATCACCATGCTTAGTGTGCTCTCAGCCATACACTAGTACTGCACACTCTCGGCTGTAGCCAGTTTCACAATTCAAGTTCCGCGCCTGCTGTCTGCCGTGTACCCAGATTAATTTATGCGCAGTGGTTCTGAAATACTGCTTCAGAACTTCTGAAGAAAGGCAACAGCAACCCGGGAATTTAGTCACCTTTTGTTATGTGACAATTTCATTGTCCATTGCACAACATCAATAAAGTAGCGCAAAGGTAGGCGTTAGCGTCATGTTCTCAGGGCCATGCGAACTCAGGAAAGTGTACCATAAGCTTAGTTTCAGTAAGCTTAGGGCACACTCCGAGCATTTCGAGTGCAAATGGCGAGCGTTCCGAGTGCAAAAAGATCTCTAAGAATCAGTACACTGAATGCAAGGCCATTGTTATTTGTGAATTGCCGTTCTCACAAGGACAATCGTATGTCGGTCTAATCGGACCTTAGTTCCATGAAATCATTCAGGAACACGAGCTATTCATACACACTCTTTCGGGCATTAATCTTTCTTTACAGTTCAAGAACTTCAACAGCTACTTTCCTCACCTAGAAAAAAAATAAAATTACGTACCAAGAGAAGAACAAATACACAAAAGGAAGCCACTCTTCTTAACAGCAAAAAGTTACACTTGCGTTATTTCACCTTCATTATCCTCATTATGCTAGTTATTAGTCTTTAGATAGGCACATTAGGAATTTTCTGGGTTTGTAACGCGCACGTGGTCTGGCGACATCTCCGCTGAATGTAAAAATATCATCGTGGTTGGTACTTGTTAAAACTCATTAACGCTGTTGTAGCTCAAGAAACAGTTGAAAGTGTGCGCTTTTTTTGTGTGCGTGCCTTGGTGTTTAACGACGTGTTGACATTTTTTTGCAGAGCTTAAATATGCTTTCGAAATTGATGAACCAACTTGCCCAAACATATGCGTTAATATATTCTATAAAGTGGCACGTTTTTGTTATCCGTGTACTTACAGCTACATCGAACACATAAGTTTCAGTTCCCGTAAAAGGTTTCGGCGTAATTCAATGTTAACTCACCAGTCCCGCCGAGGTGAGATAGAAGTTGTCCCAGGACACCAGCTTCCCAGCGTAGGAGGACATGGTGATCGTGTGCCCCAGATTTATGCGTTCTGAAATAATACCATGCTCTTAAAATGATGGCTCAACAAAAAGTAAACACGCCATGCCAGGTGAAGAAACCGGAGAACAGAAAAGCACGTGACGGCTTCTATCTCTATGTCACGGTATAAGCCGTGTTTCGTCGAGAATTATTGAACGTTGGCCTACATACTGTTCGAGCAGTGTTCTCTACCAAATCTTTTTGTCGTTGCACCTCCGCTTCTCGCTTTGGTTCCAACTACTCTCGACAGCGCAATTTGTCCGATTGGCATACACTGGACGACAAGCCTCATGAGTCAACTGCCGACGTGTCGGCCATATTGCTCACAACTGTCGTAATTACTGGACTCCGTTGGCACATTATGGGCCTCCAATCCAGGCCATTTCTGTCCACCAGTTTTCCTCAGCATTTGATTCCCCTATGTCGACCTCATTCTCTGATTTTGCCGCACTTCTGACGAGACCTCGCTACGCTTGCTCACTATGCTCTGCTGACCGTCTATCTCGTTAACCGCCTCAACGCCGTCCTGCCGCTCCGAACTATTCGCAGGACCCGACCGGAAAACTGGGCAGTGCAGCTTCTGGAGGTGGCGCTTCATTGACAACGACCTCTGCTAGAAATCCTCACGTAACATTACCAACCACCCGGAACCTTTAGGGCGTTACTTTAGACAATGTGCCTGTGCGCGCGTTGATCAATACTGGGGCGCATGTGTCAATCATTAGTGCTGCTCTTCGTCGCCGACTGAAGAAAGTTGTCACACGTCCACCTTGAACCGAGCCATTCTAGTCGCCGACATGGGAACTGCCGCTATTATTGGCATCTTTTCTGCCCTTGTTACTATTGCTGATCGAAGCACTACTGTTCTTTTCACCGACATCGAAAATTACCCTCACGATCTATTTCTAGATATGGATTTTCTAACCACTCCCTCGGTTCTTATAGACTGTTCAGCTGGCTGTCTTGATCTTGAGATGCCTCTACTTTTCGGTCTGACCAACACACCCCAAAGCTGTCTCTGCTGCATCAATTTCGCTCACCTTCCGCCTTTTTGTGTTACACATATACACCTCTTCTCTACCCCATTTGTACCTGATGGCAATTACATGGTTGCGCCAATTCATGCCGTTATGCTTACGCATGGCATCGCTGTTCCATACACGATTTTGATGATTGTTCGAAACCATACATTCCTTCCTCTTGTCAATTTTGCCCTCGCTGCTCAAATCCTTCCCCAAGGTATCTATCTGGCCGACATTACTGCCCTACAAGACCATACTGTTGAGCCCTTCAGAGTGGGTGATTGCTGCAGCTAAAACCGTGATTCGAATGTATCACGTTCATCAGATATCGATGCTGAACGCATGGTCAATGGTCAATATACCTATGTTATTTAGACGACATTATCATTTTCTCGCCCCCCTTCAACTCCCATATTGATAGTTTAATGGCAATTCTTGAAGTTACCTGTCGAGCCAAACTTCAATTGAACTCTTCGAAATGCCACTTCTCTTGTCGTCAAATACCGTACTTGGCCACGTCGTAAATTCCACGGGGGTCCGCCCAGATCACAAAAAACATTTGCGCCGTTACGGGCTTTCCTGTCCCGAAATTTACAAAGGATGTTCACTGTTTTCTTGAGTTGTGCTCTTATTTCCGACGCTTTGTTAAGGTCTTCGCAACCATTGCACACCCACTCACAAACCTCTTTTTCCCAGCTCACAACCCCGCTTACAACACCGCTCATTTTAGCTTATCTTGATTCATCAGCTTCAACCAAGGTTCACACTAACGCTAGTGGGCATGGCATAGGAGCAATAATATTGCAACACCAGCGCGGACATGACCATGTTATAGCCTCAGCAAATCGACTGCTATCTATTTCCGAGCGCAACTATTCAATCCCAAAGCGTGAGTTCCTCGCTCTTGGGTAGGCGGTCGCCAAGCTTTGCCCATATTTATACGGCGCCCATTTCGCGTAGCCATCTATCACCACCTGCTCTGGTGGCTGGCCTCACTGAAAGATCCCACAGGACACCTCGCTCATTGGGCCCTACGTTTACACGAGAGCACATTCACCATAACGTACAAAACAGAGCGGCTGCATCAAGATGCGGATTGTTTATCCCGCTACGCCACGCAAGACGCTGCCCAAACCGACTTCTGCTCAGTCATTTTATCTGTGACGCAGTTGCTCAACCTTGGCAACGAACAGCGCCGAGATGCTTCTCTGCGAGCCATCGTTGACAGTCTCGAGTCAATGCTTCACGACGCATCTCTGCAAATGTTCCTGGTAGCCATAACCTCGATTCATATGACTATCACGTACTCCCAGTAATACCACACATCTTCCTGCGACTGTCCTGAGCTTCATGACGCTTCTTTGGCGGGCCGTTTGGGTGTTTCTCGCACATATGACCATGCACGTCATCGTTTCAGTTGGCCTGGTCTTGCCCGTTCTTTTCAATGCTACGTCACCGTTTTTGAGTTATGCCAGCGCCACAAAAAGCCATCTTCCCTGCCAGCAGGATTCGTTCAGCCGATCGACATTCCCACAGAACCTTTTTTCGAGTTAGCCTCGACCTGCATGTCTAATTCTCAATCTCCAACTCAGGCAAAAAATTGATTGCTGTCCCCACTGAAAATGCGACATGGTGCAATATCACACGAATACTTCCGATGAGTTGCGCAACCGATGTGGCGGCTTCCTGGTTTACGATATCATTTTAGTACATGGAGCTCAACGCCAACTCCTCACTGACCGGCGTCGCACCTTCTTCTCAGCTGTCGTTGATGAAATCCTGCACTGTTGCTTTGTGATGAATAAATTTGCCACATCGTATCATCCGCTAACGAACGGTCTTACGGAGGACCTAAACCGTGTAATAACCATCATGCTTTCTAAACACGTAGTGACTGATTATTAGGACTGGCACATTTGTTTTCCATATGTGACGTTCGCATATAATTTGTCGCGTCAGGACATTGCCGGCTATTCGCCATTCTATCTTCTATAGGGCAGAACCCCCCCCCCCCTACCCTTTGACACCTTTCTGCCCTCAGTCACTGAAATTTTTGGCAAAGCCATCGCACATGCTGACCACGCACGCCAGTTTGCCCGCAGGCGTTTGAAGGCCTCACAAGAGCACCAAATACAACTCTACGATTCTCATCAACGGAACGTTCTTTTTTTCCCACCGTGTTCCCTTGTGCTTCTCTGGTCAGGTCTTCGTTAAAAAAAACTGCTGTCACGCTACAATAGACCATACTTTGTCGATTGCCAGCTGACTGATGTTACGCATGAGATTGTTCCAGCCGATCCAACGCCATCATCGTCCGCTTAGAGGGACATCGTGCACATAGCTCGACTCAAGCCTTATCACCCTTCTTTCACCGCAAGCTATCAGCCCAAGCACCAAGACGGTGCTTCTACCACCAGGAGGTTGTGATACACAACAGCCGTCACAGCCTTGCTGCATGAAAGAGAAAGACGACGATGGTTGCTGGTTGTTGATGAACTGGCGTCATAATGCCTGCCGAGCTTTTTGAATCATATATAAAATATTATATAATTAGCTTGTAACAATACAACAACAATATTACTACTACCACTAGTATATTAATAATAATATTTAAACAATACTACTACCTTGCAGCAGTATATGTAGTCGCGCAAATCCTTGCAAGACAACGCCACTATTCACACTACTGCTGTCATTAGCATGTATAAGTGATATTGTACAACAAGATATCCTCCGATAGATTAACGCTTGTTCCCTTGAATATAGCATTTCTACAGGCGGTTCCATTAGTTAGACTTACTATTACGCATTACTCAACCGCATGTAATGCAAACTTGCATCCACAGCTCTCGTCAGAAGGCCGATGAGTGAAAGTGACGAGATGCAAAAAAAAACCTCAATTTTAGATTTTGTAACGAAGTGTCACGCAGAAAAGCGTATCACAATTTGTGCGGTTATTGCCCCACGCGCATCGCGGTATGCAGACCTGGTAGGGCACTAAGGGAAAGTGCTAAAGCAACAACACAACTGAGAAAGAAAAAATTCGAGCAAACAAGAGACTGTCATGTTGATGTGCTCCATCAACAAGAACACACGCACGTTATCACCAGCCCTCACTGGTGAAATATGGCGGAACAATAAAACTATGTCGGTCTGCAAAGTGTTATTTAATTAGCTTAGTGGCACCAGTACCAGCAATAGAACAGGAGTTCAGTCAACGATAAATATTTTCGCGTGGTAGCGTTGCGGTCGCAGTATCTTGTATGTTAAGATATAAGATACAATATCGAATGTAACGGAAATACAGATACTCGTCTTGCAAGAAGTATCGAATGCAGATATACGATAAACAAGTAGTATCTACGGTATTATATAACATTCATGTGCTTCTTACGATACTGCGAAGCCCTGCTTCAAAGTCTCTAACGCCATCCACAAGACCACGTCAGCGTATCATCCGCAAACTAATACCATGGTAGCGCATTCTCACTGAACACTGTCCGACATTATCTCAATATACAGCCCGTGTTTGCTCGTGGATGGCCGTGCACCAACTTTTGTTTTTGACACCACCTTTTTGTCCGCATCTACTTTTCCACATTTGTCCCTCCCAGAAGAGATTGCTGTGGCAGGGGTCGCGCTATGTGCTGCGTTAAATTGACTGCGCGAAACTGCTACCATACAGCACAAGAGGAAAGTCGATGTTGATGCGAAACGTCCAGTTCTGTTCCGGCCAGGTGACGAAGTCCTTCTGAGGACACCTGTTCTTGCAGCTGGGCTCTGCGAAAAATTCCCTCATAGATATTTTCGTCCATACACCCCGCTACAACGAACATCTGACGCCAACTATCAGGTCGTTCCTGTCAGTGCGAATAATCATCGTGATTGCTGCAGACCAAGATTCCTCAGTCTCTCAACTAAAATCATATATTTTGCATTCCTACCCTTCGTAACTTGCTGTTCATTTCCTCGAATAGTGAAAATAGTTTGAGCGCTGAATATGTACTTATTCAACTTTATTTGTTAACTAAAGAATTGCAATGATCCCCATCGTTTCTCACGTGGGCTGGACCGCTTTGGGTCCCTCAAGTCTCCATCGACTGCCGTACCGAAATTCATGTCATGATACTGTCGTGTAATCATATATACTATAAAAACTGGTTGAGCAAAGCTCTGCCCATGCTTCCAGAAAACATCTGGCGCGTGCAGGAATCATGCGAACCGTGTATCGTTGCAAACTGGGCTGTGGCTCAAAAGCTGGTTTGGTTTAGCTCATTGACGGGTTCGTTCATGGCTGATCGTGCCAATTTTTTGCTTTCTTTCAGAGTTTAGCTGTGACACTTGCAACAACTGCCTCAATCTGGCAGTTAAGGACATTGATGTCAAGCCACGAAAGCAAATATGTAGGCTGCACTGTTCAAGAGACGGAGGTCAACTTTGCGTGCTAGGTGCACCCCATATGTGACCTAATAGCCTACAAGTTAATTTGCTTGGGTCATAGGCACAGATAAGCTGTTCATCGTATTTAAAATATATATGTTCCTTCATGGCAAACTTATTTATTTTCGGGGTAAACTGAGGAAAAAATGTGGGAAGGCTGCAATAGGTTCTGCAAAGCTAGTCACAGCGAAGCTGGTTGATCCTAGGATCGGCGTACTGCAGCACAGGAATCACAACGATGGCGGCAAAGTAAGCTAATCTTGAAATAAGCAATGTGTTGGAAGTTATAGACTGTGATGTGCGTACTCTTCTTGGGCTATTGTTCATGCAATCTCACTATTGTCGACAATAATTTTGGTATTGTTAGTTTTGAAACTCCGGTAGATGGACTGTTTGATTCATGATTTTTCCTCAAAATAAATTTGACTATTCAGCAGGAGTATAGGAATTCGCATCACAATAAAAAAAATGGAATCGCATAGAAAATACTGCTTTAGTTACCCGGCACTTTCGAAAAGAAATAGGAGAGTCGTGGGCGACGCAAGTGCACAATAAAAAGCGTCAGTGGACGAAAACTTTTGTTACACATGAACTTGTCTAAAAGTCACACTCAGCGTTTTTGGCGGTGTTTACAAGGGTAGGAAGCAGTGAGTTCGTAACGTCATGACTTCAATTTAGCTAATCTTTCCTGGGCACACAAAAATTGCGACTGGGCCATGACCTGTTCAAAAAGCTTGTGTACATTCAAATTTTTATAGCATTCTGCGATGCCATCCGCTGATGCCACAATTCAGAATAGTTCACAAACAAGTTTTCGCAACACACTGATCTTTTCGGCAGTGTGGCCCCACCAAAATCTTCGTCAGTGCACCGTACTTTGTAACAAAGGCTCCGTGTTCTGATAAATTTGAAAAAAAAACAATAAACAGTCACTAGTAAAACATTTAACCATTCGGGTTTATCCTCGGAAAGCATGATTCCGAGCAACCTGGAAAAGTATGGTTGCATCCATTAAAACAACTTTTAGGGTTGTTGTGCGGAAAAATCAGGCGTTTTGTATTTCAAGTATTTGAGCTTAGATTTTTCCCTATACATCCACTTAGGCCTCAACCCGTTTTTATGAGGCAAAACAAGGTCCCCGTGCTTATTGATGGACTTCCTACGATGGCTTTGATAAACACTGAAGCAGCTATTTCAGTGATGAGTCTTAACTTCAAATTGTGGGTAGGACATAAAGTGATGTTTCGCTGGGACAGTTGTGCATTATTTCGTGCAGTGAGCGGGTAGATGCTGTGCTTTATCGATGTGTGTGTTGTTAGTGTTGCTTTGGGCGACAAGGTGTTCGAGGCTGAGTTCGCTGTCCTGATCAGCTCTACCCAAGACATCACCTTGGGGATCGGTTTTCTACACGATTGCGGTGTTACTGTAGATCGTGGTACTGGCGAAAAAACGCTATGATCATTTACTGACGATCCCAAACACTGTCGAGGATCTATCGCCGTCATTGGGGATGTTGTCTTGCCGCCCAACTCGATGAATAACGTTCTGACGCCTTTGACTCGGACGCCGGCACGTTTAGTGTTCTTGTGGAGCACATTTCTCTCAATCGCGCCAAGAAAAATGTGCTCGTTCTACATTGTGTTCTTTCTATCATTGATAGATGATCGGCTTTATGGGTGTTGAACTATTCAAATGAACCTGTCATGCTACCCTGCAGATTGCAACTCGTTGTGTTCAAAGAAAATGCACACAGTTTTATTGCAGCTTTAAGCGACGAGACCATCGACCCTATTCGTACAACGAACTATACAGAAGACAACTTTTTGATTGTGGTAAACAAGTCGCTATCTCCAGAAAGGTGTCAAGCTTTGGTCAAAGTCCTTGCTAAGCACGCTACTATATTTGACTTTGCGCAGATTGAATAGCAAATAAGCGCACCCGAGTCGCGCACTCACCACTGGATTGCCACAGGATCCGCTCACCCTATCCGGCAGAAACCATACCTTGTCTCTTCTACGGAGCGCGACGTCATTGCTCAACAGGTAGAAGATATGATAAAAAAAGGGTCATTCAAGAGTTGTGTAGCCCTTGCGCTGCCCCTGTGATTTTTGTCCGAAAAAAGGATAGTACATGGCAATTCTGCGTGGACTACAGACGGCTTAACTCTGTTACTAAAAAGCATGTCGACTTGCTTCACAAGATTGATGATGTCATCGATTGTTTACATTGGCATCGTGCTTCTCCTCCGTGGATTTTACATCTGGTTATGGGCAAATCCTCATGCATCTAAACGACAAAAAACGGCCTTCATAACCCCAGATGGTCTATTTGAATTCAACATAATGCCTTTTGGCCTATGGAACGCTCCAGCCACGTTGGAGCACGTCATAGACTCTATATTACATGGACTAAAGTGGGAAGCTTGTCTTTGCTACCTGAATGACAATAAACTGTTTGGCCGTACATTCGATGAACACAACCATCGTCTAGACATTGTTCTCACCTGCCTCGAGAGAGCTAAGCTCACCCCGAACTCTACGAAGTGTGACTTCAGCAACCGTGAGACTCTGAATCTCGGTCACCTGGTGGACAATCATGGCGTTCGACCCGACCCCCAGAAAGTCGCTGCAGTCAGCAGCTTGAAACAACCTCAGTTCTAATACGAGAGTTGCGAAGCTTTTTTGGGCTTATTCTCGTGCTTCCGTCGCTTCGTGAATAAGTCCGCCAACCTCGCTTACCTTTTCACGTGCCTCCTCAACAAGAACGCACCTTTTCGGTGGTCAGCGGAATGCAAGTTGTCTTTTTCGCAACTCAAGTTTGTTCTTACGTCAGGGCCCGTGCTTGGTCACTATGACCCATCTGCTGCCACAGAAGTTCATACCAACACCAGCGGGGTAGGTATCGGCACCGTCTTGGTCCAACGTCATAGAGCTGCTCAACACGTCGTTGCCCATGCCAGTCGCTGTTTAAGTAAACCGCAGCGAAACTATACTGTCACAGAGCAGGGGATCTGGAGCCGGCACGCTGGCGGACATGCAGCTGATTTCCCTGTTGTTCACGCAGGTTTTCGCAAGTTCTGGATTTGCCTTCGGGCTGGCTGCGATTGTCGGCAGCGCAGATCTACACTCTGGCCATAACCAAGCTTCAGCGGTGCTGTCATCTTCGGCGAGTATCGCATCCCACGCCTTGTCGGACCACGCCACGAATTCCGAGCCCGATATCTTCGATGACGAGCTCGGCGCGTGGCGGAACTTCAGTGATTGCCATCGACCAATCACCTACGGACATTGGCGCCCATGTGACCAAAATGAACCCTATATAGACGAGCAACGCTTCTGCCTCGTGGGAATTGGAGCCGGCACGCTGGCGGACCTGCAGCTGATTTCCCTGTTGTTCACGCAGGTTTTCGCAAGTTTTGGATTTGCCTTCTGGCTCGCTGCGATTGTCGGCAGCGCAGACCTACACTCTGGCCATAACCAAGCTTCAGCGGTGCTGTCATCTTCGGCGAGTATCGCATCCCACGCCTTGTCGGACCACGCCACGAATTCCGAGCCCACTATCTTCGATGACGAGCTCGGCGCGTGGCGGAACTTCAGTGATTGCCATCGACCAATCACTTACGGACATTGGCGCCCACGTGACCAAAATGAACCCTATATAGACGAGCAATGCTTCTGCCTCGTGGGATTTGGAGCCGGCACGCTGGCGGACATGCAGCTGATTTCCCTGTTGTTCACGCAGGTTTTGGCAAGTTTTGGATTTGCCTTCTGGCTCACTGCGATTGTCGGCAGCACAGATCTACACTCTGGCCATATCCAAGCTTCAGCGGTGCTGTCATCTTCGGCGAGTATCGCATCCCACGCCTTGTCGGACCACGCCACAAACTCCGAGCCCGCTATCTTCGATGACGAGCTCGGCGCGTGGCGGAACTTCTGTGATTGCCATCGACCAATCACCTACGGACATTGGCGCCCATGTGACCAAAATGAACCCTATATAGACGAGCAACGCTTCTGCCTCGTGGGATTTGGAGCCGGCACGCTGGCGGACATGCAGCTGATTTTCCTGTTGTTCACGCAGGTTTTCGCAAGTTTTGGATTTGCCTTCTGGCTCGCTGTGATTGTCGGCAGCGCAGATCTACACTCTGGCCATAAGCAAGCTTCAGCGGTGCTGTCATCTTCGGCGAGTATCGCATCCCACGCCTTGTCGGACCACGCCACGAATTCCGAGCCCGCTATCTTCGATGACGAGCTCGGTGCGTGGCGGAACTTCAGTGATTGCCATCGACCCATCACCTACGGACATTGGCGCCCATGTGACCAAAATGAACCCTATATAGACGAGCAACGCTTCTGCCTCGTGGGATTTGGAGCCGGCACGCTGGCGTACATGCGGCTGATTTCCCTTTTGTTCACGCAGGTTGGTTTGCATTATCCCATTCGGCCTTCTCGGCTATTGTGTGCGTTGCCGGCTCCTCCCACTTTGGCATTTGCTGATGCTCATTGTCGTAAAAGAGCGCGAGCGCCTCGAAGAACGTCTTTTCTGTTTGCTAAAAGGGTGTTTTATTTGTTCCTACTGTTGTTGCTTTCCGGCGATGTGCAACTTAACCCGGGCCCTGTTGAAATGGATATCTTACAAAGCCTGCAAAAAGGGCAGACTGAAATCCTAAATAAGCTAGATTCTATTGAATCCCTAATCGCGAAGCATGAGGGAATGATAGCGGACATAAAGGACAGCCTTGGAGCAACTAAGAAGCCAGTTGAAGACTTAGGCAAAATAGTTACAGACCATAAGGATGACATTTCGATTCTGCAGAAAGAGTTGAGGAATTCGCCGGCTAAGAACGTTGACCTGGAAACCAGAAGTCGTAGACAAAACCTTTTGTTTTGTGAAGTAGATGACAATAAAAAAAAACATGGGACGAATCCGAGGAATTGATAAAAAAATTCGTTGGCGACAAGCTTGGAATCGAAGTGGCATCGTTAGAAAGGGCACATCGCATTGGTGTATACCGAGAACAAAAAAAGCGACCTATCATCGCAAATTTCGCTTCGTACAAAGAAAGGCAAGAAATTTTGTCCAACGCAAAAAAATTGAAGGGGTCAGGTTTCAGCATGGATCGGGATTTTGCGCCAGCTACTCGGGAAGTGCGGAAGCGGTTATGGGAATACGGTAAAGCCCACAAAAGTGAGAGCACAAAAGTAAGACTGAACTTTGAGAGGCTTTCCCTTGATGAAGAAACGTACGTATGGGATGACGAAAAGAAAGAAGTCGTTTCATTACGAAAAAATGACGCGCACCTGAAAAAAAACACGCCCGACACAGCTTCGTCGCTGTTTTAATAAGTTGTAGAAGCATAACAAAAAATATGGACGAATTGGCGGGGCTTATCGAGTCTGTTAAAGCTGACGTAGTTATCAAAACGGAATCGTGGCTGCACCGTGATATCGGCGACTGTGAAGTATTTCCAAGTGACTTTGTCGCGTACCGCAAAGATAGACCAAGCCATGGGGGCGGTGTATTCTTACTTTATGGAGCCCCAAACTCGAAGGACTACAAAACACTTCAGTCGTTAAATGAGATTATCTCGGAAGTTTCAAACGAAACATTCCTTCTTGCTGGTGATTTTAATTTGCCAGACTTAGAATGGCATGATGGAATATGCGTACGAGGCACTGGGTGCCGCGCAAACATAGAAATGAAAAATATAATAGACAACTACGGCCTTGCCCAGTTTGTTACTTGCCCAACTAGAAATAATAACCTTCTTGACCTTGTGTTCTCAAATTCACCCAGTTTGGTGAATAATGTCAATGTTATTCCAGGAATCAGCGACCACATGGCTGTTGTTGCAGAAATCAAAAAAGAATGTAAAAACACCTCAAATCGTGCGGCAAGAAAGGTTTTTCTGTTCAGTAGGGGTGACTACACAAGAATAGTCGAAAAGCTAGAAGATTATTTGCCCGTGTTTGAATGCCTAGCTGAACACTACAGTATGAATGATTTATGGCTTAGCTTTAAGGACAAGTTGTTAGCACTCGTAGATAAGTATATACCTGCGAAACAAGCCGGAAAGCTTCGTAAACGCAAGAAGCCATGAATGACGTCCGGTATTTTGAGATTAATCCGGAAAAGGCGACGGGTTTTTGGTAAATTAAAGAAATCTGGAAGCAGTGACAACGTGAAAGAATTACAAGCATTAACGGAGCAGTATAAATCATGTGTGGAAAGCGCAAAAACGAAATGTTTCGAAGGGCTCAGCAATAAAATGAAAACTAATTCAAAGTGTTTCTGGCAATATAGCAAAGATTGTGGGTCTGATCATGTTGGAGTGGCTGAACTAAACTTTAATAATATGGTTGTAGTTGATGAGGAAGCAAAAGCTACCTGTTTAAACAAATATTTCCAGTCTGTATTTTTGCCCAAGCTTGACGTTCCTTCAAAACCACACTCAACCACGATTCCGCTGATGCCACCGGTAGAACTGAGTGTCCGTGGCATATGTTCTCTTCTAGAAAACCAAGATGAATCCAAAGCAGTTGGTCCTGATGGCATCTCTCCTCGTATTCTAAAGCGATGTGCACTGCCGATTTCCCTTTACCTTTATATAATTTATTCAAAATCCCTTTCAACGGGAACTCTACCCGAAGATTGGAAAATTTCTCATGTTGTTCCGGTTCATAAGGGTGGCTCAAAAAAAGATGTAACAAATTATCGACTCACTTCATTGACGTCAGTGGCATGCAAAATTTTTGAGCACATTTTATCCAAGCACATATTGACCCATCTTACTGCTAATAATGTATTAATAAATGAGCAGCACGGTTTTCGTAAAGGTTTTTCTTGTACGACGCAACTTGTAGAGTTCTTTAACGAGCTGGCTTCCAACGTTGATGAAGGTGGACAAACAGATTGTGTGTTTTTAGATTTTCGAAAGGCCTTTGACACCGTGTCACACTCCCTTCTCCTGGCTAAATTACAGGCTCTAAATTTCGACCCAAATGTGTTCATCTGGATAACCAATTACTTGCGGAACAGGCGTCAATGCATTCTTTTAAATGGGAAGTGTTCATCCTATGTTAACGTTACATCAGGCGTGCCCCAAGACTCTGTTCTTGGGCCTCTCTTATTTCTTATTTTTGTAAATGATATTTCTGTGGGTATTTCGTCACGCATGCGTTTATTTGCTGACGATTGTGTGTTATATCGACAGGTTCACAACGAAGGTGACTGTGCTTATTTGCAGAACGATTTGGATTGTATTGTACAGTGGTGCCAGAAGTGGCAAATGACGCTAAACCCCAAAAAGTGCGTTCATATGCGTGTTTCCAAAAAAAAAGAAACCAATAGTAACGGCGTACACCATAGATACGCATACTGTTATTACCGAACCAAAATGCAAATATCTTGGCGTTGTTTTGTGGCATGACTGCTCATGGAATGCCAATGTCGATCACGTTGCTGGCAAAGCGGCAAGGGCTCTCAACTTCATTCAGAGGAACCTAAGATTGGCACCACGAACATTAAAAAATACAGCCTATCTCACATGTATTAGACCGATTTTGGAATACGCATGTCCTGTGTGGGACCCGATGCAGGCGAACTTGATTGATAAGCTTGAAAAATTACAAAACAGAGCTGCGCGGTTTGTTTTAGGGCGGTACGAGCTGAGAGACAGCTGCAGTGCTAAGAAAGCTGAATTGGGTTGGGAATTGCTTTTTTTACGCAGGAAAAAACTGTATTTGAAGTTTTTCTTTTCTGTTTTTCATGGGTGGACTGGAATTGACCGTCATAACTATTTCAGTGAACCCAGTTACATATCTAGTCGACATGGCCACCGACGCAAAGTGAAAGAGTATCAAGCAAAAACGACCATGTTTTATAATTCCCTTTTTGTGATGACCATTAGAGATTGGAACCGGCTGCAAGACAAGCAAGTGTGCTGTATAAACGAAGAATTGTTTTATTCCATTCTGTAACCCCCCTGCTGTAACGCCTTTTTGAGCAAAGCGGGGCACTCACCGAATAAAGAATAAAGAATAAAGAATGTCTCTCGGTCATATTCGCCGTGTACAAGTTTCGCCCTTATATATATGTACGCCGATTTTCGATTATCACGAACCACCATTTTTTAAACTGGCTCAGTGGACTACGGGATCCATGTGATCGTCTTGCTCGTTGGGCGTTACGATTGCAAGAACACGACTTTGAAGTCTGTTACAAGAGCGGTCGTCGTCATGCCAACGCTGATTGCTTTTCACGGCTTCCCCTTCCGACAACCGAGTGTGACGCTGACAACATTGATGAATATTTGGCAGTTGCGGATGCTCCATTTCCTGACCTAACAACTTCCAAAGCATTGCAATGACAACAGTCTTGCTTCTTTTCTTATTTCCGGAACGAACCGTTCACATTGTTTCGTCGTGAAGGATGGCGTTCTTTACAAAAAGAATTATTCCGACGTAGGCCCTCGCCTACTTCTAGTTGTGCCTACAAGTTTGCGACAACACGTACTTCGAGCAATGCACGACGACCCAATATCTGGCAATATGGTCTTTTTCTAAGACATTTTGTCGCACGCAAGAACACTTCTTTTGGCCGACGATGCTTAAACGTTTGATTGCATACGTCACGAGCTGTGAGCAATGTCAACGCTACAAGCGTCCTACAACTCCGCCAGTCAGACTATACTTCATCATATAGCACCCCCTGGTTCACCAATCGACGTCATCAGCGTTACCTGCTCGGTCCTTTCCCGCTATCAACGAACGGCAACCGATGGATTATCGTGGGCATTGACCACCTCACACGCTTCGCCAAAACTGTGGCGATTCCTGCGGCAACGGCCACTCAAGTTTCACAGTTCATGCTGTCGCACGTTATAATACGCCATGGCTACCCCCGTGTCAACATCAGTGATCGTGGGCGGCAATTCGTTGCCGATGTAGTTGAAGATCTGCTTCGTCTTGCTTCGTTTCATTTTCGTCACACTATCCCGTGTCACCCACGGGCTAATGGTTTGACGAAACGAACTAATAAGAATCTCGTCAACATGATCTCTATATATGTTGATTCTGGACACAAAACATGGAACACCAACTTGTCATTTATAATTTTTCCATACAACAGTGCACAGCACTTAACAATGAGATGCAGTCTATTTTATCTGCTCGAAGTACGCCAACCCCGCACAGCTCTTGACACTATCTTTTTTTCTTTTTCCGAGACTGATGAAGCTACTCTCGCTGAAACCATTTGCCGCGCAGAAGAGGCCCGGCGCTTCGGCTGTCTTCGAACTTTCAGCTCCCAGAAACACTCTGAAAACCGATACGACGAAAGTCACTGGACGTATTGTTTGAGAAAGATGATTTGGTGTGGCTTTGGACACCGCTTCGCAAGCGCGGCCTCTGCCAAAAGTTTCTGGCCAACTACACTGGTGATTTTGTTGTCCTTGAACGTCTCAGCGATGTCGCGTGCGCAATATCTCGGCTGTTGTCTACTGGCCGCCGCAGAAGCGAGGCCAATGTTGTCCATGTTGCCCATTTAGAACGCTTTCATCATCCAAACGAAGCCTAACTTGCCCGGTGGGCATCGTCTGCAACAGGGCAATTGCTTCGATACTGAGGAGACGCGTGGGAGACGAGGAGAACGAAGTTGGCACGAATGGTGATCAGCCAGATCCCTGGACACTCGCATTCGTCATTTCACCGTAACAAGATATATATATATATATATATATATATATATATATATATATACTATGAACACGTTCGCCGAAAGTCCAACGCCGAAATCCTTCCTACAACGACGAAGGCCTGCCGGACATAACTACAACCTGCGCACCTCATCAGTGCCATCCCCGCACCCAAAAGAAGAGTGACTTCTGAAATGTAAGTCCAGCTCATCGCTTCCCAGTTGCAGTGCCACTTTCCTTACAGTACGGAAACTTGCTGACAAACGAATCAGACATAAAATGCATAAATCAACAATGCAAGTGTACCTTCGTGCTAGAATAGCCCCAAAGAGTATGAGAGTATGACACTCTCCATCACACCAGCCGCTACAAACCTAGATGAACACGACCAAAAAACATACAAAAATGTCCTGCTTAAGGCATCTCCTAAATTAACAGAAATTGCTCTTAATCACACTGATAAGCAGGTAAAGAAACTGTCGCTATGACCAACACAATTCTCCGCCACATCACTTTATCGAACGAAGTAATCACCTGATTGACACAATTTGAACAGAATAAATACCAAGCGATCATTACCAGAAAAATTCATAAACCTAAAAGAGACCATGTGCCTAACCCCGAATTCCCTGATGTAGTTCCTTATCACTACAACACCACCACCCAGGAAACCACTAACGGTACAAACAAGCACCCATCTAGGAACAAGCCCTGTGACACTGTGGTTGTAAACCTATCGGACACGAGCTTGTCACCTGACGGAGAACAACTGCTATCTAAAGGACTAAGCTTCTGCCCAACCACAAAATTTTTCGATGAATTCCACTTGCTCCGAGACCTCGACAACTTCGTTCGAAGCTTAAGGTTGCGCGAATATTTCTTGGACAGGCCTTTTAACCACGAAACAATTCACCGTCATGAAACAAATGATTGGACACTGAACAGTAATCGAGACAAGTGCCTGGACCTTTATATCACCGCAGTACAGAAAGATATGGTACACAAATACGACAGACAGAAAGGAAACCGAGAAAACTTGACCAAATCTGAAAAAATAAGTATGAGAATAAGCATCTATGACAGACATAACAATAAAACCCGCTGACAAAAGAGGAGCAATTGTAGTCCTTAATACAACCAACTACTTACAAGAAGCATACCGCCAACTAGACGACTCAAGATTTTACAAACGCCTCCCAGGTGATCCGACAGACGAATACAAACGTATCGTGTCAACAGAAACAAAGAAACTGTTGGATGCAGAAAAGATAATCAACACTGACCGCAAACTGATGCGAACAGCATACCCTAGTCCAGGTAGCTTCTACATCCTCCCAAAAATTTTTAAACCCGGTAACCCAGATCAACCAATCATATCAGGCATCGGTACAAAAACTGAACCCATATCAGGGTACGTGGACAACCTTATAAGCCACAGTCCATGCACCCTCGCGTCGTACACAAAAGACACCACACATTTTCTTCGAGATATTGCAGGCCTGTGTGTGCCGAAAAACTCGTACTTGGTTACCCTTGATGTCTCTTCATTGTATACAAATATTCCTCACGATGACGGCATAGTTGTATTACAAAACATGTACACAAACCATAGAAAATCTAACACCCCGGATTTCTCTGCCATCGCAACGTTGACGAGGATGGTCCTCAAATTAAATTCATTCGAGTTTAACCGAGAGTATTTTCGACAAATCAGCGGGACCGCTATGGGCACCAAAATGGCACTTAACTATGCCAAAATATTTATGGGAAAGCTAGAATCAGAATATCTTGCACAAAGGTCCTTGAAACCAATGGTATACAGAAGATACATAGACGACATCTTTCTTTTTTGGACCCACAGCGAGGACAAAGTTCTCAGCTTTATCGACACTTACAATGCTGTACATCCGAACATACACTTCACACACACATACTCGCAAGTAATCGTAAATTTTCTAGGTGTTACCATAACGATAGAAGAAGAGAAGGTCTCTACAACCCTACATCGCAAACCAACGGATCGACAACAATACCTCCATTACCAAAGTGATCACCCGCGCCTCTGTAAAAACAGTATTCCATACAGCCAGGCTCACCGGTTTAAGCGAATCTGCTCTAGAGACACTGACTTTGACACGAGCTCACAGAGGCTAAAACTTATGCTCGAGAAACAAAAACACCCCCCCCCCCCATATGTATTTGATGATGCTGTTCAAAAAGCGAGAAAACTAAAGCGTGAAGACTTTCTTATGAAGCGACCACCGCAAGAAGACCCACAACGAACAAACCTCGGTTTGACTTACAGCACAAACTTCCCCAATGTAAACAAAATCTTTTAACGACATTACAACATTCTTGAACGAAGTGAACGTCGTAAACGCGCATTCCCACCCGCTCCAGGCGTCGTTTACCGACGACCACGTAACCTCAAAGACACACTTATTCACTCTCATATTAATACATCAACCCCCCCCCCCCAATAATTCATGCCGACCTTCTTTAAAGCCACGATGTCTTGTATGTAAGGCGATGCGGGAAACACACAAAGCAACCAGCAAACAATCCAAGTTTTCGATTAACATACGAGGAAACCTAACATGCGATTCCTGTAATGTAGTAGACCTACACGAATGCAACTTGTGTAGTATGCAGTACATCGGACAAACAGAAACACCATTTAGGATTCGCTTCAATATTCACAGTGCCCATGCCCCGCCGCGGTGGTCTAGTGGCTAAGGTACTCGGCTGCTGACCCGCAGGTCGCGGGTTCGATTCCCGGCTGCGGCGGCTGCATTTCCGATGGAGGCGGAAATGTTGTAGGCCCGTGTACTCAGATTTGGGTGCACGTTAAAGAACCCCAGGTGGTCAAAATTTCCGGAGCCCTCCACTACGGCGTCTCTCATAATCAAATGGTGGTTTTGGGACGTTAAACCCCACAAATCAATCAATCACAGTGCCCATGCGAATTCAGCCCCAAATCTACCTCTATCAAAACATCTCAATCTTCCCGACCATGCATTCGACAAACTATCAGTAACGCTCTTAGAGACGGGATTCAAATCAAATCGAGAACGTGAACAACGAGAGTCATACCTTTTCCACCGATTTAACACCCTCGACAGAGGAATAAATGAGAATTCTAGTACACTTGAAGAAAATATTGCATTAGAAAACAATAACGGCAATAATGAAAATAGTAACTGAGTTAACGGCACTGCAGCTGCGAAGGACACTGGACAACTCAAAATTCCAAGTGTGACTGCTCTTCCTAAGTACAGCTGTCGTCTGTTTTCTGTTTACTTTACTGCCCAATCAATTGTGCCAAGCATGACATGCCCAACACCAACCCTGCACACAGTCGGGAGGCCCCTACTGCACGCGTAATTCAGAAGCGGGCAAGGAATTCACATTGCGCCCGCTTGCCAGCCTTTGCGGCAATACGCGGCACCCCTCTTTCTACGACAAAATGTCGACGGGCGCTGAGTAGTTAAAGGCTTAAACTTCTTAAAAAAGCTCTTTTTGCCCCACACCGAACCGCCAGAGCCAGGAGGCGCCATCTGGTCGGGAAAAATGCGCTAGTGAAAGGAAGCATACACAGACCACAGAGAGTAGAAAGGTGAAAAGGAGAAAGGGGAGAGAGATTGAGGAGGAAGTGGAAGGAAGAATAGAAGGGGGCGCCCTGGGGGGGGGGGGGGCGTGTCCACCTTTTATTTTTTTATGTTTTTTCCTTCTTTTTAGTTTTTTCCTTTTTTTCTCTCTCTCCCCCCTGATTTGAGATTATATAAAGGTGAACACCAACAAACTGTACCTTCAATCCAGATGAAGGCCAGACTCTAGGCTGAAACGTCGAAATAAACCACGTTCTGACCGCTCACGGAGGATCTACTTGACAGTGTATATATATATATATATAAATATATATATATTGCCTGCTTGTGCGTTCCAACCTTACAGTCATCTAAACTGGACTCTATAAGTGCGCACGTTTTCGTTTCGTATTGAGGCATTATTTCGGCTAAAATTTTGCATTGCTGATAATAATTGTAGTAATAGGCCCTTTGTTTTTCACACAAGCGAGTGAAGCCGGGTAGGGGAGTTGAGAAAGGGCTTGAGTAACTGTTTCTTGTCCCAAAAGTACAGTTTGATGAGTTTTTTATGTGCGCACCAAGAACCTATCAACAGGGTAAATGGAAGGGAAATAAGAAAAAAATCACAAGTTGGACCAAGAAGACTATATTAATAATAATAGAAGCCAACAATTCATCATGCAAAGTTTAACATGGAATTTCCGATAATGAAAGCTTCAAGAAAAATAAACTCCAATACACGCTAACGCGTCCTTACATTAGAGTAGACAGTTTATGATACGCACCACTGTGTTTGCTGAGAAAACACGGCTGACAGGATCAGTGGAGCAAGGTATACACATCGAGTGTAAAGTTCTATTTATATGTGTAAACCTTGAAGGTATAGCAGCGTGCGTGAGTGAACTAAGCTTACCGACACCAGTTGTATGCGCCGTGTAGTGCCATGGAAATATGTACCTCTTGTGTATACGCAGCATGCCACGGTACAAGAACCAGGTATCATGGGATATGTAGATATCCTCGCAGTCGCCCATGACTTTCACCAAAGCTGAGCAGGCCAGGATCTGGGCGATCGAGTGAAAGTCCTTTTTCCGCTCCAACACCTGCTCCAGGTCGAACAGATCTCCCACCAGGCTGAAGTATCTGAACGTTGAGAGGAGGGTTTACTAAAGAGAACTTTTTCACAAGACAAGCTAAATACCAAAAAACACGAGCAGAGGAGCTTTTCAATGTTTTCCATCTCGCCGCGATGGTCTACTGGCTAAGGTACTCGGCAGCTGACCCGCAGGTTGCAGGATCAAATCCCGGATGCGGCGGCTGCATTTCAGATCAAGGCGGAAATGTTGTAGGCCCGTGTGCTCAGATTTGTGTGCACGTTAAAGACCTTCAGGTGGTCGAAATTTGCGGAGTTCTTCAATACGGCGTCTCTCATAATCATTCGGTGGTTTGGGGACGATAAACCCTACATATAAATCAATCATTTTGAATGTTTTCCGGTTTTATTGAATGCATAGCCTTTGTGCAAAGTTCACGTTACTTGATGCTCTTATTTACTGCAACTCGGGTCATGATTAAAGCTGGAAGCTTTGCGCGGTACGGATAATATTTATCTGCATAATCACCGCTTGCAGGAAGCGTTCTCAAATCGATTAGGATTTGATACTTCAAGCCTTCTCAAAGCTAACGTTATAACTGGGCTACGTGTTCCGCGCAGGGCTGGTCTTCCTTTTACTTCAGCCGTCTTGTGACCATTTCCACAAATCTCGAATAAACTTAACAAATGTGGCTCAGTTCCTGTCATACTTTGCAGTCTGCGAATAGCTCCAGAGGAAATCTATGCAGCACGGGCCGAGCTTGTCGAGAACTTTAATTTGTTCCGAGCTCGCACTGTGGCTGTCATAAGGAAAACAGTGTGGAGTTCGCGGTAGTTGCCTTGATAAAAACTTCATAAAAATGGCTACCGTAGCAAGCGTGGCGTCGCAGCAAACGCATTATCTGTACTTTTCAAACGAACAATGCATGCGAACGCTTTAGCGCCGCAACTAAGTCTACATTACAGCACTGCAGAGAAGTGGGCGTGATTGTCATGCGGTATTTCTGCCAACCTAAAGCGTACCTCCCATGGGTGCCTTTGTTGGCGATTTCCTCTTTCGGGCATGTTATTTCGTTTCACCTGCTGTATTTAAATTTTCATTATCTAATGCAACAATGGCGAACATACAGCAGTCTCATGCAGGTCATTTCGCTTCTATCAATTGTTACAGTTAAATAAATGGACATTTTACTTCTATTTACTTTTAACGCCGGAAAACTTTTTGCCGTAACGAATCGGTGAAGGCAGTGTTTGCACAAACGAGTAAATAGTAGAGGATTCTAGTCTCTCCGGCACACCGCTAAACGCAAATAGGTTTGCGGATACCAGTTTTCAAGGTGTACACTCCGCATGCGCATGCGTTACAGGCATTTACCGGACACGCCTAAACACACGACATGCGATCCGGTTACTCCCACGGTTGACATTACCGACTACGTACCCCTTGAGCCGAATGAAAGAGAGCTGAGCAAAAACGTAAAAAAACAACAATAGAATCAGTGCACTGAGACCTGCTGCTACCATGGCGCCGCGGACACGCCACTCGCCTCCTGACGATAAATATATCCTCGAAAAAGTTCTCGCGTTGAGCCATTTTGAGGATGCTTCAAGTTAGCACACCATCACAGAAAGATTGTCAACGCTACTGCGGCGGACACTCAATTTACGATGTGTGAAAGAGCGTGTTACGTCCTCCTGACCCACTTCCTACGAAAGGACGTCGAAACAGAAAAAAAGTAAGTAGACTGTTTCTTTCACGTTAAGTTCATGCCACTACGTTGTGGCCGACCTTTGTGAATGTGACTGTTTTTTTTTTGGCTAGATCGAAAACAGAAGAGGTTCCGTACCTCTTCCGCACAAGTTCCGTAAGGGGGTCTCTTGCGAAACCCAATTAGCCCTTTTTGTCCAGGATCTGCACACAAATCTAGATACTAACCTGCCGACTGACGTAAGATTTCTGGATTTCTCGAAAGCGTTCGACAGGGTACCTCATAAGCGACTGCTAATTTAACTTAGATCTTTAAATATACATACCGATGTTTTAGCTTTGATTGAGGAATTTCTAACTAACCGCTCCCAGTTTGTTTCAATTGATGACGTGCCCTCTAACCCCCTTCCAGTAACATCAGGTGTCCCCCAAGTCTCCGTTCTTAGTCCCCTTCTCTTCTTCATTTATATTAATGATTTAGCTTCGCTTGTCTCCTCCAGTATCCGTTTGTTTGCTGACGACTGTGTAATCTATCACTCAATCACTAACCCGATAGATCAAACCGCTATTCAAGATGACCTTAACTACGTGCAGGACTGGTGTGAAAGCTGGCTTATGAAACTTAACCCTAACAAATGTAAAACGGTCTCTTTCCACCGCCGTAGCAACCCCTCTTTGTTTCCTTACTCAATCACTAACGTCGCCCTCCAACACGTGCAATCAGTATCTCGGTGTCACCCTGTGCAATGATCTTAACTGGCGCCTGCATGTTCCCAACATTATATCATCTGCAAACAAATCCCTAGGTTTTCTGAAACGTCACCTTC
Organism: Rhipicephalus microplus; assembly: GCF_043290135.1. NCBI lineage: Eukaryota > Metazoa > Arthropoda > Arachnida > Ixodida > Ixodidae > Rhipicephalus > Rhipicephalus microplus. Next base: position 452,186,984 of record NC_134710.1, read on the forward strand.
GGCATGCCCCGCAGGACGTCAAGTTACAGGCCTACAAATCCCTTATTCGCTCTAAATTGGAATATGCCTCGGCAATCTGGAACCCACACCAAGCATATCTCATCGACTCACTTGAGGCAGTTCAAAACCGTGCCACTAGGTACATTCATTCTTCGTATTCGTATAATATTAGTGTATCATACCTCAAAAAAGAATCTGCTCTCTTAAACCTTGACGTTCGCCGTCGAATTTCCAGCCTCTGCCTGTTTCAGAAAATTTTTCACAGCCCATTCCGTCATCCCTACATTGTTCCACCAGCCCGCATATCTCACCGCACTAGACATCCACTTCAAGTTGCCCGTCCACGCATTAGAACGACCACTTTTTCTATGTCTTTTTTTGTACGGACTGCAAACGACTGGAATGATCTTCCCCACGACGTCGTGCCTATTTCCTGTCCACCAACATTTTTCAACCAACTGTCTGCAAGTCTTTCGCAATGAAAACCCGTGTCAATAAACAAAATAACAGAACTTTATTTGTTAACCCACCCTTATGTAATACCCCATCGGGGGTCTTTAAGGAAATAAAGTCAAGTGAAGTGAAGGAGTACGTGGCAATCGACGCACGTCTGCAGCACGTGGCTGACCTCGGCACCGAATGCTCATAGGCCACCTCGGTCGGCTGTTAGGAAGCTCTGAGCGAAGAAAGCTCCAGCTTCTACGTAAAAATCCGAATAAGCGTCAGGGTCCGCCGCTATGCGCGTCGGGACAACCGCGCGGGTCGGGACTACCACTTGGAACGGCCGCCGCATCGCCGCACTAGAGTGCGATGCTGCTGCATCAACGGTTGAGATAACCCATCAATTCGGCATGAACTTCGCTACAATCCCCACCCCTTTTCTTTTTCTTGTTTTATAAGGCGTGGAGAGGGAGATTCTGAAACATTGCTATTCGGCTGCATCGTTCAATCAAACCAACTTGCGCAATTTCATGCCAAATAAACTCTGTGCTGGACAACCCTTATGTGACATTAGAGTTACCATGCTTATTACAGCAGTAATATCGTTATACTCATTATTACTAATAATATGCACACTTAGGTATGTCAATGTGAGGCTTTCTGAAAGCTTTCATGTCCAGTTGATTTGTTGATATGAACGAGGTGAGTGCTATTTTCGCGTAATATAATCTTTTAAACTCTGAATTCCACACTTATATTTTCAGTACGATCACTACAAATGCCCAAAATTATCTGATAATCCATCTTCTTAGGTAATTTTAGAGGGACCAAATACCTATAGCTATGGCATCTGTTCCGTGCAACGGAATGCCTAAAGGTCAGAGTGCCTAATCAAGGAACAGTAACAAGCAAAACACTGTAAAACATTGGTGATAATGTCTTTTTTGTCGGTGGTGGATATGAAGTTGTATATGCACGCGACAAAGCTTGCCTCAATAGTGAGCACAAGAGTGGTTCGTCTTCAAACGGGGCGGTATAGTGTGCATGCGCACACTCTATGCGCATACGTGGCGGCTAAACATGGTGCACTGGCTGCCGCAAATGCAGCATTGCTTCTCACCATGCAACTTGTTTTGCCTAGTAAGTAGCACAGAATGGAGCAGAGATTGATATACATGCTGTAATCTTGATAAAAAACGGTTGTGCACATGACAGCATTGAACTATGCAACTACTTACGCAGTGGTCGACTCAGTAATCTGGCTTCAAGCGTCTGTCTACAGGCTTTGTACGACAAACCTACTTAGGTTGATTTTCACATTATTTAAAAATGTAAATCCAAATTACAATGCATAAACGATGCAGAAATCTATCACTACGTTTTGCAGTTTTCACATTTATACGAGTATGTAGCCCCGTTTCCGCTCATTGTCTGTCTCTTTAGGTAACTGCATACCCAAAGTTGCAACTGATGTGCAGCAGCAATGCTTTATCGCGTTATTGGTCACTGATGTTGTTCAGCCTAATTGCAAAGCAAATGTGACCCATTTCAGAGTGAATTGTTAGAGAACTTGTATAGCTAAGATCACTAAGTGGTGATGAAGGCGCTAGTTTTTTATTCCATGTGTTTCAATATTTTCCATCCGTTAAAGGGGATGCAGTGACCCCAGAAGCTTTACTGCTGCACAGCATGTACGCAACATAGGATGGAGACGCAGCAAACCATTGCAATTTGAACGATCTGGGTACACACTGCCACATTGACTGGCCCCCAATTCCGAAAGCCCAATTCATATAAAAACATTTTGGTTTCAACATAATTTACTATAACAAATTCTGGATGTGAGACCTGTATATTCTCCAGCGATTTTCCCCAGCAAATTCTTGCAAACCGCCAAGAGCCGTTGTTAGGTGAAACTGCCTTACACATTGTGCATAGCCGTGTTTCTGTGCATGAAGACCGCGAGACCATCTGTCAATATTCTGCAGCGTTCTTGTCGCATCGATATAGCTTACTGCATCATAGGTTTTTGTTTTAGGGCGAAGCTTCTGTTTGTCTAATCTTGTCTTGCGTCAGGCGTAACTGGTCAAACAGACAGACATACAGACAACCAGACGGACGGACGGACGGACAGACAGACAGACAGACAGACAGACAGATGAACGGACGGACGGATGGACGGACAGACGGACAGACAGAGGGACGGACGGACGGACGGACGGCCGACGAGACGCTTCGGCCCACTCATCATCATTCGCTCCGTGGATGTGCTGTGATCTTTTTTGGTGTTTGTTCAGCATACACAGCCACACTCTCATAGCAGTGAATGGATATTTTAATGAATAAATTGACTTTCTCTATGAAGTGATAATTTCTCCAGACACCAGTGGCAGTAGCTTGAATGAAGAATACATTTTTTGACATTGTGAATATAGGTTAAAGTATGATGAGTACTTCAGCAAGCCTACTGGTGCAAGTGTTTTGTTGCTTCGTGTCACTCGGCTTAATGCAAGCGGCCAACCAGAAGCTTACTTGAAATGTCATTTTTTTGAAGGGTCACATGTGGGGCCATAATGGGGTCAAATGTTCGAGCTCTCAACAGGAGCCCAGCTGGCATGGCTGATGAGTGACGCCAGAGGCCAGAAACAACTGGTGATGGGCCCTAAACTGAAATTCCCAGTACGCATACACCATGACCAGGTATATTATTATTGTTGTAGCCTTGTCCAGTTTTCAATAGCAATACTTTGTGGGGTTTTATGTGCCATGTAAAATTTACCTGTTTTGTTCAGTTGTGAGCATAGCCGATAGCATGATTATTCCTTGGCCAAACATCCTGGTGCATGTGCCTTGTTGCTTTTCTTAACTGCCTGTTTGCTTTTCTTAAGCTACTTCAAGACTTAATTAAAATTTTGTCATTACTTTGAAGGGCCGTGTATGTGTCAATAAGAGGGTTGATTTTTAGTGCCCGAAATAACACCTGGAACGACTGATGAGCTATGCCACTCGCCAGCAACAAGTGCGCATGAATCCCCTTTCCTTGTCCCTGAAAACCATAAACCATTACGAGGTATATCATTCCGTTAACTTCCTGTCACTGTAATGTTTTCATTAGCTCCAAGTTGTGGGAGTTTGCTTGAAGAAAGCACAATATGAGTATGAGGCGCGTTGTAAAGTGTGCACTCACCAATAATTTTTACTATTTGCAGTTCTATTATGTCGACGTAATTTAAAGACATGAATGTCATTGCATTTCACCCACAAAATGAAGCCACAGCGGTCAGGACTTCAACCTGAAACCTCATACGAACAGTTCGATAGCTGAGCCTGTTGGTCTGTTGTTTAAAAAGCAAACAAGCAGTACTTGTAATAAGCATGTGAATGCTGCCGGTATGTATGTCAGTATTTAATTTTTCAAATTGGGACACATAGAACATGTCTGCCTGTTAATATGTGAATACTTTTTGTCAGCGTTGGTAGAAATGATACTCAGTCTGCCATATTGTGGGGTAATACAGAGACGCAAGTATTGCATGCCTTTGGGCATAATATTCCGCAATCTTTTAGACACTCTCTATATTATTACATGTCACCAAGAAAACTGTGGTTTACGCAATGAGCAGCACTGCTCACTCGTAATAGGGCTGCTTTTGTACTCACAAGATTAAAATTATAAAACAAAACAATTTGAATCAGTGACTGATGTGCACATTTTCACAGGATTTTTAAAGAAGTACAAATGACAATCTTGTGCATTTTCAGAACTTTCAGCAAGTGTACTAGAGCTACTGCCTGGAGCCAGTGCACGAGCACAACCGATGGCGTCAACACTGCAGACTTCTCGACGACGCAGGGTACTAAGAGGTACATAGCACAGTTTTGCCTCTTTCTCAACGATTATAGAGTCGCAAGAGCTTGTCTGCCATGAAGGCACCCAAAAAAGTTATTTCGTCACAGGAAAGTAATATGTGCAACTGTGCGACCACAGTGCCAAATATGGCTTTGCAACAGTGTGCATTGGAGCTCAGGTAGAATATCAGGTACAACAGTCAAACTTTGAAATGCAGAGAAAAATTTTATATCTTATAGGCATATTAGTGAGTAGCATAAAGTGGCTTTACCCTAATAAAATATATCACTGATAAGTTAGTCATTACAGAAGTACCAAGAGTGTCCAGAGATTTTGTTTAGGGTACTTTCTGTAGCGCATCTTGTTGGTGAAACCTAACAAATTGCCACTTTTCGAGAAATCGAAGAGCTATGGCTGAAATTGTATCATTTCAATCTGCCTCTGCCAGGAGTGCAGAGCGCAGAAGTTTGTGAAACTGATTTTGGAAATAAGCATCTCAGTAAGAAAGCTTGTTAACCTGAAATGTTCTTTATTATAAAGATATGTTTGCTGATAATTTGTTGCACAAAACAGATAGAAAAGCCTATCGGTGTTTCCTAAAAGCATAATTATTCAATGTTTGAAAAATGACCTTTGTAAATCTGAGTGTTTCCTGTTTATGGCACTGAGGCCACAGCGATAGTGGTTGTTTTCCTCAGTTGATGCAAGATTGTTGATGTAATGCTTGTCAATGGGCTACTAGGCTTGAAAACATTGTAACGAAAGAACAGTGCGAGAAATCGGGGACAGACGGGTTACACAGATGAGTGTTTACTCACACCTGATTTCCATTTGACGCAGTGCATGTATTGTATACTATACAGAAGAAAATAAAAGGCTGTTCAAAATCTCTTGCACTCGTCCGCTTATAAAAAGCATTTATTCATCGATCTTTTCCAGTCAAGAAACCGCTTTTCTTTCTCTAGAGACGCCATGATTCCACATGCGGCTTCCTTTTTTTTATATGTTCAGCATTAATTATCAATGTAGTCATCTTGCATGACGAGCAGCAAAGCATTGTAGTGTCTTCCAACTGAGGAATGCCGCACAAGATAGGTAATGTAATAACAATGCAGAGTGTACATAGAATTGTTTTCAGAGTGGGCGAGAGCACCGCCTATGTCTTAAGGGCAGGCCGGGAAGGCAGAGTTCTTGCCTGGAAGGGGGGTTCTGTCAATCGATTTTAGGATCAAATCCTTCGATGTGCATGAAAATCACAGCGGCAAAAATTTCTATCAGTATCTCTTATGTTCCTCAGTATGTCAAGTCTGATGTTTCTTGTTTCCATATACTTGCAGCTGGAAGAAGCGAAACTGAGGCAAAGCTGGCGTTCTTGAAGGCCAGGTATGACCAGGTTTTAAAGAAGCGCCTCCTGAGTTACCATATTGACAAAAGAAGGCTTGACTTCTAAATTTGCCAGGGCGAGCACGACATGAAGCTGCCACACCAGCAGCGTGGCGACAACGTCCGAATGAGAAAGGCAGAAATTGACATGAGAAGGATACAAACGATGGTGGTGCTTGAAGAGAGGCTGGCTAATGCAGAGTATCAATCTCCTCAACTTAGACTGAGCAAAGACCTTACTGAGGGAAAGAAAAAATACAATATAAAAACAAATGTGTGATTGTTGTTACAAACGCATCAGAATGCATTTCTGTAAAGCTACTACGTATCGGAGAAGTCACTCCAATGTCACTTCCAATTGTGGTTTTAAGATTGCATGGCACAACTAAAACTTGCAACTAAGAGTAGGCACAGTCAGTGGCAGAATGTGGTGTCTGCTACCTTATTTTAAAAGTGCCGCCATGGCTTCTACCTTTCTCTGAGCTCAAAAATGATTAGGTGCACTGTGTATTATTATTCATAAAGTTTTAAGACAGCTGTGTGCGTCACGCTATGTGCTCTGGCTATGTAATGTTGTCACTGAAATCGTCATTTGTAAAGTTGCGATTTGCACCTTCGAAACCCTCTTCTTGGGAGCCTTACAAACAATCACAGTAACTTTATATACCTGTATGACTGGTGTGTTTTTTTCAGTAAGGTGTACTGCTGTGGTGGTTTGTTAATGACAGCCCCATTTCTATTAGTGTGCTATAAGAACATTTGAGGTAATAAAGAGTTTCGGAGGCGCTTATCCGGCAAAAGCAACTGAAGTAGACTACATTACGGCCCATCTGATGACGGATAACAATGAAGTTAAAGAAGCTTGCAACGCTTTACAAGCCTTAAAATTTCAAATGTACGAAGAAGTTGTGACCGCTGCATTATTTTATTGTTATTCTGCAAAGTTTCGCATGATAACAAGGTCGAGTCAACCATTCTATTTTGCTGCACACCCACTTGGGTGCAAAACTTGGGTGCAAAACTATTACTTGGGTGGAAAACTATTCACTTGGGTGCAAAACTATCAGTGACAAAAGGTTCGTTCATTATACCTTTGTGGTAACCCGTTCAGTGGCTATAATCATGCCCTCGAAAAGTCATTTGTGCAGTCTATTATTCTTCCCTCTCACCTTTCATTTATACTCCCAAAAATGAATAATGCCAGATCTCTTTTTTCATTGCATCACTGTCTGGAGGGACGTTGCCGCCTCGTGCATAACAACCTTTCGAAAAAATAGTGAATCTCTTCCAGTGATGTAATGAGAACAAATGATCAATGGTCACGGCACGTCAAATGTGTTTTTTTGTTTAAGCTGAGCCCGTGTCAGTAAATCAAAACTATTCCAGGTTGCTGGCGCAAGTTCAAGTGATGTTATTTTGTCGTTGTAATGTTTTTTTTATTTCTACTGTTTGTTAACTTGTAATTTCTTGTGAACAACTGTACTATTTCTTAATAACTGCACTGTTTCTATCTTTTTACGTTTTGAAGGCACGTTCATGAAGTATTTTCTGGCACTAATATTTCTCATTGATTCATTTGTGACAGTCCCCTGCACGGTCACTTGTAAAGCATAACAGTCTATTAAAAAGTAAAATGTTACACTTTTTGAACTGACGCATAGAGAAGCCTCTCTCTAAGCTGGCTGTGTAATCTAATTTTATTTTGATAGTTCAAAAATGCACTTTTGTTAAAATAGTTGTACATGTTAGGCAGTATTTTATATATAAGAGGTCCGACAAAAAATAATATGAAACAAGACAAAACTGGTACCTTAAAAAGAGTTGATGTAGGAAAAAATTGCTGACATCATCTCATACACTTCCTTCAATCATGCGGCCAATTCGGGCTTGCTGTGAGTGCGGTGCCATAAGTGACCACATGCAACTGTATTCGGCCCAAAAATGTGTATTGTAAAACCGAACCACGAGTCAACAACACGTTTCTTGTGAAGCTTAAAAAATGTTAAATGGAAACATATGAAATAGCAACCGATGTTTATAGAGATATAACCTTGCCTCTTGCAAGTTTGTCTCAATGGCGTAAGCAGCTTTCAGAGGGAAATGGGTGTGGAAGATGATTGACCTTCTGAGTGCCCAAGGTCAGCGAATAAAGACCTAAACATTAGCTATGGTTTCAGGGTGATCTATGGTGACCGGAGAAAAAGCTTTCATGTAGTGCTTAGCAAACTTGGACAGGAAAGCTGTTCAACGCATTTTGAAGGAGCGGTGATATGAAATGTACCACTCAAGCTGCGGCGTTCATTCGACTGCTTGAATGCATGAGTTTTTTACTGAAGCATGAATGACGTTCACTCCATCGAAGTCATTCTGTTTCAAGTTCAAAGAGCGTCCAAAGAATGAACGGCAAGCTCAAGGCTGTCCTCGAGACATCGACGTATTTTGACGTGTTCAGCAAACTCATAGGCCATGCCTGACGCTCTGAGTGACTTTGAGCAAGCAGCGATGACGTCAAGACTGAGTGCGTGGCGCTGGGTTCACTTGCATTGTTTCGCTTCGTTCGCTTAGAGAATTAATGTGAATTCTGCGTTTTCGTTATGTCCCTTCGGGTGATTTGTCGGGGAGTTTTCAGCGTGAATGTGAATATTTGAAGCTACGATCATTGCCAAGTAACACGCACGCAGATTTCATATGTCTTACCTGCCAACGTGGCTAAAGGATGCGTCTCTATATGATGTACATTTCAGAATCACAGCTTAGAAAAAGATAGGACCGAAACTTATTTGGCACGCGTCATGATTTCATTATTCCGCGGTGTTTCTATTGTCATTTGTGGATGGTGATGGCGGCGACGACAATGAGTGTCACAAAGACAGGCCTATACACTTGGCCACCGAGTAGACTAAATGTCAAATGAAACTCGAACAACCATTTCATGTGCCCATGTGATTGAATGAAGCGTGACCACGGGAAGTGACCGCTTCGCAGCACGCAAAATAGGCAGGCTTTGCACCCGTTTTGAATTGAGTCCTTTCTTGGTCATACTAATCAATATTACAGACATTAATTTGTTCCTCTGTTGCACTCCCACTACGCAAGCAACAGTAGGAAATCGATAACTACGTTTTGATGTGAAAACGCGGCATGCGTTATGGTGATATCACTTCTTCTTTAACTGATGAAAGACAAGAGGGGGATTTATACAAAGGTTGTTTCAAAAGACTCGTCGAATGACTAAGAACAGTGCCACGTGCGTGTGGACATGTTAGAATGAATATAAGCGAAATTTGTTTGAAACTGTTGTAACGTGTGATGAGACATGCACTTTTCCTTTACGACCTAGAAAGTTCTTTCCAGTCAATGCAGTGCAGGTTTTGAGAGCACCAAAGTTCCAAAAGAGCACACATACCAAATAGAAATTGAAGGCGATATGAAGTGTTTTCTTCTAAAAATATAAATGTGATGATCGAGTGAATTACGAGTGGTAATGCAGGTAATTAACATTGTTATAACGAATTATGAAAGTTTTTTGCGACAAAATTACTAATCGAAGAGCTTTCATCTTTCCGTCGTATAATTCATTGTAACAAGAAAAACTTGTCGTGTTCGAGGTAACTGAATGCTTACAGTATATTGATGTATAGAAGCTATAGGCATTGTCAACATAACCAAGGAGCTAGCTGCATTATTCATCTAGACCATTTCAAATTCACTAAGATTGGCTGTAAGGGGCACAAAGAAAGCAGATGGCAATCCGCCCACTCATGCAGGGATGAAGGCCGATGCATTGTGTTCCACTTTCAGTGACCCCGTCCTATTATTGCTTTTTTTAGCCAATAGGTATTTCGCACTGCAGTGTGGCCGCCACGCTGCCAAACTTGACTGGCCGACAGAGCTATATGCCTGTGAGTAACGTCCATGATCTAATAATAAACAAACCATTATTGTAGCTGTATATGTAAACGGTGAGATCGCATTCAGAAATAGGTGCGATAGCGAGAGGAGCGTCGCACCCGCTCTGTTCACCTGACTATGCTTGAAGAGGATTTCGTTTTTTTTTTCTGAAGGTGAGTTAATATAAAAGAAACATATTTATGGCTCAGTTGAAGAGATGCGGAGAAAAAAAGAGAATCTCCTAAGGGTGTCTCGCAAACCTCGGTGCAAAACTATTAGCAGCAATAATAGCACTGAATGCAGAAGTGTGTGAATGTCGGAGAGGACTACTTTAAAGGTGTTAATATGACGAAAAACTGATTTTTTAGGTACAAAAATATTGAAACACCTTCATTTTTTTTCAGCAGACCTTGTAGTTTGTCTAAATTGTGACATGAGTATGAAAGCTCCTACAAGATATGCTAAGCCAGCATCTTAAACGGCACAAGTTACTCTCTGAGGCTTGGTGGAACTACATCTAAATATATAGACACTTGCCTGCCAAACATGAAAGTCTGGCGGTTAGAGAACAATGTTTCAACTTTGTACATCAGACCAACCTTCTGCCGAGTCATGTTCTGTTTTTATGAAAATTAACGAATAAAATTTCTTCAATGCATCTGAAGAAGCCCCACTCAATGCCCTGTAGTTATCAGCTCAAGCGCTTATTGAAGTTTATGATTGATTGATATGTGAGCAATAAATGCCCAATACCACCATATATTTCTGAGAGACACCGTAGTGGAAGGCTCCAGAAATTTTGACCACCTGGTGTTCTTTAACGTGCACCCAAATCTGAGGACATGAGCCTAAAACAATTCCGCCTCCATTGGATATGCTGCGGGGATTCGATCCCGCGACCAGCGGCCTACTGAAGTTGTCAATCAAATCAAATAATGTCGGTGATTCAAATCAATTGACGCGCGAACTCGGGTACATACTCGTTTATTTTGATTAGACCCCAGTTCAACTTGTGACTATTATAGTGCTGGTTTGACTACCAAGCCTTCCATGCAGTGGAAGCTAAGCAGCAGCTTGTTTGTATATAGAATAACTTCGTCATCTTGCCCTAAACTGCGAAGCTAGAGCCATTCGAGGAACTCATGATACGCAAGTTTTTATTTGCGAAGCAGCTCTTCGACTACCCTGTGTAACACTGTTGCTCCGTTGTCACGGCGCTCCACTGGCCGCGGGTGTTGGGGTGGTGTCAACTGTCATGCCTTCCCTCGCAGTGAGCGCGCGTTGACGTCACTCTTTCCCTAGCATGTCGCCGCTTGCCACGTGTCATCTCTCTCGCTTCACCCTCTCCACCACTCGCAACGTTTGAGCGCAGATTGAGCGAACACTGTTTCTATCGTGAAACTTAGAGGAAACCCAACCCACCTCCCGTGTCTTTGCATTTCAAACAAAACGCTCCGTCGAACAAACGCTGCACAAAGTTCCGCTTCAAATCGTTCTTCCAGCACCCGGATCGGCGCCCGTTTTAACCGAGTCAACGCCGTGTGTACCGTTGCTGTTTCGCATTATATCGTAGTTTTTTCCGGGGGATGGACCATATTTTTTTTATCTTTTCAGTGGCTGATGTGTTAAGTCTGTTGTAACTGCTTTGAAATTAAGACCGCTGCAGTTCAGTTTCAGTTCTAATGGTATTGAAATTAGCTCAGTCTTGACATAATTTTGAAGAGTTCTCTGTAAATTCATGTTTTATTATTTTGATAGCCTTACTTAGTTTTACTTGTCTTACTTACTTTGTTCTTAACAAGTCTTAAGGAAATCATTTAGGTATATAACTCATTCAAATAACTAATAAGCCGGGCGCACATGCTCGGGTAGCTAGCAGGCCACGAAGATAAAAAGGGCACGCATCTGCTGAGCAATTAAATACAAATAAAATATCTCTCAGATTTGGCTGCAGCGGCGGTACCTGTTCAACTGGTGCCACACCTTTCTTGTCGATTTACTGGTGCAGTGTGCGCACTCTGCACCGGCTTTCTCGTTTTGACGCGCTACAAGCGTAGTGCTGCACGAGTTTTCTTCCGGTCTGCACTTGCTCAAAAGAAGGTGCAGAGAGGTGCAGCATGGCGTGCGCCCCTTATTCCTGCCAAGCTTGGAGCAGACGACTCTACGTGTTGTTCAGGGCGTGCGTACGAACATTTGAGTCAAGCTTGTGCCACCAACGGGTAATCTTAGCCGTGTCTTATCGTCAGCTGTCAGGACAGGTTTTTGCACTTTTGTCTCATGAGCATAAAAATCTACCGTGGTTGACTGCAGTAAGAATCGTAGAAAAAAAGTTGAACTAATAAATATCCAGCTCGAGGTTCAAGCTGCGTGGTCACTTCGTCTTTAGAAAAGCGTGAAGCCGATGCGGTAGGAAACCTTCAAAAAGACTATTTCAAAATATGTATTCAAGGGAGCTGGCTCACGTATGGAGGAAAATAGTTTTGCTGGTAAGAACCTCATAGGTTTTTGTTTTTTCTTGCTCTATGGCCTAGCGCACGCACTTGAATTGAAGGAGTAGGGGGTGGAATGCTAAACCGCTAAATCGTCATTCTAGACAGTAAGAACAGTCTCTTGAAATCATACTCATGGAACCGACTGGCAGTATTGCTGTACCTGAGAACATGACTGACATTTTCACGTAAAACGAGCAAAGGACCAGCACAAAAACCGTCAACACCCCATACAGATCACCGTTGTCAGAATCATGGACGCTGTCGAGGCGCCCATCGTGGCTGTTGTGAACTAGACGAACTCTACTTGCACTTGCATCTTTAATTTGGCAGTAGCCGCCGCGCTGTAGTGTCATGGCTGCGCCTACAGTTTCTGAACCGGTGCTGCACGCCCACAGCACCACAGTGACACTTCTCAGAACTAGTGCAAGCAGTGAAAACCAAATTGAACAGATCTAAAGTCCAACTGTGATGATTACACACGTCGCCGCGGTGACTAGCCTCGCTCATGGTGTTGTAAGGCGCTCGGCCAGAGCTAATCTCAGAGACTATGAAGTTGATTATTTTAAAGGACACTTCGTGCAGGCAATCAATGCCTGAAAATAAATCAAAAGCTCTATCTCAAGGATAACGGCAGTAAATGTCTGATACCTCTCTGGCACGGGGACGATTTGCAATCAGCGAACCGGCAAACTAATGAAAGAATGTGCCCCTGCTTTGAAGACATCACTCAGACTGATTTCAACTGCCCTAGATGTGACGCCGTGTTCTATCCTAACAAGTAGAATGCTGTACATGCTAATAGACGGGTTTGATATTTTATGCCGTTAGCTCTTTGAAAATAGGGTTTCACCAGAACTAGGAAAGACTGCATGCAGGTTTCGCCAAACTCGGGCTATAGTGCACAGTAACCATGCAACCTTTATTAACACATATATACGAAGGACTTCGAACCACATGAATTCGGACCCCTTGATACACTGATTCTTTGTGCAACAATTCACACTTACGCTTTCATTGGACTTGAACACGTATATAACACTTCAGCATAAATTGTAATTTGCATGTTTAGAGTTTTTCTTCTTTCAATCAAGCTCCTGAGCACTTTAATGCATTAGCCTTTTAAAGGCTCAAGCTTCCTATAAACTCTTTGGCACGTGTCGATTCAGTCAAACTACGTTTGGATAAATCGCACATAGGTGTTTCTGTTTGGCCACTGCTTGATCTTGCTGAAATTCGTGTACCGAGACCCTTTTCTGTCGATGAAAATATTACTTTAGTCGGTGGCAGTGTGCCAACATGGGACTTACATAGTCAGAACCACGCGCCATTTCTTTGGCGAGTTGTGAAACGTGAGCAGAGTTGTTGATAGCTTAGTAAACTACGCAAATACCACCAACACTCAGCAGACTGATTTCTCTGCATTTCATTGACAACGCTATGCTCAGACGACGTGTACTGTACTGTGATGAAGATCACCCAAAACCAGACTACGAACTTGAAGCCCGTCACATCAATCATTATCCTATCCTATCTTCCAACTTTTATTTCACTCTTCAACCAGACCAATCAATAAACCTAGGAGAGCGATTGTGTAGTAGAGTGTAGTTTTCAGTGAACGCTGCCAGAAGCATTCATACTTTACACCTATGTGAGTCCTCTTGTAGAGCGCTTGAATGCATGCACGCGAAAGCGAAACCTAATGTAGCCGCAACAATGTAGCTCCGAGAATCGCAGTGAAACCTTGGTGCATTAGGTGCGTACACGAGCAGGAAAGGAGCAAGGCGTATGTCACATTGTTTGTAAAGAAGGAATTCCGTACTGGCTGTTTTTAGCAATGAAGCTGTTCTTCGTCGAGGTTTTAATGTCTTAGTAGAATGCAGAGGCTTTTACCCAGAGAAAGTGAATAAATTCCGCTCAATATTTGCCACCACCCCCACCACTATGCCCAATGGCTCTCCCGTGACTGCTCAAACTTCAGGCACCAGCTTAATTCCACGTCATTAAACCCTACTGTGCGCCAACATCATCCTTATTTCACCGTTGTCCACCGAGCAAAGATGGCTCAATTTTCGTGCTTGTTTCCTAGTAGGTACCAACTAATACAATAAAAACAGCTGCATCAAGTCCGTTTCAGTTGACTCAAGGAGTTCCGCAGGGTACTATATAGGGTTTTTTTCTTCTTTTTCTTAATGATAATGGTATTGTACGTATACCCGTTACACCACAGCTTGTTATGTATGCAGTAGATATGAACGTTTTTAACAATAATTTCCTTAGACACACAAGAAAAATGTTTGAAGGAGAATATGACGTCGCTCTCAAACTGACCTAAACAAAAGAAGCTACTATTAAGTGTCAATAAGACGACATTTATTATCTTTCGCACAATAAATAAGGATGTTCAATATGAAGTAAAGATAAGCCATGAGGGAACACCATAAAACGCGAAAAACAAAACATTCTTCAGGTATTCTCTGAACACAACCTGGAACACCCATGTTAATCATTTAGATAAGCAGCTTGCGGCAACTGTAGAATGCCAGTGCATAATTGGTTCACTTATTCCTCAGTGGCTAAAGAAAAAAGTGTACAATGTTATATTCGACTCAAAACTCTGTTAGGGTGTAATAGTATGGGGCACGACAACAACAAAAAGTTAGGACACACTTATAATGCAAAAATGAATACACTTTATTGAAAAATACAAGGTTATAATAGACTGTTTGCACAGTTCAGTGCTCTTTCAGTGAAATGAATTGATAAAAGCAAACCAAACTTGTTACTTTACACTGCTTCAAGAGTTACACAAAAATAACTGGTACAAATAAAACGACCGACGTTATCCTGCTGGAAGAAACTTACACAGTTTACCGAGAGCGAAGACAAATTACAAAACACGACCATTGCAAGAGCAATAAACACGATTACCTAATGAATTCCTGAATCGCTTGCTCTTTGACGTGACTTTAGGGTCATTAAAAACGAATAAAGAAAAATTACATAAAAATAAATATCATTTCACCCCTAATCCAATTACATGAAAGGAGTGGGAAGAACTGGGCTGTGACATATTGAATAGTGTACAGGAAGATTGGTTGTTCATTGTTGTATAGAAGGCATCGGGGTTTGTTCCCGTTTTTTAAGTGCGAAGCATTTATTAGCAAACTTCAGCGAGTTTGACCGTATCTATCTATCTGTCTGTCTCTCTATGTATCTATCTATCTATCTATCTATCTATCTATCTACCCATCTATCAATTTATCTATCTATCTATGTGATAAGTGAAGTGCGCGTTTCGTGAAGTGCGCGAGTGCAACCAGTGTTCGGTTTAAAATGTGCGCGAGTGCACCGGCATAGGGAAGAAGACGACGACGACCGATGGTGTGGACGCGCGCTTTCGCGATGTATTCGGTGAGAAAGACGATGGGCAGACGAGGCGCGTGAAGTTCGGATCGATGAGAGGCCCCCACGCTGGTTTGGAAGAAGCCCGAACGAAGAACGGGGCAGACATGGCTGGGACGCGACGGAGGCAAGCAGGCTACCAGGGCGCGGGGGTGGCGGCCGAGTTCCTGAGGCAAGGCTGCTGCGGGCTCCCACCTGGTCTAGCACCCGAGCATCATCTATCGTCTGGCGTTGGCCAGGCCGCACGTCGTCTGGCGTTGGCGAGACTGCTCGTCGTCTGTCGTTGGCCAGGCTGCTCGTCGTTTGGCGTTGGCCAGGCTTCTCACCATCTGGCTTTGGCCAGGCTCGTCCCGTTTCCAGGGCTACGTCCCAGCGTCGAAGGACGAACGGTGAGAGGTCACTGACCTTGGTGCGCCCGGAGTTACCTTCAACCACGAAAAACGCTTGGACCTCTGATCTACCTTGTCTGCACCCCATCGCATCTACCCTCGCCGTCTACAAGAGTGCCGCGACCGAACGGTGACAGTCGCTTTTGCTATTGCGGAACTTACGCATCCTTAGCATTTCGCGGTCATTAGGTTAACTTCTCCTCGAATTTGTGTGCTTTGTTTGTTTTTCCTCTTATTCCTTTCTCTTTATCTAGTTTATTGAAAATATATTTAGTTGTTTTGCTTGTGTGCATAAACGGTCTCGTGTTCTCTTTACCGATGTGGGTTTTTTCATCGGTTTGTATGCACAAGAACCTACACGAGAGCTTGTGGGTTGACTAGCCTCGTGACAATTGGCGTCCACGGCAGGACGAGATTGTTTATGCAATCAAGGTTTTTACAGAAGGAGAGAAAATCACTACATCTGATTTAACGGCGTTAGCGATACGCATGGGGCTAGAGGGCGATGAGTTGAAGGCATGGCTTGATGAGCGTGAGGCACGAGCTCGCGAAGAAAGGGCAGCTGAGCGAGAGGCAAGAAAGGAGAGGATGGAACAGGCGGAGTTGGAACGAAAACTTGAGGCCGAATGCCAGAAGACGATTCAACTGCGTCTTCAACTTGCTCAGGTGGAAGGGGCCAGGGGATCCGCGGCGTCGGACCATAGTCGACAGGTGCGAGAACCGTGTAACGTTAACCCGCACAATTTCATACCCGGATTTAATGAAAACCGGGATGACCTTGATGCTTATCTCATGAGATTCGAGAATGTGGCCACCGGTAAGGAATGGTCTAAGGATAAGTGGGCCACGGCACTGAGTCTGTGTCTGAGCGGAGAAGCTCTCAAAGTATTTGGTCGCTTGTCTCCAGAAGAGGCACTTGACTACGAGAAAGCCAAGCTAGCATTACTGCAGCGTTTTCGTTTCACGGCGGAGGGCTACCGGGTGAAGTTCCGGCATAGCAGACCTCAAGATGGAGAAACAGGCAAGCAGTATGCAACCAGGTTGGCAAGTTTTTTCGACAGATGGGTGGAGATGTCCAAGACAGCAAAAGAATATTCGTCTGTTCGAGATCTCATAGTAGCTGAACAGTTTATCAATCAATGCCATAACCGCGTGGCGCTTTTCCTACATAAAAAAAATGTCGTAATCTAGATGGAATGGCCGAGGCTGCGGACAATTTTTTAGAGGCCCAACGACAGTCAAATTTGTTGGTGTTTCGCGACAAAACGGAGAACGGCGCCGCAGGAAAATGCGGAAGTACAGCGGGGAAGTCTCCCACTCGATGTTTTGTCTGTAATAAAATAGGTCACAGGGCAGCAGAACGTCGTGCTCGGACAACACCATACTGTGACTACTGTCGCAAAACGGGGCATGATATTAATGTATGTACCAGAAAGCAGAACGTCACTAAGAGGACTTCTTGTATCTTGTCGCCAGAGGAAAAGGCAGAAGTAGTGAATGATATACCTGCGGACAAGCAGGAGGAGAATATGGCCAGTGCGGTAAATACGCAGCCAAAGTCAGAAAAACATCCGACGCCAGTGCTGCAGGGCATTATATTCGGCCAAGCGGCTTCCGTCCTACGGGATACAGGAAGCAATACAATGGTGGTTCGGCGTTCTTTGGTGCCAGATGAAGCACTGACAGGAACCACGACGGCCTTGTTCTTAGCAGACGGGAGCCGGATCACGGTACCAGAGGCGAAGGTGGAGATTTTTTCGCCATATTTTTCAGGCACGTGTATTGTGAAATGCATGTCCTCCCCGCTATATGACATCATCGTTGGCAATGTGCCAGGATCTCGTGCTGCTGATGACCCTGACAAGAAGTGGAAAGAAAAACTGGCTGAAGGAAACTTCACTCCGAACGGCGTAGCCGAGACCTTGTATAAGAAGAGAGAAGACCATCGTTTAAAGGCATCACTTGGTAGTATGAAGAGCACAGGCGTCCGGCCGGATTTAGCTGCAGTTAGCGCCAGAAGCTTGAAGATGAACAGGAGGGAGCTCGAGAGGGCCCAAGCAGAAGACAAGACCCTGGAAGCTTGCAGGGACAAAGTAAGGCAGGTTTTTTATGGCATAGGATCGACCCAGTATTCCTTTGTCATGGAGAAGTTATTGTTGTATCGAAATTACCGACTATCCTCTGGCAAATTGATACAGCAGGTCGTAGTTCCTCTCAAGCTGCGAAGTCAAGTGTTGAAGATGGCCCATGAGAGTTTTATGTCCGGGCATCAAGGAGTAACAAGAACGATTGATCGGGTGTTAGGTTCATTCTATTGGCCAGGGGTCCAGGAAGAGATTAAAAGATACGTGCGGTCCTGTGACACGTGCCAAAGAATGAATCCAAAGCACAAAGTAGGAAAGGCTCCTCTTGGGAAAATGCCCCTGATTGACACTCCTTTTGAGCGCGTTGCCGTGGACATTATTGGACCCTTAAAGCCGGTCTCAAATAGGGGCAACAGGTACATACTGACCATGGTCGATTTCGCTACGCGCTATCCTGACGCCATTGCTTTGCCGGCGATTGACTCCGCCACTGTGACAGACGAGTTGGTCGAAATGTTTTTCCGCGTTGGATTTCCCCGCCAAATCCTGTGCGATCAGGCCTCGTGCTTCACGTCAGACCTGATGAGAGAAGTAAACGATCTGTTGGCAATCAAACATCTGAGTTCAACGCCCTATCATCCCATGTGCAATGGTTTGGTAGAGCGATTTAATGGGACTTTGAAACAAATGCTGCGCAAGCTATGCCAAGAGGATCCAAAATCATGGGATCGATTGCTTGCACCACTTCTATTTGCATATCGAGAAGTTCCTCAGGCCAGCATAGGGATCTCTCCTTCCGAACTCATTTACGGGAGATACGTCCGAGGACCACTCAACTTGTTAAAGGAGCTGTGGACTGGAGAAAAGATCGAAGAGGAGGTGAAAACGACCTATGGATATGTCCTAGATCTCCGGGATCGTCTGGAAAGAACGCTAAAATTAGCCCATGAGAACCTGATACGAGCGAAAACGACTCAAAAATATCACTATGATCGGAAGAGCAAGAGCCGTCAGCTGAAAGTTGGAGACCGAGCTCTTATTTTGCTTCCTACAACAGCGAATAAGTTGTTGATGGAATGGAAAGGGCCGTTTCCGGTCATTGGGAAAAAGGGCGACTACGACTATTGGCTAGACTTGGGGCATGACGCCAAACTTTTCCATATTAATATGTTAAAACGATATGAATACCGGCAACCAGACACAATTCCACAAACAGCATCTTTTGTGGTTATGAAAGAGGAGGAGACAGATACCCCTCTACCAGCTTGCACAGTTAAGCCGACTGTGGGTGTAGAAGCGATTCCGATCGGCAGTAGCTTAGAAGAAGACAAACGTACAGAACTTCGGAAGATTCTAACCCCCTACCAAGATGTATTCTCTGAGATACAAGGAAAGACAAATCTGTTGGAATGCTGACTTCAATTGACGACCTCTGAACCGATCAACACACCACAGTATCCTTTGCCGTTGGCGATGAAGGAAGTAGTAGAACAAGAAGTTCAGGACATGTTAAGATTGGGTGTGATTGAGCGATCCCATTCGCCCTACAATTCGCCCTTGGTACTTATTTAGAAGCCGGATAACACCTATCGCACATGCGTCGACTTCCGTCGCATCAACGAGATACTGGTTTCCGACGCTGAAGCCATACCTACCACCAACCTAATGCTTACAGAGGTGGGCACAAAGAGATACTTCTCAGAGTTTGATCTCACAAAGGGTTGGCAAGTCCCACTTGACCGGACATCGAGGCCAGTAACGGCATTCTCAACGCAATCCGATCATTTCCAATATATATACATGCCGTTTGGCATAAAGACAGCTTCTGCAGTGTTTACGCGTCTAATGAGAACACTCCTACAGGGCCTTTAAAATGTAGTCCACTACATCGATGACGTTCTCATAGCCAAGAACACCTGGGAAGAGCACATAGACACCTTTCAACGCTTGTTGCAGAAAGTACGGGAGTCTGTCTTAACCATCAAGCCTCAGAAGTGCGAAATTGCTGTGGAGTCGATAGTCTTCTTGGGACATCGTCTAGGAGGCAGGACTATTCAACCTGTGGAAACTACGGTTTTGAAGATAGCCAGTGCACCTCTACCTGACACCAAGAAGCAACTCCGATCTTTTCTGGGGCTAGCTGGGTATTACCGAGATTTAGTACCTGGCTATGCGGAGAAAGCACAGCCTTTAACTCAGCTAACCAGAAAAATGGAGAAAGACAAGATTTGTTGGACTCCTGAAACAGAAGGAGCATTTCAAACGCTGAAGCAAGCCCTTGCGTCTGGGCCGATCGTGAAGGCACTAGACCCAAATCGTGTGTTCATACTCCGTACCGACGCATCCGACACATGCATCGGCGCAGTCCTCATGCAAGAACACGAGGGGCTGTTGCACCCAGTGTCGTATGCCAGCCGCCAGCTGTTGCCTCGGGAGCAGAATTACTCGACTATCGAACGAGAATGCTTAGCGCTAGTATGGGCGGTAGAAAAATTTCATATTTTTTTTGTACGGAGTACAATTTATCGTACAGACAGATCATCAACCGCTACAATACTTAGCGAAGGCAAAACACCTGAACAGTAGGTTACTAAGGTGGAGTCTAGTACTACAAGAGTACACTTTTTGTAAAGGGGGTTTATTGAAGGACTGAGCAAGCGGGTGGTAGCTCTAAAGGAACGCAGGCGAACCCAGATGACGGTGCTTGATCGCCGATCTCGTGCCTTCTTCTTGTGCTGATGATAGCTGACCTGATGGTATCAACGTCTTTCTTATTCACTACAATTACCCCCGGCGAAAAAGTTGAAGCCATCCTGGCGATCTAACACGTGGGGACAAGCGGGTCAAAGTACGGCTTCAGACGGTTTACGTGAACGATATCACGTCCACGCCGACGACGGTCGCTCGGTGGCGTGAGGGGTTCAATGGCGTAGTTCACGGGTGAAGTACGCTCGACCACGCGGTAGGGACCATGATAATTGGAGAGTAGCTTGGGTGATACACCAGGGGCGCAGGGCGGTACATGAAGCCATACAAGTGCTCCAGGAACGAACGTCGGTGCAGAACGATGGTCGTCGTCACGAATCTCCTTCTGGCGCTGTTGGTCGGATGTAGTAAGCCGCTTGGCTAGCTTGCGGCACTCTTCTGCGTAACGAGCGGCTTCCGAGACAGGCTTGTATTCGGAGGGATCTGGCGAGTATGGGAGTAAAGTGTCGATGGTGTGTGATGGTTCGCGACCGTACAGGAGAAAAAATGGGGAAAACCCTGTAGTGACTTGCGTAGCGGTGTTATACGCGTATGTCACAAATGGGAGAACGAGGTCCCAGTTTGTTTGATCAGAAGCGACATGCGTAGCGAGCATGTCCCCCAGAGTACGATTAAACCGCTCAGTCAAGCCGTTCGTCTGTGGGTGGTAGGCTGTACTCTTCCGGTGAACCATATGGCACTGTTGAAGAAGTGCTTGTATTACATCGGAGAGGAAAACGCGCCCTCGGTCACTGAGAAGTTCTCGAGGAGGACCATGACGAAGCACAAAACGATTGAGTATGAAAGTTGCGACGTCTTGTGCTGTAGCTGTGGGGAGAGCAGCAGTTTCAGCGTACCGTGTTAGATGATCCACTGCCACGATAGCCCATCGGTTGCCTGCCGTTGTTAATGGTAGTGGTCCGTAGAGGTCAATTCCTACACGGTCGAATGGGCGGTCTGGGCATGGAAGTGGCTGCAATGAACCTGTTGCAGGATGTGGCGGGCTTTTCCGCCGCTGACATTCGTGGCAGCCGCGAATGAACTGGCGGACGAAGGTAAACATTCCGCGCCAGTAATACCTTTTTCGTAGGCGCTCGTAGGTCTTGAAAACACCGGCGTGAGCACATTGCGGGTCGGAATGAAACGACGCGCAGATGGTAGAGCGCAGCGTTCGGGGAATGACTAGTAGCCATTTCCTACCATCTGCTGAATAGTTGCGCCGGTACAAGAGGCCATCCCGAATACTGAAGTGCGGAGCCTGGCGGCGCAGGGTTCGAGTGGTTGGAAGTGTCGGTGCCTCAGATAACGCGTCAAGAAGCGAAGCGATCCATGGGTCATTACGTTGTGCAGAAGAGATGGTGTCGTCGTCAAGCGCTGACAACGTGTTGTCCGAGGAAATAGATGCGATGTCCGGGGATAGGGGAGATCGTGACAGTGCATCAGCATCGGCATGCTTGTGGCCGGAACGATATACCACGCGAATGTCATATTCTTGAAGCCGAAGAGCCCAACGGGCAAGACGACCTGATGGGTCCTTAAGCGACGATAACCAGCATAATGCGTGGTGGTCCGTTACTACATCAAAAGCACGGCCATAAAGGTATCGGCGGAACTTGACAAGCGCCCAAACGATCGCCAAGCATTCCTTCTCGGTGACGCTGTAGTTTGATTCAGCCTTGGTAAGAGTTCTGCTGGCGTAGGCGACGACATACTCGGCGAATCCAGGCTTGCGTTGCACGAGAACCGCACCGAGGCCGACACCACTGGCGTCGGTGTGGACCTCAGTTGCTGCCGTAGGATCGTAGTAACGCAGTATTGGTGGCGAAGTGAGGAGACGACGAAGGGTACAGAAGGCTTGGTCACACTCAGAAGACCATGCCGAAATATCAGTGGTGCTGCCTATAAGTTCGGTCAAAGGCGCAATGATAGAGGCGAAGTTGCGCACGAACCGGCGAAAGTAGGAGCATAACCCCAAGAAGCTCCGTAACTGCTTCATAGTCGTTGGTTTGGGGAAGTCGGCGACAGCACGTAACTTAGCCGGGTCTGGAAGTATACCGTCCTTTGATACGACGTGCCCGAGAATCGTAAGTTGGCGAGCAGCGAAGTGACACTTCTTGAGGTTGAGTTGGAGCTGAGCATTCTTCAGGCACGTGAGGACGTGTTTGAGGCGCTCGAGATGTGTTCCAAAGTCGGGCGCAAAGACGACTATATCGTCGAGGTAGCATAGACAGATTTGCCATTTCAAACCCCGAAGAACCGAGTCCATCATGCGCTCGAAGGTGGCAGGCGCATTGCAGAGGTCGAAGGGCATGACATTAAACTCATACAGACCGTCCGGTGTCACGAAGGCTGTTTTTGGTCGATCGGCATCGGCAAGGGGGACCTGCCAGTACCCTGAGCGCAAATCTAATGATGAAAAAAACTCGGCACCTTGTAAAGTATCAAGGGCATCGTCAATCCTGGGTAAAGGATACACGTCTTTTCGAGTGATCTTATTTAGGCGCCGGTAATCCACGCAGAAGCGAACGGAACCATCCTTTTTTTTAACGAGCACTACAGGTGATGCCCATGGACTTTGTGAAGGTTGAATGACGCCACGTTGCAGCATATCGTTCACCTGTTCGGTAATAACTTGGCGTTCCGTCACAGAAACACGATATGGTCGCTGTCATAGTGGCGCATGGGAGCCGGTATCGATGTAATGTAGAGTGGTAGAAGTGCGGCCAAGTGAAGGTTGAACAACATCGAAAGATTCGCGGTACTGGTACAGCAGTTGGAGGAGTTCAGATCGTTCAGATGGTGACAGTCCGTCTGCGATCGCCGAATCGAACACTTTTGAAGCCTGTAGATGAGAGTGGTTAAGAGCACTGACGGTGGCGAGGTCACTTTGGGATGATTCTTGCGGCACTGTAAAAATTTTTCTGTTATCAATGGGCTGTACGCATCCAAGAGACTCGCCTTTAAACAGTTTGATGGTATGCGGAAAGGGATTGGTAAGGCAGAGAGCACTGGCTCCATCAGAAATTGAGAGGGCTGAATAAGGGAGCAGAAGTGGTTTCCGACTTAGAAAGAGGCGTGATGGCTCGAAAAATGCTACTTCATCACGCATGCCGTCGGAGACCACAGGGAGCAAAACAGCTGTTGTCGGTGGAATGTCAGTGTCTTCTTGGACAACTAGCTTGTGCGCGGCTTGATTAGTGTGGTCGTAGGGCTGCTCGAAGAACGGAAGCAGTTCAAGTTCGGAACGGGCACAATCTATAACGGCACGATTACGGGATAGGAAATCCCAGCCAAGGATGACGTCATGAGAGCACGAGGAAAGGACGATAAACTCAACAATGTAGTGGTCCTCCGCAATTTTGAGTCGGGCAGTGCAGGCGGCTATAGGTCGAACAGGTTCTCCATTTGCTGCACGTAAGAACATATCAAGCGGCGTGGTCACCTTTCGGAGCTTGCGGCAAAGTTTGGCGTCTATAACAGACACAGCGGCACCGGTATCCACAAGAGCGTATGCATGGGCGCCGTCTACAAAAACTTCGACGATATTGGACGGCAAGGTGCGAGGACTTGAACATTTCGATAGCGCAGTTCTTGCCCCTTGAACTGCGACGGCTAGTTTCCCTCATTTTGAGGGGCTGGTCGTGGACGCATGGGTGACAAGGAGCGTCGATTGGGTGAAGGTGAGCGACGAGACGAAGTTGCCGGATAGTCACGGGAAGACGTGTTTGACTGACGATCCGAACTTTCATAACCAAAAGGTGGTCGGTCCATGTAATTGCTTCGTGGTCGGACGTCTGTGTAGGCGGGCACGCGACGACGGCAGTATCGGGAGATATGGCCAGGTCCGCCGCACGCAAAACAAATCGGCCGGTTATCACGCGTTCGCCAGGCGTTTGTAGCAAGAGGCGCCGCCCACGCGGCATACGGCTGAGTCGAGGCTGTGGTAGCGAGGGGAGGAGCCCATGCGACGGAAGACTGAGTAGGAGCGGTGACATGCGGCAGTCCATTGAACGGCGAGGGCTGGTGTGGCTGCTGCCTCTTTACTGCGTCAGCATAAGTAAAAGGCGCGGCGACGACTTGCTGCTGAAAGGGCACTGGCATAGCCTCGGCAATCTGGTCCTGAAGTGCATGTCGGAGCATGGGAGCTAACGGTGTCGGTGGTTGCTCTTGCTGCTGCTGCGGGAGCTCTTGGCGCTGACAAAACGGCAGGAGGGAAAGCTGACGTGCGACCTCCTCACGCACAAAGTCTTTCATTTGTGCTAGAAGGCGGGAGTGGTCAGGTACGACGTCCAGTGCAGCGAGTGGTTGGTTAGGCTGAAATGGACGACGGGTGAGAGCTCGTTGCCGTCGCAATTCGTCGTAGTTCTGGCACAGAGTTACCACTTCAGACACCGTGCCAGGAGACTTCGCCAGAAGCATTTGAAAGACGTCGTCATCAACACCTTTCATAATGTGCTGGATCTTGGCACTTTCGCTCATTGCGGCATCGACGCGCTTGCAGAGATCGAGTATATCTTCGATGTAGGCGGTAAACGTTTCGCCAGGTTCTTGTGCCCGTGAGCGCAGGCGTTGTTCGGCGCGCAACTTCCGCACGGCAGGGCGACCGAAAACCGAGGATATTGCCTGCTTGAAAGTGGCCCAGTTCTCAAACTCGGATTCGTGGTTTGTATACCACAGTTTCGCCACATTAGCCAAGTAAAAGTTGACGGTGCTCAATTTAGCAGCGTCATCCCACCTGTTTGGTCCACTGACTTTTTCGTAGGACGACAGCCAGTCCTCGACGTCCTGGTCTTCGGCGCCCGAAAAGATCGGGGGGTCTCGCTGGTGAACCGGGCCGGGGCAAGTAGGAGCCGCGAGAGGTGCTGTCTGTTGGGCAGCGTCAACTTGCATGGTCGACGGCAGCGTGCGGGATCGGAGTTCCAGGGTGTAGGTGATGCAGTTACCCAGCACGATCCACCAAATGTAAAGGGGGTTTATTGAAGGACTGAGCAAGCGGGTGGTAGCTCTAAAGGAACGCAGGCGAACCCAGATGACGGTGCTTGATCGCCGATCTCGTGCCTTCTTCTTGTGCTGATGATAGCTGACCTGATGGTATCAACGTCTTTCTTATTCACTACATTTTCATATTCAACATATCAAAGGTTCTGAAAACGCAGGTGCCGACTTCATGAGCAGGTTACGGCCATAGATACGAATTCTGGTGTTGCTAAAGATGGGAGGCAAAGCATTTCAACCAACCATCGGAACATTGTTTACCATATGTGGATTTTTTTTCCTGTAACTGTGCTCCTTAAGATTTGTTGCAGTGATACCAGTGTGCATGTGTTCATGCGAACTCCAAGAACGTATCCTGTGTGGTGAAACACGCATCCGGCAGTTTTTTTTGTTGGGAAAAAAACATTTCGAAAAAGAGGCATGTTGTGATAAGTGAAGTGCGCGTTTCGTGAAGTGCGCAAGTGCAACCAGTGTGCGGTTTAAAATGTGCCGAGTGCATCGGCATAGGGAAGAAGACGACGACGACCGATGGTGTGGACGCGCGCTTTCGCGATGTATTCGGTGAGCAAGACGATGGGCAGACGAGGCCCGTGAAGTTCGAACCAATGAGAGGCCCCCACGCTGGTTTGGAAGAAGCCCGAACGAAGAAAGGGGCAGACGTGGCCGGGACGCGACGGAGGCAAGCAGGCTACCAGGGCGCGGGGGTGGCGGCCGAGTTCCTGAGGCAAGGCTGCTGCGGGCTCCCACCTGGTCGGGCACCCGAGCATCATCTATCGTCTGGCGTTGGCCAGGCCGCTCGTCGTCCGGCGTTGGCCAGGCTGCTCGTCGTCTGGCGTTGGCCAGGCTGCTCGTAGTTTGGCGTTGACCAGGCTTCTCACCATCTGGCTTTGGCCAGGCTCGTCCCGTTTCCAGGGCTACGTCCCAGCGTCGGAGGACGAACGCTGAGAGGTCACTGACCTTGGTGCGCCCGGAGTTACCTTCAACCACGAGCAACGCTTGGACCTCTGATCTACCTTGTCTGCACCCCATCGCATTAACCCTCGCCGTCTACAACAGTGCCGCGACCGAACGGTGACAGTCGCTTTTGCTATTGCGGAACTTACGCATCCTTAGCATTTCGCGGTCATTAGGTTAACTTCTCCTCGAATTTGTGTGCTTTGTTTGTTTTTCCTCTTATTCCTTTCTCTTTATCTAGTCTATTGAAAATATATTTAGTTGTTTTGCTTGTGTGCATAAACGGTCTCGTGTTCTCTTTACCGATGTGGGTTTTTTCATCAGTTTGTATGCACAAGAACCTACACGAGAGCTTGTGGGTTGACTAGCCTCGTGACAATCTATCTATCTATCTCTTTATCTATTTATCTATCTATCTATCTATCTATCATCTAGAAGCTTGTGATTTTTAGCTCTCCTGGCCGTTTCAATGATGAGATCAATATTAAAATTGGTATGGCATAACATAACTGTTTGACGAGCATAAGTTATTAGTCATAACATGAAAACCTTCATGTATGTCATCATGAATGTCATGATTTACATTTCATGGTATTGCTACTTGTGTGGTAGTTTAATTCACATGACATATTGTAATACTGGTATGGTGTGACACGACTGCATGACGAACTTAAGTGACAGGCCCTAACTTGACAATCATGAAATGCATGTCATGTAAGTCACGACAACACGTCACGCTCATTGTGCGCTTGCGGTCATTTCGTTAACTTAATATATACCAAATTAGGCATTACAACACGGGAATCGATGATCAAGGTATATGACTTGTGCAAACAAAATCATCATGAGATGCGTGTCATTTAAAACACGACTACGTTCCACGCTCATGGTGTTCTCGAGGCTGTTTCGCTAGCTTCACATATATCAAATTTGGTATTATTTGACGTGAATGAACGACGAAGGTAAATGACACGTCAAAAATGATAATCATCACATGCATGTTATGTGAAACATGAGACTACCTGCCATGCTCATAGTTCACTCGCCGTCGTTTCGCTGGTTTGAGAAATGCTGAATTCGCTGTTACGTGACATAATGAATGACGAAGGTATATGACTAGTGCAAATGATAATTGTGAAATGCGTGTCATGTAAGAACAAGAATACACGCCAAACTTACGATGCGTTCGAGGCCGTTTCGCTAGCTTCACATATATCACACTTGGTATTACATGACGTGAATAGACGACAAAAGTGAATTACATATTCAAACGTGATAGTCATGATATGCGTGTCATGTGTAACGTGACTACATGCATAGGCGTATCAGCCGGAGGGGGCAAGGGGGGTGCCAGCCCCCTGCTGAGAAACGTTGGGGGGCTGAGCCCCTCACATTTGATAGTGGTCCCTGTTGCTGCGCGCTGTGAAGCCCAACAAGTAAAGAGAAATTTTCAGTGACAACAGTGATCACTCAATTATGCTCATACGGGAGAATGAAAATGTTAGGAGACAATGTTACAACATAGTGAAATTTTCCCAACATTTCCTTCGTGATGATTTTTGTTGTGGGCTCTTTGTGGTGCGGATCACCTAGGCGACGCCTTTGCGGCTTGTGCTGTAGTATTGCAGAGCAGGTAAGCGCTGAACCGGGGCTCTATAGTATTAGATCACTTGTTCATGCTTTTATTCTTCTGTGACTTGTTGATGAAGTTACGGATGGGAACGAGCATACTTTTGAAAGAACGGTTAAAGCAACTGCTGCTTCAGGAAAATTATTTTCTTCACAATAGATATTTTCTTCACAAGAAACCGTGCCAATAAGCGAAGCTTGCTGGCACGATTCGGGGAAATAAGGCATTACCCAGGGGCCAATATTTTTGTTCTCCCCTTCAACAACATCTTGATTTCTCACTAAAACCAAGGCTCACTTGTCCGCGCGCGTCGTCTGCGACGCTTTTCGCGCAAGAAACAATTGCACCGCACAGCACTCAAGTTTGCAGGCTGTGCACAGGTCCTGCCACACTGGCCAGCTGCTCTCCGTGCCACTCAGTGCCGGAATGCGTGGCTGGCTGGGCGAATTA
Organism: Rhipicephalus microplus; assembly: GCF_043290135.1. Taxonomy (NCBI): domain Eukaryota; kingdom Metazoa; phylum Arthropoda; class Arachnida; order Ixodida; family Ixodidae; genus Rhipicephalus; species Rhipicephalus microplus. The sequence continues at coordinate 452,215,690 of NC_134710.1, forward strand.
TAGATGTTCAGTCGCGAGCACAACATACACTGCGTAGATAACGAAGAACAGCTGTTGATTTTAAGCACAAGGGCAGCAACACATGCTTAGGGGCAGGCATCTAAATTACACTGCCGAAGGCTACCAATTGAATGACACTTTGTGCTGACGGCAAAGGTGTGTTGTGTGAACTGTTTTGATACTTCGACTTTCCTGTTCACCACCACAGCATTTATAAACGTAACTTCCCGATAAAGCAAGAATTGTTGCGTAGTTCCTGACCTGGCCGTGCACAAGTGTATATACAGCAGTCAAAGAACCGGGACAACGAGCGTATCACGTATACCATGCTACCTGCCATCGGTGAAACTCTTCCTGGGGTGCTTTACTGAATCATTGAAAAACCTTAAAGGCTTCCTATTTCGGGTGGAAGCATACAAATTCGAGCACTAGAAGAGATGTAGAACATTCCGAAAATACCGAAGAATGGTGTGTTCACATATGCCACAGGGTGCCCGCAAACATGGCCGAAGCTTACCACTGAGGATTTTCATATAAACTTTTATTTTGACTCGAGCAAACAGAAGCAAAAATTTAGGTATGAATTTTGCGATGTGTGTATACTGGGCTGACAGAAACCTCATTCGGCGTCCTAAAGTCAATCGCTGAAAACAAGAACAATGAATTCGAAAAACATGGGAAGTGCTGCGCTAAACACGCTCGCAGTTCTTAAACATTCACCAAGCTGGAACATCTGTATCATAAAACCATACAAGCAAACTCTTTTTTTTTTTGCTTCTCCATGGTCAGTTATATGAGCGCGCAACAATGACCATACATTAAAAGCCAGGACAAAACAAAAAGCAACTGCAAACGTTGCTCATTTGTTGTAAGATTCATGTTACACTTAGTTCAATCAGTGTACAGGCGAGTGAAAGTCGAGCGACTATTGATGATGAACCTTGCAGCACACGGGTGCGAAAGAAAGGACACTTGGAGGAGAGCACGGCTTTTAGATACCATTGAAAACAGCGGTTACCCGGCGCCTTCCGGGGACAACACTGCCCGCAAAACGGGCGGGCATCACACAAGAGCAGCGGTAGCAGCGACGCATGTGGAACGAACGCGCCTCAGCGCGTCGTCCCGCCGCTCATCACCGCGACAACTGCCGCTCGGTCGTTCGCTTGTGAAAGAGGCTTAAGAGTTGGTACGCCAGTGACTACATGCTACGTTTTCAGCGTGCTGGTGGCCGTATCGCTTGCTCCACTTGTACCAAATTTTGTATCACGTGATGTGATTGGACGAAGAAGGTTAATGACACGTTCAAACATAATAGTCATTACATGCGTGTCATGTAAAAAATGACTACATGCTCCGCTCATAGCGTGCTTGCGGTAATTTTTCTAGCTCCGCGTATATTGCGTCACGTTTATTTATAGAAGACGAAGGTAAATGACACGTCCAGATATGATAATCATGACATGAAAATTATGCAAAACATCACTACCTGTAACGCTCTCAGCGTCCTTGTGGCCGTTTCGCTAGCTCCACTTGTACTAATTTTCGTATCACTTGATGTGAATGCACGACGAAGGTAAATGTCACGTCTAAACATAATAATGATGATATGCACGTCATGTGAAAGATGACTACATGCTACGCTTATAGCGCGCTTGTGGCCATTTCGCTAGCTCCACATATACCAAATTATTTATCACGTGAAACGTATCATGAAATGACACGTCAAGACATAATAATAATGACATGAAAGTCATGTACGGCACGATTTACGTCCGCCTAGTAAGGTTGTGCTGAATTTGAAGTGTCATATACACCTTATTTATTCGTGCTTCAAATATACACGATTCCTATTGTACGTAGGAGCGCCCATTTTACCCATCTTTGTATTTCATAACGCACAATAAATCAACTATTCACAATCAGCGCACGTCTTTGTTCTTGTCTCATGTGTTTTGCGTTCCTTATGCGCTGTGTTTCTAATGTATTCGTACCAGCAAGCTCACCTCAACAGCCCCCTAAAAATCACAGTTATCAAGAGTGGAGTGCCCAGCAACAATAACTTACATTGATCTTGGTACAGTGTTCAGTTCGTGTGAATAATCTAGCGTCTCATTCTCGAAGACATCGCTTAGTCCCATCAGCTGTCTCATTAGTAGGTGAACTTGCAGTTGAAAAAGAAAACCGCCTTTCAGTTGTATTGCTTGTACTTGATTTTATTTACATTCGGCGTATCGCGCAAGCTGTTGGGCTAGCTCGCTGCCTAAAAGAACACTGAAGCGGTTTTGCATGCTCGAATTTATTGCGAATGTGGTATCTGCGACCTCTTACAACATACCTATTAACGTTATTTCTGCGATTTTCACTTAAACAACAGTGGCATTGGTGAAAAAACATTGATCGAAGAAAATACCCCCGGCACACGTGAACTGCAGGGGCGGAGCGAGGGAGAGACAGTCAAGTGTGTTGGTGACGTCAGTGGCACTATCGTGCCGGGCCGCTAGAGCCGCTTAGCGTGTTACCTTCGAAATCGTGCTTTGTTTCTTCTGCGATATGATGCATATCAAGCCACCAGTTCTGCCAGTTCGTAAGAATTTCCTGTCATTTCAACATTGTCTTCTTCTCATACCGTCGGACATTCACTAGTTGTGCTTGCGCGGAGTCAAAATAAACTCGCGATACCGACTTACTGCGTGTTGTACGGCTACCGTAGCAGATTCGGTCACGCTCAGGTCAATTTTCAAAAGGTTCCTCTGGATCAGAAGATGGCATCAAAATACGTAGCTGCAGTTAAAAGAAAAGTCTTCAAACCTACAATAATGTCGCTGGAATTGACGATCAAGTGTGTGCAACTGAACAGCGATGCGTTTCTGTCTGTGTTTCCACACCTAAAGATGCCCTCACTGCCACCTCGAGTTCACTTTGCCGAAAGAAACACGGACCAAGGCTGTGAGACTAAAAATGTGCCACGTAGTTAGTTGGCGAGCACCCGCTTACCACAGCCGTAATTAGCTCACTGTGCTGTCACGCTTTCTCGACGCTCACTTGGAAACTCTAAAGAACGCACGGATAGCGAGCCGTTATGCAGACACCATTTATCGCAGTTTTGCTCAATCTGGAAACCATAAAACACGAGATCACGTCTTTAAATAATAATTATCAGAGCCACTCTTGTTGGCCAACGAATGCGAAGCTGTCACATGAGAGTTTTATTTCGATTCTGTCACGGGTGATATTTTTTTTATCAGAATCAAGAATCATCGATGTATTAATTAACAAACACCCAATCAATGATCCACACAACATTTATTAGCTATCGTAGCATTTGATCATTGTCGAATGCCACTACACAAAGAAAAGTTGTAATCCAAGCTGTCCACGTAGCAGTGCATGATCTACATCAAGGCTTTCTCGATTTTATTCATTGGTCGTGTCTCGTTGGTCTACTGGCTAAGGTACTCGGCTGCTGACACGCATGTGGTGGGATCGAATACCCGCTGTGGCAGCTGTATTTTCCATGAAGCCGAAAAAGTTGACGGCCCACATGGTCAGATTTGGGTGCACGTTAAAAAGCCCCAGGTGGTGCAAATTTTCGGAGCCCTTCACTACGGCGTTTCTCAAAATAATATTGTGGTTTTGTGCCGTTAAGCTTCAGAAATCAATCAGTCAAGTCATTCTGTATATTGCCTGTGTTATAGATGTGATAAGAGTGAATACTTCAGAATACGCATATTGTAAGCGAACGGACCGCTGACACCCAAGTGTTAATGCTCCCAGCTTTCTTGCTCAGAAACTCGGCCTTGTTCTGCTGCATGTAACTTGCACTGCGCTGAATGGGGCTCATCATGGCAGTAGTGCTGATATTTATTTATGCCGAAGTGCTATATATTAGTACATTGAAATGAAGGTGAAGGTATATTTATCCCACTGTACAGAAAAAAAAAGAAATCTGGGACTGCAAAGCAATTCTCTAGCATGATTGTTCAAAAACTTTTCTGTATACATCCGCGTCCTTCCCCATTTTAACGCCGTTTTTACATAACAGCCGGTGGAGAAAATGATTGATTGATATGTAGGGTTTAACATCCCAAAACTACCATATGATTATGATAGATGCCGTAGTGAAGGGCTGCGCAACATTCGACCACCTGGGGCTCTTTAACGTGCACCTAAATCTGAACACACGTGCCCACACCATTTCCGCCTCCATTGGAAATTCAGACGTCGCAACCGGGATTTGATCCCACGACCTGCGGGTCAGGAACCTTAGCCACTAGACCACCGCGGTGGGGCAGGCCGGTGCAGAAAACACAATTACACAGATAGCAGCATGCAGCATCTAATTCAGGCACTTTGCATGACAGTCGCATGTTTCTAACGCAGATAATATACTCCTTGCATTTTAAACCACCATCATGACAGTAATGGCTAGGGCGCGCGCGCAAGACAGAGAGAAAATAGGGTTGAGTGAAAGGCAGGGAGGTTAACCAGATGAATATGTACAGTTTGGTACTCCGCACTGCGGAAAGGGAAATGGATATGAAAAGGCAATGGGGCAAAAAAAAAGAGAAAGGGTCCAGAATGTAGAAAAAAGGCAAGCCATTGTAAACAGAACTACAATAAAGAGTCAGCTATTCGTGCGCAAGCTTACCGTGCGATTACAAGCTCATGTCACTACTTTGGTGAAGTGCGGAACTCGCGTGGCTTTTTTTTTCTCGCAGTAGCACACTGGCTCATAGCATGCTTCTTGGCCACTGCGAAGGGCTAATGACTGCACTAACAGCGCTGCACTACGCAGTGAAATCCACGAGCAGCTGACGTTTCCACACGATGGCCGTGCGTAGCGTAGAACGTGCTAATACGCGGCTAAAAGCGAGTGCCGCGTTTAGCCGCGTATTCCTATCACTTGTTTCAGTTTGCTACAGTAAAATTAAGTGCCACATGCGTATTATACGTAGCAGTGCATGTTTCCGAAGCGGGTCAAGGCGGCTGGTTGGAACTCGTTTTTCTTTGCTACATCATCGGCGCTGACGTCGTCTTTGGTCGTCGCTGTTGAGTTGCGACCGGCTAGAACGTGTACAGACGTGCAGCAAACTCGTTACAACTTCCACAATTCGCCATGCTAACAGCAATTACCTGATTTAAACAGATAAACCTAGCATCATCTTTCGGTGAGCGCAGTCAGCTGTCGTCGCAGTCGTTGGCGTGATATTATGCAGCTTCGACCAATCACAGGCGGCGGGAAAACTCGCCATAGCGGCCATGGCGCCTGTCACTTCTTTTCGGCAAAACTAAGGTGTTTGCGTTGGTTTATACAAACTTTTGACTTCGTTTTCGAGGTCTCCAGGTGCTTCAGTGCCCCATTAAGGTGAAGCGTGTTTCAAGTAAACGCGCGAAAACTCTAATAGTAAAATGATGTTTGCAGGTGAGAACTCCTGTTGAGTGCAGCGCCGCTACACTCGGCACATTGTGCCAGCGATGCCCAACTTCAGTGAACAGAACTACAACATTATCTTGCAATAAAATACTATTGGTGCAATTATGATGACACAAGCTTGTAGCAAATGAATTCTAAGCCTTACAGACGTCAGACTCTGCCCAGGCGGCGCTGCGAAAAACGCCACCGTCAGCACCGCCATTGACGCGCTGGCCATAAATGGGTAGTGCAAAGCAAGCCATCCGCAAGCGAACGTGCATAGGCCCTACTCTTTCGTTGTCCTTGAGGTGCGGTTCCCTGAAAATCTTGAACCTGGCAAGCTTCTTTAATCCAACCTCGCTTCAGAACAGTAGGAAGCTCATAAGAACAAACTGTCTGTACACTGCGAAAGATGTTTGAGTTATATCGGCTAACTAAAACAGGCACTTAAAGTGCAAGCGAGTGTCGCATGACATCGAGTTACAGGAAAGCACTCCGACATTCGTTCTGTAACGCCCAAATGTTTAAACTTGGGAATAAACAAGATACCAAAGCGACGAGTGCATACACGAGGAATCTATCTTACGATCAGCGGTACGAAGTTAACTTTATTCAGCACAAACAGCCCTGGCGATTTTCGCGATTGCGGTTGCATTCTCCATTGATCTTTCACTTCCTGCGCGTTGAACTGTTTTATTACGCATGCTAGAATGTTCTGTTGACGGCTGTCATCCGTATGTATATACTGCGAACGGGGATTTATGCGTGTCTATTTTCTCGGTGTACAATGAAATTCAAAACTGAGGCCTCAAGATAGCTCCGGCAATTGCGGAGACCAACGGCAAGAAAAAATGGAAACTTATTGAGGTCGCCATCATTTTCCGATTTTCCTGTATGATGTGCATGTTCACATTTCATAGATAAAGCCGGAACTTAGAGCCTTGAAAGCCTCCAGGCGTAATGCTGCAGAGCTTCAGGTTATTGGCAGTCGCGGCGTGTGCGATGTTTACCGTGCATGTCACGTGTCTACTACTGCACGGTGCGCACCACGGTCAGAAGCTCTGTTAAGCTTCTAATCAAAGTTAGAATGGTTGCCCTTGATATCAAAGCTACTGAAAACAATAAATAACAGGGGACCTACATTCAGAAACTTTCTCACGCGAACGGCTGTAGACAACGCGAGTGATTCGCTAGCCCAACACAACAGCCTATGTCCAGTGCTAGCTCTCGCCGTTATGCTCAACGAAAGCAGCGGAAAACTGTAAAACGAAGTTCTTAACGCCCGTAGCAATTTACAACGCAAACTGTAGCGGCGGCTGTGGTTTTTTTATTCATAGAGTGCAGAGCTGTTGCGTCTGCTGTTGTTTTCATCATCGTTCTGGCTAGTGAACCAGCAAGCACTACACGGTGGTTCGGTGAAGCGCCTGACTAGCCGAGAAAAACTCATCGCTCTTTTCTAAGAGTTCAATGCTCAAATACACCTGATATTTAGCTCAATCGCTGTTTTTTACGCTGTAGTTGTACCTGCTTGCGCAGCAAACTGTGCAAGGAAGTCGGGCTTCGCACTACTCAAAACTGCGTCGACAGGTGGCGCTGCCTGTCCGCAAAAGTCTAAAGTCGGACGTCTACATATACATCTCCAACAAACTGCAATATATTAGGCGCTGTAGCGTTCCCGCAATACATACGTTTTCGTTGGCATACTAAATAAGTTTAGTCATAATTATCATCTTAGTGTAAATTTTACATTAATACCAGCACCTTGTTATGAGGTGAATCACTCATCAATATGAAGGCCTAGAAAATAAACTTTAACTGAAAGATCACTCATAAGAAAATTGCAGAATCTCCTACTAAAGGGAAACAGGAAACATATGTAGATGAGAAGCAGCTACCGCTAGGCGCTACGCTTGCACTATAGGCGATGTTGACGAAGGTGATCATCGCGGCGTTGTGAAGGAGAGACACATGTGGCCGCACAAAAGACGCAGAGATGAATCGCTGTTACATACTGAAACATGTCAATCGCGGCTACCGGGCAATGAGAGACAGCATACTCCAATTGAACATATAGACCCGTAGTCCACTTTTAGTTAATTATCGCGCGCGCTGTGAATCTTTATTGTTGAACAATGCACAGGACGAATCTCTCACCAGTACTACCTTACAAATCAAGATTCAAGGCCTATATGTACAGGATAGCCACGGAACGGTTGTGCAGCTGGAGCAGTCGACATTTTCAATCAAGAAACTCTCTAGCAGACGCTGCCTGCGTTCGTGTTGTTAGCCGAGAAAGGGGGAGCGTAGAAGAGGAAATAAAGGCAGAGGGATGTTCATGCACTGGGGGTGTTAACACCATGGGGAGGAATGTTCACAGAAAAAAAGGGTACAGCGAGCGTAGGTTAGCAGACGCTCCATGCAGCGATGATGCAAGGCGAGAGGGTGGAGTATAGCAGAGAAGAGTGAGGGGAGCGGACGCGCATGCATCGTAAGATTGATCACGCCGCGCACGAAAGTGAGCTCGGCCCTGATTTGCTTCGCATGTAAAGACTGTTTTCGTAGGGTGAATAGTACGCCAAAAGTGAATGCGAACAAGTGACCTTCCATCGCATGATCGAACATCCATGATCAGTTTGAGAGTAGGCTTGGTTTTAATTTATAGCCTCATGAGCATAACTTACCGAGAACCGATGAACGGAAAAGTTTCACCCACACCGCATATGGCTCGTTCGTGTTCTGGCAAGGATGCGTGGAAAATTCAGCCGAAAACAAACTCACGCCAGCGGGCTGTGTGAGCGACTGCTCATCGGAACCATGTAAATACGAAAGAGCAATACGTGCCTTTTTTCTAAAAAAGAAAGTAATGCGTACAAGAACAGGAATGGCAACATAAAAAGCCCCACTCCTTCTGTTGTTATTCAATTAATATTGTGTTGTATAGTTTTATCATCCTACCATGTTCCAGTAAGTATCGCTGTACTTGATGCGATGTTCCTGCTCCCGCGAATACAGGAGGTTCCTAATGATGAAGTTCTCCAACCTATTGCAGTAGTCGGTCTGGCTTTCGCAGTATCGCGAGAACAAGTTCTCCCATTGGTTCTCCATTAACCGTCGGGTCAGGTAGGCCTCCAGTGCTCCAGCCGCGTACGCTTGCAGCTCGTCATGCACGTGTCGACTGGACTCGATCTGAAGGTACGACCAGCTGTCACAACAGAAAAAGGAAAGCAAGTCAGCCAGTGATGCGGAGCACAGTACCCGCGCGCAAAAAAAAAGGAGCTGTTGTCTCAACGGTTCCCGTTGGGCACATTTGAAAAGGAGCCGAAATTAACGCTATAAGTTGCCAAAGTACTTTTCTAGACGGTGATTACGAGGTGCTGAAACGAGTATATATTGAGTGTTCTTATTGAATAAAGATCAGTTGTTAGTTCGTCCTGCTCCTTGTGAACAATTCCTTTGTGTACTCGTGTTGTGTGAGCCAAAGTTTCAGTATGCCCCCCCCCCCACCTAAAAAGCAAGTAAAATAAGCAAAACCCAGTCGGAGAAAGATGGTTGGCAAAATTCCATGATTATTGCCCGATATGTCAGCAGCACAGCCGAATACTTACCTGGTGTACTAAAAATGTGTAAGTGATCATCATTCGATAGATCAGTAAATTCTAGGGTAGGGAAAAAGTTGACAAGCGTTGCTCTAACGAAATATGCAACATTATCATTATATAGAGGATGACTCATTCAAAGCAAAATTGCGTTTTTTCAAGTGTCCGTCTACTTCACATGTGTAATTAGGCTCTTCCTTTTGCCTACTTACCACGAAAATGAATGTAATTTAAGTAGCCTCAAACAAACGCTTCACTCATAGGCATTACAAGTGCCGTCTGTTTAGTGAAGCATACGTACTTCGTCTATGGCAGGGACAGTGTAATGCCACACGAGTCTTCCCGATCTACAACTAATTTGCTGACTAAAGCTGCCACGCTCCTTCTCAGAATATCTAATTGTCTTAAGGTTAATAAAGGCTTTGTAACTACAAGGAAAAACTCGGAGGACGCATAAGGTTCGCTTCAAGAGTAGAACAATATCGCCTAGTTCGGCTTCCTTCATATCAATTTTTTGATTGGTAGGGCCACTTTGCTTCTAGGTGAGCACCTCAACCAAGCCGTAGAGAAAGAAACGTCTGTGCGAGAAAGCATCATCATGATCTTCTTCAACAGCTTGACAACACCTACTGCAGGCCTTTCCCATGTTCCGCCAGTCACCTCGACCCTTTGCTTGTTGCTGCCACTTTATACACGCAAACTTCCTAATGTCATCATCTTACCTAACTTTCTGCCTCCCCCTCACCCGCTTGCCTTTTCTGGGAGTCGAGTCAGTTATCCTGCTTACGCGCTACGTGTTCGTATCAGGTCCATTACTTCTCTATTTCAACTATGATATACTTAACTCCGGTTTGTTGCCTGCCCACTGTGCTCTTTTCTTGTCTTAAGGTTACATCTATGATTTTCTTTTCCATCGCTTGCTGCGTCATTATCAATTGAAGTTTAACCCTCTTTTTAAGCCTCCGGGTTTCTGCTCCGTAGGTAAGTAATGGCAAGGTACTTACTTTCGATTGATATGTGAAGTTTAACGTCCCAAAACCACTATGTGATTATGAGAGACGCTGTAGTGGAGGGCTCCGGAAATTTAGACCAACTGAGGTTCTTTAACCTGCACCCAAATCTGAACACACGGGCCTACAACATTTCCGCCTCCATCGTAAATGCAGCCGCCGCCGCCGGGATTCGAACCCGCGCCCTGTGGGTCAGCAGCCGAGTACCTTAGCCACTAGACCACCGCGGCAGGGCAAGATACTTACCTTCCTCTTGAGGCATAGTGGCAATATTTGATTGAATGATATGTGAGGTTTAGAGTCCCAAAAGTACCATATGATCGGAGAGACGCCGTAGTTTATTTATTTATTATATATTTATACCTACTGCAGCCCTTTTCAGGGCTATCGCAGGAATGGGACGGTATATAATACTAGGCAACAAAGAAAAAATACAAACAGATAATACGAATTGTGGAGCAAGTATACTCGTAACAAAGCAAAAGTAAAAATGAAGTTAATTCCACGTCAGTGAGATATTCATCGACAACAACTATGGAGTCGGTTAGTGGTAAGGAGCGATTGCTACCAGGCAGGGAATTCCACAGTTCTATTGTAGGCGGAAAAAAACTGAATTTAAAGGTATTAGAACGAGCAAAGAAAGGTGTTACATTCAAAGCGTGGGAACTGCAGGTACAACTATCATCAGTAATTGTGATGACGTTGCCATGACCATGGCCGGAGTAGGAGTTAATAACTTCGTATAAAAATTTTAAATCTTCGTTTTGGTATCGCGAGAGTTGTGATGGGATGTTTAATGATAGAAGGGCTGTGGTCGGCGAGAAGTTGCGGCTATAATTATGAAAAATGAAACGGATAGATTTTCGCTGAATGGTATCTAGTAAGCTTATTTCACAGTGTTTGTAAGGAAACGAAACTACAGATGCATATTCGAAAACAGGGCGAATGAGTGATTTATATAAAAGCAGTTTAGTATCTCGAGGGGCGTTATGTAAAGTGCGGCGCAAATAACCTAATTTTTTTACAGCTTTACGACATACATGATCAAGGTGGCTAGTCCATGAAAGGTGTTCGGTTATAATTACTCCTAAATATTTGTACTATGAAACTCTATTGAGCTAGGTGCCACCTAGAAAATAGTCAAAAGAAAAGGGGTTGCGCCTATTGGTAAAAACATTACGACTGTTTTAGTGGAGTGAACGTTCATTTGCCACGTGTCACATCAGACGCTAAACGACGTGAGTGATTGCGCGAGATGGTAATGATCGTCAATGAAGTTGATAGTTTCATAGAGGACGCAATCATCTGCGTAGAGTCTTATTTAAGATGAGATGCTATGAGGGAAATCACTAATGAAAAGTATAAAAAAATGAAGGGCCTACTGGAGGGATTCGGAAATTTCGACCACCTAAGGTTTTTTCAACGTGCGCCCAAATTTAAGCACACGGGCATACAGCATTTTTGTCTCCATCGAGAATGCAGCCGCTGCTGACGGGATCTGATCCCGCGACCTGTGGGTCAGCAGCCGAGTACCTTAGCCAATAGAACACCCCTGCGGGGTTGATAGTGGCAATCTACCGGTTATGATTTGAGAATGCTTGCCGAATGTTCTCCACCCCCTTTTATATGCTTCTAAGAACTTCAGTCTCGTGGTCCGGCTCCGATGTCACTACCAGTCTTTAATAGACGTACTCTTTCGCAACATTAAGTGCACTGCTACCTATGTAATATCAATTTTCTCTATCGAGGTTGTTGGACATTACCTTCGTTTTCGCAGGAATCATTTTGAGACATACCTTTCTGCTCTACTTGTCTAACTCATTAATCTATAATGGCAATTCTACCCCTGATGTATTCCGCAATGCAATGTCATTGGTGAAGAGCAGGTTACTAATGTACTCTTCATTAACCCTTATTTCTAACTCTTCACATCATAGGCATCTCAAAACCTCTTGTAAACACGCGGTAACTAGCCTAGGGGAGAATTCTTTTTCTTACACCCTTCTTTAATAGTATTTTGTCACTTCTGTTATTGAGTGCTGTGGCGGCAGTCGATCCTCTGTAGCTTTCTTCCAGGATATATATATATATATATATATATATATATATATATATATATATATATATATATATATATATATATATATATATATATATATATATATGTTTCGTCGACGTTTTGATTCCGCTGTGTCTGTATGACTGCTGATATGTCCACTGAATCAAATGTCTTCTCGTAATCTGTGAAGGCTGTGTAGAGTAGTTGGGTGTACTCTGAGCAGTTTTCTATTACCTGATTGAGAGATTGAATGTGAACAACTGTTGAGTAGCTCATTCGAAATCCTGCTGGTTTTTTTCGCTCAAAGAATTCTAATGTTTCTTTAGTTCTGTTGGCAATTACCTTTGTAACTAGCTTGTATACGACAGAGAGTGAGCTGATTGGCCTGTAATTCTTGAAGTGCTTGTCGTTCCCTTGCTTACAAATTAAGTTCATTTTCGAAATCTTTCAAAATTTTAGCATCTTCTCAGTCAAGAGACACTTCCTAAGCAGGGTGGCTACTTTCTCTAGCAAAGCTTGTCCTTCATCTTTCAGCAGATCTCAACTGAACTGATTCTCACCAGCACCTTTGCATCATCAACTTCGCATTATATATAGGCAGCGAAGAATTAGTGGTTAGAGTATCGGCCTCGTGCACAAGAAGTCCATCGTTCGAATCTTGTTGCCACGCAATGCCCCACAGGATTGAAAAAAATATCCGTGTCATAATAGATATGTAATAGGAGCGCACGTGTATGTCCTGTTCTGCGTGTTTCGTCTCGTTCTCGCAGAAAGGTTTTCAAGAATGCATCAATTCCAACTCACCCACCTCTCTCCTTTACTACTATAAAGGGTTAGGAGGCCTGGAATGCTGCCTCACCAGTGACCACCACCAGTAATGCTCTTCCTCAACAGAGAATGATTGGCCACCCTGGTGCAGTATCTTGCCACAACATCCCACATCGATACGCCAATTATACCTCGGGCTTCAGTCCCCATTGAAGCGACGCAACTCACGACGGTAGCGGTTAGATCTATGACACAACAGGGGGTTTTAAGAATTTTTGGGTCCGGATAGGCCGCAATTCGAACCTGAACTTAGCGAAGATTAACGCTAGAACCTTAGTTAGTGAGCCATGTCTAGCTGTTTTTTTCAAAGAGACAGGGGGTGGTAATTGAGATGTAATAGGGCTCAGGAAGGTTAGGAGGATAGATGAGCCCTATACAAATCTACAGAATGAGCGCATACTTTGCTATCATGGCTTGACTACAGCGAAGAATGGGAGTGTGGTTCTTCATCCTCAGAATTAATACTGGTTACACGGAGCAACACCATATCAGTAGTAATAGGTTGGTAGGTATCGTAATTACAGTCAATAAAAGATATGACCTGAAGGTGGTACAGGCCTACGCGCCTATATCCAGTCATGATTACGTATTAGTTGAAAGCTTCTATAAAGACGTGGAATCGGCAATGAGTAATGTAAAAACACAAAACACTGTACTGATGGGCTGTTTCAATGCCAAGGTAGGGAAGAAGCAGGCTTGAGACCAAGCAGAAGGAGGATATTCTATCAGCACTAGAAATTTCAGAGAGGAGTGTTTAACAGAATTCGCAAAACGCAACATTATACGGATTTTGAATACCTTACACCAAAAACGAGTAAACCATAATTGGACAAAAAGGTGCGCTAATGGCGAAAATAAAAACAAAATATACTTTACACTGAGTGCATAATAAGGCAATGTGCAGGATGTGGAAGTGTTTGGTAAGGTACGATGCAGTAACGTTAGAATAGTAACATCTCAAACTCGCGTAGACTTGAAGAAGGAACGCCAGAAACTGATACGCCAAAAGCCAATCAATGAGCTAGCGCTGAGAGAGAAGAACACGAATTAAGAGTCTTTCTTCGACTCTTATTGAGGAAACTGGCCTTAGCGTTGACGCAACGAATGATAACCTGAGAGGTATTATTACTGAGTGTGAAGTAGAAGTTTGAAGAACGTGTGTCGAACAGGACATCAGCAAGCTGTTCCAGGAGACGAAAAACCTGATTAAGGAACTTCAAAGCATGAAAGCCTCAAATACGACAGACAAAATAGAACTGACAGAGCTTCCTAAGTTTATAAATAATCATAAGATATTCGATGGAACATGGTACAACATAGAGAGAATCGAACATGCTCTGAAAAACGGAGGAAGTGCCAAAGCAGTTAAAAGAGAACTTGGGATACACAAAAACCAGAAGTATGCTCTAAGGGACAAGGAAAGCATAGTAACTACACATATGAACAGGATAGCTAAAGTTGCGGAAGAGCTTCACAGAGATCTGTACAGTAGCCATTGCAACTACGACCATATTGTAAGAGCTAGCAGTAACCCCGATGACATCTCTCCTAAAGAAGAAGTTAGGGAAGCTCTGGAGGCAAAGCTGCTTGTGCGAGTATTGCTGTTCGCTTCAAACTACCTGTAATGCCTGCTGCAAGTACAGTTACGCAGTATCTCCTACACTTTAAATCTTCGTCTAGTTAAAGAGCAATGTCCCCAATATACGCGGCCGTAATAAAAGACACGAACGTACTCATCTTACTTGGTTGATCCTTCTGCTGCTGATATCGATTGTGGGATAACATGGCTTTAATGTTTTCGCACCGAAGGTTCTACAAGAACTGCCTCCTGAATCGGGGCACACAAACAGCTTTCTTGCTTCATTCGGGCGAAAGTGTTCTTATCGCCGGCGCCCGTGTTTGGAGGCATCGCCGCGACGCGCAGGCGCAGAAGCGGCGCAGAACCATTTCGCCACCACCCCCCTCCCCACGCAGATAGGAGCCGTCAGGGTTGAAGAGGTTTGGGGACCCGCACCGGGCGTTTAAAGCGGGTGGTGTAGTGTGCGAGTCTAGGCGTTGCGGCTGCTGTCGGCAAATTGCGGGAGGTGTGCGGGGGTTGGTGGGCTCCTGAGAAAGGATGTATGAAAGCTTTAGGCGGTCGATGAAAACGCGTACATCCTTTCCATTGATTCGTAGGGTGAATGTTTTTTGGCGTCGCGACAGATGACTTTGTGAGGTCCGGAGTAAGGTAGTGCGCGTACGGTGTCGTCGCGGAGGAAGGCATGCGAGCATGTTGCCCGGTCCATAAACATAAACGG
Source organism: Rhipicephalus microplus (assembly GCF_043290135.1). Lineage (NCBI taxonomy): Eukaryota > Metazoa > Arthropoda > Arachnida > Ixodida > Ixodidae > Rhipicephalus > Rhipicephalus microplus. Next base: position 452,230,893 of record NC_134710.1, read on the forward strand.
GGTCGGCTTGGTGTGGCGAGCTGCTGGAGAGGGGCGCAGCGCACCCATTGTGCGACGGAGTCGAGCGACGAAATCTGCAGGGTCCGAGCAGATTACATCAGCGATCGGAGTGAAGAGGAGTTCTCCAGGTAGGCAAAGTGGCTCCCCGTTGACGAGTTCCGTGGGCGTGGCTTGACTATCTGGCTTGAGAGTTACGCGCAGACCAAGAGCGACGACAGGGAGAGCTTCGAGCCAGGTTGAGTGAGGGTGGAACATGATGGCTGCCTTGAACTGCCGGTGAAACCGTTCAATCATCCCACTGGCGCAAGGGTGGTAGCTAGTTGTCCATGAACGCTCGAACCCGGTAGAGAGTTGAGGAGCCTGAGGAGTTGAGATTCGAATTGCCTTTCTTGATTGGTTGTGACTCTACGAGTAGTGCCGAAGCGTGAAACCCAGCCAGAGAAGAAGGCTGATACGACGTCTTCTGCGGTGATCCTTTCGAACGGCCACACCTCGGGCCGACGAGTGTAACGATCGATGGCGGTGAGGCAATAGCGGTAAGGGCCAGCTGGAAGGAGGGGGCCAATGATGTCGATGTGGAGGTGCTGGAACCATTCCGTCGGGAGGGGCGATTCTTCCAGTGGCAACGTGACGTGCCGGGTGATTTCGGCCCGCTTACTTTGAATGCCTGTGCGTGCCCAAGCTCGGCAGTCCCGTTGCATTTAGGGCCACGCATACCGGTCAGTCATGATGCGTGTAGAAGCTCGGATGCCGGGAAGACTGAAGTTGTGTAGCTGGTTTAAGAGGCTTTGGCGACGCAAAGAAGGGACGTATGGTCTCACTCGTCTTGTTTATACGTCACAGTAGAGAGCGTCCGTTGACTCAGGGATGGTAACTTTTTGAAGTTGAAGGGAAGAGCCATTTTCAAGGAGCTGCTGGAGATCGGTGTCCGTTTTCTGAGCTTCGGCGAGGGCATCGGTTGTAACGGTTGGTAGCTCGACAGCCGAGACGCGATATAGTGCGTCGGCGACTACGCTTTCCTTACCGATGTTGTGGTGTATATCTGTGGTGAATTGAGCGATGAAGGACAGCTGGTTCTACTGGACCGGTAGAAGTTTTTCGTGGCGTTGGGAGTAGGCGCAAGTGATAGGTTTATGGTCGGTGTATATGGTGCAGTGCTGTGCCTCGAGGATGTGGCGAAAGTGTAGGACTGCTTCGTAGATGGCAAGGAGCTCTCTGTAGTAGGCTGACCAAGGTTGTCTCCACAGGGGGCGAGGTTGCATCGCCGACGCTGCCGGAAGGTGGGGGCGGCTTCGGACAAGAAAGTTTCTTCGAGAAGAACGCCAAGGGGCGCCCTTGTTCCCCACACGCTGCATGAGAGAGGCTCCGACGGCGGTACTAGAGGCATCTGTGAAAAGACGCAGCGGCGCCTCTGGCTTGGGATGGGAGAGCAGCGTAGCATTGCAGAGGGCAGTTTCGCAGTCTTCAAACGCTTGCGTTAAGGCTGGGGTCCGAGTGACAGGATAGTTGCTGCGTTGGCCGGCCAACGCATCATGGAGAGGGGCCTGATATGTGGCTGTTTTAGGCACGAATTGCCTGTAAAAGTTGAACATATGCCCAGGAAACGGTGGAGGTCTTTCGCTGTGGCAGGCAGCGCGTAATGTTGAAGGGCCAGGTTGTGGTCAGGCAAGGGTCTAGCTCCTTCTGAAGAGATTTTATAGCCAAGAAACGTGACGACGACGAACGTTTATGAGTAAGCCATGTTTGTCGAGACGCTGGAACAGTTGACGAAGGTGTTGGCGATATTCCGTTTCGTTGCGGGAGAAGATCAAGATGCCGTCTGGGTAGACGAAACAGAAGTCCTGGCCGTGGACGACGTCGTCGATTAAGCGTTGAAAGGTTTGTCCCGCGTTGTGGAGACCAAAACTGATGAAATGGAATTCCAATAGGCGGAAAGGCGTGATAATTGCGGTCTTTGGTACGTCATCCGGGTTTACAGGAATTTGTGTGTAGTCCTTTACGAGGTGCATCACTGAGAAGATAGTGCTGCCGTATGAGCGGTGATTAAAGTCCTGTATATGACGGACGGGGTACCTGTCAGGGACGGTGCGGGCGTTGAAGGCACGATAATCTCCGCAGGGGTGCCAGCCATCGGTCTTCTTTGGCACTAGATGAAGCGGTGAGGCGTAAGGTCCCTCTGAGCGGCGGGCAGTACCTTCGCAGAGCGTGGCTTTGAATTCGGCCTGTGCGATTCGTAGGCGGTCCGGGGCTAGCCGACGGGCGCGGCATGAAACAGGGGGCCGGGAGTAGTACGAATGTAGTGGACAGTTGAGTGGCACACCTCTCGCGGACGCCCGCTGGGTCGAGTCAGGTCGGGAAATTCTGCGAAGGTGTCATGGTATGGCGACTGGTTCCCAATAGTGGGTGCCTTGAAGTTAGGTTGTTGGGTGGCTGCACGTTGGCTCGGCGTGGAAAGGCCTGTTGTAGAGTGGATAAGTCGGTCATATCGGCAGTCAGGCAGAAGATTGTAGTACGCCAAGAAGACGGACCCGATGATCGGCTCTCCAACGTCAGCGATGACGAAATTCCATGCTAATTCTCGGCACAGATTTTTTAAGTTGATGTTAAAGCGCAGCGAGCCATAGGTCTTGATGGTTGAATGGTTCGCCGCACTGAGCTCAAAGGACGTGCAAAGACGCTTGTCACGCAGGAAAGTTCGGGAATAGCAAGAGATGTCGGAGCCATAGTCGACGAGGAACCGCCGCTTTGTTACTTGGTCGGTCGCTGAAGCCACATGATATAGAGGAGGGAGTCATCGACGGGGGTGCGGCCCAAGAGGTCACGCATTTAACGCAGGAGCTGCGATGGCTTGCGGTCACCGAGTTCTTCGTGCTGGAGGAGGTGACGCACCTTCTCGTCTCGTGAAGGTAAAGCCGGCGGGTCAGTTCTCTCTTCTGGTGTAGGTAACGGTCATCAGCCAGGGGATTTGCAAGTATAACGCGAACCTCAGCCGCATAGCGAGAGTTTAGATGAGCGACGACGTAGTCATAGGGCGTCCGGTCCTGGGTGATGCGTGCCGTGGAAAACTGCGCCTCGACTTGAGCGAACCACACGTCAGGCGTCAATGCCCAAAACGGCGGAAGTTTGACGGCGACGCTACAGACGTCCGTGTCGGTGGCGGCCACAGAAATAGAGGCGTTCGATATGGCAGGGACCACTGCAGCGAAGTTTAGGGGGGCATGGCCCAAGTGGGGCGGTGCACGGTCGTCGGACGAGAGCGCTCCATTTTCATTGCGCTTCTGCTGTTCCCGCAGCTGCTGCTCTTGGTTCTCGATCACTTGCTGCTGGGCCTGCAGTTGTTCTTGCAGTTGTTGTACTTGTTACAGGGCAGCAAGGGTTTCCTCGTTGGCCATGGCGGTGCGGTACACTCGTTTTCCGAGTCAGCAGATGTGGGATAACTTAGCTTTAATGTTTCCGCACCGAAGGCTCTACAACAACTGCCTCCTGAATCGGGGCACACACACAGCTTTCTTGCTTCTTTAGGGCGAAAGTGTTCGTATCACCGGTGCCCATGTTTGGAGGCATCGCCGCGACGCGCAGGCGCCGAAGCGGCGCAGAACCGTTTCACCACATGATCAATAAGTATTTTCGACGTGATTTTATTGGTTCGCCTTCAAGCCCCTCACTTGTGGAATGAAATTTTACTGATGTCTTATAGGATTATACGCTTGCGCCACGCAACATTTCATGCGTTCAGGGGTGTCCTCGCATTACACCACATTCATTTCTTTTCTGAAGAACTTCCAAGCGAAGGAATTGCTTCTGGTTGCCCGCTACGTTGAAGGCCTCGGATTCATTGCGTCTAGGACCAAAGTTTTATTTCATTAGTCATTTGTTTGCTCTATCTCTAGTTTTTGCTCACAGCCAACGAAACCTACAACGAAATTGCTGCAGAATGAGTTCTTTAACGCTATGCCTTTAAAAGTGAGTACTGGAAGACGTGTCTGCACCTCAAAGGCAATTAACATTTGGCAGTTGCATTGAAACACTGGATCTCTACAGGTGCAATCGGTGCACGCTACCGATGGGTAAACTCTCTCATCGTTCTAGTTATATTGACCCAAATTATACAGGAGTTTATATGATGATACAATGAGATAACTACGTGTTCTTTCCACCCGTTTCTTTGCCCTCTCAGTGTGAGACGTGTCGCTATAAATAAATGTAGATGCATGGAATATACTGTGGGAACACGAGGTTTTTGGAAACCCTGACAGATTTTAAATCTCCTGTGGCATATAAAACTCTTAGAATAAATGCACTCTCCTCTGCTTCCACAAGGCTTCGTTTGGCTCTGTTAATGCTATTTCTTGATTTTTAGATCTCAAAGGATTCATTTTAATGTTATGCACTGAGGAAGTGCATAGAAGGTATTTGTTTGTTTTTCCTTTAAAAAACAATGGCATGTACCCCTTTTGGGGTACATGCTTTTGACCAAGAATGAATAGCAGAAAATTTGAAGCCTTATCCGAAACTGTTACATCATATTTAAAAAACTAAGTGTGAGCAATATATGCCGGAGCTCCTTTTTTGCAGGGATCTTTTGTTCTCCTTCATGCCAGTTATTTTGGGTACACCCCACTGAAACTAGAATAGCATAGCAACTAACTGTTCAAACTTAGAAAGGACTAATCGAGTGGTGTTTCCATGTGTCCTGTAACAATTCTGATAAGAGAGGTAAAACTCGTACTAGAAACAAAAAGTGCCAGGCAACTTCAAACTCCATGTTCTTAGAAAATTGCTAGGCGTCTTTTCAATATATGAGTCCTCTGATTCAGCAGATTGTGGCCTCAAACACTCTTAATTTGGTCACCCAGGGGGCATGCGGTACTACAAGTTCGCCCATGATTATCACTGCCTGGTAACGCGCCTGCTCTGACACTTTGCGAAAAAACAAGGCAAACTTTACGCCTCATTGTGGTAAACTATATATATTCAGCGTTAACAGGCTTGCTTTTTTTTGAGAGGGGGAAAATTTTAGGTAGTACGTAGTCTGTTTCATGCACCTATTTCGTGTACACAGTTTATATATCTCCTATACACTGGCTTCGTGTTCTACAGCCGCTATATTTAGGTGCATCAGTGTCGTTAAGGTTACCGTGAGGGGAGGTCTTCAACCCAGCCCTTTCCCTGTTTTTGGCTTATCCCCTCGATCAAAACGTACTACTAACCTGGACTACCGCACATGCGGGCTTTGCCGAAAACAATGTGGCTTATACCAGTGTAGGAGAGTACACATTCTGGGCGTGAGCATCCATTGTGTCACAATTCGTCATATAGGAGGTGCTAGTAGCAGCGTGGCATCTGCTTACTTCATTCAACGGCATTTGCATACATTATTGATCAGAAGGCTCTACCTTCGCGGCACTCATGAGCGAATGTGCGCTCACGGTTGGAATATTGTGGCGACAACTGCAGAGTTCCTCCTTTCCTTCTTATCACTTCTTACACCTAAAACCCCTAAATCTCCGTAGAGTAACGACGTATGTGGTTATTCACGCGCCTCCTTTTTTCGCCCCGTCACCTCCGACCTCTCCGAGGCAGGCGCCGCGTCGGTATTAGCCGAATGTCGTCACGTGGGACCGCTCACAGTGTTCATTTGTTTACAGTCAATCGTGACTACCATTTTTGCCCTGGAGGCTTGGACTGCTTGGGGCACAGCTCATCTGTTTTGACAGATACGAACCTGTCCTTGCATGCGCGCTGTGCTGCGAAGTACTCCTCCACCAAAAATGACGCCGCTGGTCGTTGCCGTGGGTGGCTGTCGCGCCTTCTGCTGCCAGAACAAGTATAGTCACGGCCGAAAGCTCTTCATGGTACACCGCCCGTTAGGCGCAACGACTCGCGACAAAAGACATGCTTACAAAGAATCAGAAGTGAGAACTAGAAGATATTTTCGAAGACACTTTGCGAAGCAAGATGTGAGTCTTTATGAGTTTGGTTCGATGTTTGCTCAGTTGGATGCCTGCTCTTACGCCGTAGACAAGTTGAAGTTAACTGTGCAGGACGTCGCGATCTTCCACTCATCGTTCATGAACGCTTCTACGGGGGCTGTTTTTTTTTGTCAACAATACATGCTTACGTGTTCTGCTTGTCAGTATGCGCCGACTGGTTTGTCTTCGCAGTACCAGTTTTACGCTTAGAATGTACGCAGCAAGACGCTTGAAATTGATTGTGAAACTTCGGAGTTTTCAGGTTGCTGTTTTGAATAAACATAACTGAAGTGAAGGAATTCACAATGGGATTGGTACTTTATGATGGCTTTTGTTGCGTGCTCGTATATTTCAGAGCCAATCGCTCTCTGTTGTTTTTTTTTTAAACTTTGACCAATCTGCCGGGGAACTCGCGATGCGAAGGCAGCTCTGCAAAGCATGCGTGCCTTCGAGTCATTGGGTGCGTGCCACGTTTAGGCACCTCACAATGCGTGTCCTTTCACAAGATAGTTTACTTGCTCTTTCCTCTGAAGGTTTATATCTGTGAGGGGATCTCTTGCGAAGTAATCTGGTATGGCGGCACGCTAGTTTATTCACACGCTAGCTAGTTCTTTCACCGATATAGTTCGTATGTCAGATACGTCCACAAGGCACACTTCTGAAATATGATTTGTGCGTCTAACCACTTCATGAAACCACCACAGCTGTTCGAATGTATTGACTGTGCGCCTTTTGACGCATTATTGAGACTTTAGATGCCTCACCAAACGCTAAAATTGGCCGTTGGTGACATCGCCATCCCGCGTCAACAGCATCAACGCGAGTTGCTGCTTTCACTGCATGACAGTCACTATGAATGTTCTCTCCACATATTGTGTACTCTATATACAGTGGAGCTTGCACCACCCTTGTTCTGAATAAGGAAAGACAGTCGCAATGTTCAATCGGGTGCTATTATGCGAGCTAACAGAAAGGTAAGCCATAGCAGCTGCACACAAACGTTTCAGTGATGAAATATACAGTGTAAAACTTATTCGGTGACGCACTAAATATAGGACCAATAAAAACGGGGGTTCTCAAAAATGATTACATTTTTTTGTTTAAGCACATACATGCTAAGGGATTGTGCGCACAAAGTCAACATCCCGTCACTGCGACGCTGAGTGACTTGATCAAGGCCTAATCACAAGTACGCGTTGCACGTGGCGCAAAGAGAGCTTTTGTGGGCTAACGCTACACTCGTTAAATTGTTTTAGCATGAGTTAAGAGGCTGGTGCGGATTTTCTCAGTGCGCTGCAAACCGAGCAGGTGCTCTCTTCGCGAAAGGCCGTCTGCTACGCAGAACTAAGACAGGTGGTGCCTCGTTCTAAATGCGAGGGTGAAGGAGAGGAGACGGAGAGGACCCGCCAGTGAACTAGGAGTACGTTTGTCTTTACTTTGTGAAGTTTTAGGGGTTTTACCTGCACCACTTTCCATCCTTCAACTACCCTACTCCCACATGTATACTCTGGGCTTCTTCCACAGCAGAAATAACTCTAGACAAGCTTGCGATCCGCCAGGCTTCCTGCAGGGACATCGAACCTGGTGCTTGCTTGATTCTTATTAACCGCTGCCGGCTACACTTGTTACCTTGGCTGTCACGACAGCTCCACAGCCAACAAGGCAATCGTTACAGGGCGCCATGTGGGCTACTGGAGTCATATATGAAGCAGTTCTGAGCGACCACCAGTCTGCTAGACGGCTTGCTCTTGATCGTTCTAGCTCTAACCCGTACAGCGTCCTGCCATTCGCTTTTTAGCTGTGCCACTGCACACTCCTGGAAGTCGAAGCTGTGAGACATTTCTACTGGCATATGCGTTATCTATTGTATTATATAAACACGTATTTGCACGAAATCAGAGGCATAACTTTGAACATTCTCTGCAATGTGCTTTATTTTCTTCTCCGAGTGTAGAGCCGTTGCCCTTTGCTTCTGGGGTGTTATCTGTTCCTTCATCAGTCTGAGTACGGAGCCCCCGGAGCTCGCATGAGTGTGGACGCACTACTGAATGTGACCGTATTGTGAGTTCTTTTTTCATTGCATTTTTATTTTTCGCATTTTGCACTTCAATGACTTTTATTTTCTCCTTAGCGGCGTGTGTTCTCCCGTTATCCACTGTAACATCGACCTGATCATTGTTTTCTGGTCTAATGCAGAAGCCGTATGGGTAGGTGGAAAGCGACATGTACTTGCTTTTCTGCTTGTCCTCGGGTGTATTGATACGCTGATCATGCACTAGGGCGGGCCGTTCAGGTCTGCTCTTCGTGGACATTTCTTAGACTGCGCCGTCAGCTCGTTGGCCATACGATTCATAAGTGTTTTTTCCCAATGCTTCAATAGCTCATTTGTTTCAGTCGTCGATGCTGTATATAGAGCGTTAAGGGTAAGCTTTGTTTGTTCCTCCTCGTTAACAGAACCTTCATCAGCACAATTACAGTGTCTTTCATTTTTTCTGCAGCGCGTCTGTCTCTCGTAAGGGGACTTTACCGGCATAGCTCCTCTGCTTCACACTGGTATCCTGGCGTCATATTCGCCATGTGGTGCATTCTGTTTTTTTTTTGTTTTTTTCTTTCATGTCTGCGTTGGATCAAAGATTTGTCCTGTGTCCCAGTCTGCTTTGTTCGTAGGGAAGGCCAATAGGTTTCTTGTATATTGAGCGCCCGACCATGAGTGCTCCACATTTCACGAATCGTTGTTCGTCGAAGAGTACGACGGCATTGTTTGTGTCCTGTCACCTGTGCGGTAGGGTTTAGTGGCTGTGGCACCAAGCAGACGACTCACCAGCTTCGTTTTGCAATGCAGATGATCGTCCGAGGACTCATTTTGACGCGCCCACCTGGCCTCTTCTCTCCGTTAAGTAGCCAATGTACATGTATGTCGCAACATTGCAACATCGCCGTGCTTTGAACGAATATGTCAATACAACCTACTGCATCGGTATCAACGGGCCCTTGTGCCCACTAAAGTGGACATCTGGGCCAGTTGGTATTTATAGTTTAAGAACAGTGAAAGCGTACTGAAAACGAGAGCACAAAGAAGCCCCCCTGTCCCTTCTCACACACATAGCGCTACTTTAAACAGATTTGTTTTTCTGTTCGAAGGCTTCTTACAGAGCGCAAAAACTTACGTGGCGGTCTCGGCCCGTAAGTACGGAGACGAGGCAACTTGAAAAGAAATAAATTTTATTTGAGCGAACTTGTGCCCATAAAATGATTGCGTAAAAAAAACTGTCGGTGGCCTCGAAATGGCCTGCCCGGTTCAGCGTCGGCGAAAGCAATACCCGTGCTCTCTTCGCCAGTACGCATCAGATTATCACGTGGTCTCACTGATTATCAAAGGCATGCCAAGCACGCGAGCGACGGCACGACGCGTTATTGACGCCACACTGTAGATAAGCTGAGGACGGTGCTGCGCGACAAAGTGGGCACCAACATAACTGGCACGTGGCAGTGCTCCCTCACGAAAGAGCATCATCTCGATGCTACAACGTAATGAAAACAAATTAAACTGGGAGCTTTCTTAACAATTGGTGTAAGAAAAACATACACATCACAAAAGATTTTCCATCAGTCCGCTAACGCTGGAAAAACTTTTTCATGCGCACGACATGCACGACTTCTGGGCGCGCCCGGCGTCGTTTAGATTGCGTAACCCCATCAGGAACAACTTCATACGTGAGCGGCCCCAGACGCCGTGTGATCTTGTAAGGTCCAGTGTAGCGACGGAGAAGCTTCTCGCTGAGACCACGACGGCGAATCGGTGTCCATACCATTACACAATCACCAGGTGCGAAATCCTGCTCACGGCGGCGCAAGTTGTAGTGTCGGGCATCGACGTGTTGCTGCTTCTTTGTGAGTGTTTGGGCAAGCTGGTGGGCTTCCTCTGCACGTTGTAGAAATCCGGCAACATCTTTGTCGATGTTCTCATCATCGACGTGTGGTAGCAAGGCGTCCAGCGTACTCTTAGCATCTCGGCCATAAACAAGTTTGAATGGCGTCACATGGGTTGTCTCCTGCTGCGCCGTATTATACGCGAACGTAACGTAGGGTGAAACTTCGTCCCACGTCTTGCGCTCGACGTCCACGCACATAGCGAGCATATCGGCAAGCGTCTTGTTGAAACGTTCGATGAGGCTGTTTGTCTGGGGATGGTAGGCTGTCTTACGGCGATGACAGGTGTGGCTGAAACGCAAAATCTGTTGTGTGAGCTCAGCCGTGAACGCCGTTCCCTTGTCGTTAATAAGGACCTCAGGTGCGCCATGACGGAGAACGATGTTCCTCACAAAGAATCTTGTGACCTCTAGTGCACTCCTTGACGGTAACGCGTTTGTTTCGACGTAGTGCGTCAGGTAGTCCGTAGCTACCTACCCATTTGTTCACGTTGGGTGACGTCGGAAACGGACCAAGCAGGTCCATACCGATTTGCTGAAAGGACTTCATTGGGGAGTCGATTGGCTGCAGGAGTCCAGCCTGCCTAACAGGTGGAGTCTTCCGCCGTTGGTAGTCGCGGCAGGTTCTTACATAGTGAACAACGTCAGCGTTGAGACGTGGCCAGTACCATTTTTCCTGGATTATTAATAAAGTACGAGCGAATCCAAGATGTCCGGCGGTCGGTTTGTCGTGAGACGCCTGCAAAATTTCTTGCCGCAGATTGTGTGGTGCGACTAAAAGGTGTGTCGACCTATTTGGTGCAAAATTCTTCTTCCAGGGCATGCAACTGCGGAGGCACAGTGACGAAATGACAAGCCTGTATATCCTGGGAGGTGAATCGGTCTGGCTCTCCAAAAAATCAATGACGCTGCGTAGGTCGGGATCTGCGCATTGTTGGTCTGCAAAGTCACTAGCACTGATTAGCCCGAGAAAACCGTCGTCGTCATCGTCGTTAGATGGAGCTGGTTCAATGGGTGCTCTTGAAAGGCAGACTGCGTCTGAATGTTTTTTTTTCCGACTTGTATGCCACTGTTACGTCAAACTTCTGTAACCGTGAGCTCGAACAAGCTAAGCGAGCGGACGGGTCCTTCAGGTTAGTGAGCCAGCACAAAGCATGGTGGTCGCTGACTACTTTGAATGGCCTGCAGTACAAGTACGGTCAAAACTTTGTGACTGCCCAGATGACAGCCAGACACTCCTTTTCGGTTGTCGAGTAGTTGCATTCAGCCTTCGAAAGAGACCTGCTGGCGTACGCGATGACCTGTTCCTGCCCGTCCTTTGTTTGGACCAATACAGCGCCAAGCCATAAGCCACTTGCGTCTGTGTAAACATCGGTGTCGGCGTCCTCAACGAAATGACCAAGTAGTGGTGGCGACTGTAGCCGTCACTTAAGTTCTCAGAAGGAGTCTTCTTGTGGCTTCTGCCACTCATACTTCATCGTGGATTTCGTGAGTCGAGTAAGGGGCTCGGCGATTTGTGAGAAGTTCCGGACGAAACACCTGTATACGCGCAAAGTCCCAGAAACATCTGCATTGCCTTCTTGTCAGCTGGTGGCGGAAAGTTTCCGATGGTGGCTGTTTTTTGAGGGTCAGGGTCTACGTCATTACAATTAACTACATGGCCTGAAAACAGAAGTTCTTCGAAGGCGAAGTGGCACTTTTCTGACTTTACCGTTAGACACGATGATTTTATTGTCTCGAGTCCTGCCTGCAGCCTTTGGAAATGTTCTTCAAAGTTTGCTGCAAAAACAACGACGTCGTCAAGATAAACGAGGCAGGTTTGCCACTTGAATCCTGCCAAAACTGTGTCCATAATCCGTTGAATTGTGGCGGGTGCAGAACAAAGTTCAAATGGCTTGACTTGAAATCGGAATAGGCCGTCTGGTGTAACGAATGCGCTTTTTTCCCGGTCTCTTTCATCGACTTGAATCTGCCAATATCCGCTATTCAAGTCCATCGAGGAAAAGTACTCGGCATTGCAGAGTCGATCAAGAGCGTCATCGAAACTCGGTAGTGGGTACACTTTTTTTCTCTTCATACTGTCGAGTCCGCGGTGATCGACGCAAAACCTCAGTGTACTATTTTTCTTCTTCACGAGTGCAACGGGTGAAGACCACGGGTTATTTGATGGCTTAATGACGTTTTCGCGAAGCATTTCCTCGACTTGTGTTCAGATTTCGTCATGCTCTCGTAATGAAACGCAATATGGGCTCAGCGGATGGGTTGGGCTGATTCGTCGGTGATTATACGGTGCTTCGCCATCGGCGTGTGTCTGAATTTCGGTGTCTTTGAGAAGAATTTGGTAAAACCCAGAAGAAGGCTTCGTAGCTTGTCTTGCTTGTGCTCTGGAAGGGCAGGGTTGACGTCAAACATTGGGTCATCTTTTATCAGCCATGATACGTCGGCGAATGATTGTGACAGCGTACAGGCGCTTCCTACTTCGTCAATCGGTTCTACAAATGCGATCGTCGTGCCTTTATTCAAGTGCTTGTGCTCGAAACTAAAGTTAGTCACGAGAATGTCTGGTCGGCCTCGATGCAATTGCACGACGCCACGTGCGACACATATTTGTCGATCGAAAAGCAACTGCGCAATCGTTTCGACGATCATGACTCCGGCTGATTTCCCTTTCCTTTCGATGGATGCGAAGACGCTTGTACGAGGTGGGATTGTCACTTCATGATCAAGGATTGCGAGGGGGGTATTTTGGTAGCCAGTGCATTCCGGTGACGAGGATCATTCACTGGTAAGCGTAAAACAACCCGTTTTGAGGTCGATCACTGCACTATTTTCGATCAGGAAATCCGTCCCAAGGATGACGTCACGTGAGCACTGTTGGAGAACGACAAAGTTCAATGGGTACGTATTACCATGAAAAATTACGCGCGTGGTTGAACGTCCAATTGGCGTTACGAGATGCCCTACTGCCGTGCGAATCTGTGGTCTGTCCCCCGCAGTTCTGATTTTCCTCAGATGTGCTGAAAACGGTCCGCTTATTACTGAGTAATCGGCGCCAGTGTCAACGAGCGTGGTTACTTGACGTACGTCGATATTTACCTGTCAGTCGGCACTTGGCGTACGGCTTCGAGGTCGAGTAGTGATCGATTGTGTGGTGTGTAGCTTGGACCGGTCACGGCTGCGTCGAGTGCATGTTTCGAGCTTTGACGTTGTTGCGATGTTAAGTTGTAGTGACATAGCATCAGATCGTGACGTCACGCCGTCTGGGTTTCGTGCCGCGACAACGGTTCGTCGCGTTGGAGGGTCTTGCTTGGTTCGCTGAGAAGCGGCGCCACATCCGTACGTCGCTGTCGTTAGTTTCCCTGGCGAGGGCTTGAAGATCGCCCTCCTGTTCCGTAGAAACGTGCTGGTTGTGGCGACAGGGTAGGGCGTGATTGCGGTAAAAGCGACCTGGGGCGGCGCTGCGGTTGTCCTTCCATTTCTCTCAGATATGTCTCAATTTTATGCGGCCGCTCACCTGCAAGGGGGCGGGAGGCGTTTACAATGAAACCCCGTTGTAATGGTTAACGGACGTTCGTCACTATGTTTGTTGATAGCGGACGAGAAATTATTAACATGAACTTTTTATTTCATGGCATGGGTAGAACGGCTGACGACGCACGGATACGCTACCGTGTGCAGCGCCGTTGAGTCGGACGTCGCGGCCAACCCAGCAGTCAGGGTCGCAACTCCGGAGGTCCTGGATCAGGCCACGGATCACGACGACCACACCCGGTAGGCCTCGTCCACGAACCTGCTCCCGGCCACTGCACCCAGGCAGGAGCCGTTCGGCAGGTCTCGGCCTTGGACCTTGAACAGACACACCGGAGCTCGACCTGGCCGACACATACGGGTCTCACGTCCGGCTCAGGAACGCTGCCAGGAACTCGTCCTCTCGAGCGGCGCACCATTTCGTCTGCCTTCGTGGCCTCAACTCTCGAGCTGCAGTGGCGGAGATGCCTTGACCAGCACGACCTCGGACCTCGTTTGCAAGCTTTTGATCACCTTCCGGGCGTAGCGGTTCCACGTGCGGGTTCTGGCCAGCACACTACAGCTGCGGTGCGGCAGCTCACTCACCGGCGTTCGTCGCCTTGGCCAGGGCACAGCCAGGTACCCTCGGGTGCGCACCTCGTGAGCTCGCGGCCCACTTCCGAGGCTGGCGCGTCGCTCGGTACGGCTCGGCACCACTCGGCGATCCTCGATTCAGGCAGCAACTCTCCTGGCATCTGAATCCTCGGCCACCCTGAACCTCGCCCGGCTCCATGGTCCTCCGTACACACGCCCGCGTCTCGCCCGGCAGAACATCTCGCTCGTCCCTTGCCGAAGTGCGACGCTCTCGTCACACCGGCGCTTGATGGCATGGGTTCGGCCACGGAGCAGTCAACCCGCATGGAGACGCGATGCTCCATGCGGGGCATGGCCAGCCCGTCCAGCGAAGAGCGTGCGCCGAGACGCGATGCTCGACGCATCCGTGACCATTAGCCAGGCCACGTTCATCGCTGTGTCGAACGGCTGACCGTGGAGACGCCTCGCCAAGATCCACGATGCCCTCGGCAAGGAAGAGAACAGCAGGCCAGGCCGTGCCCCGAGATGCAGTACTCGTGCCAGCAATGCCGCCCCAGCTGGTAGTTGGACGGCAGTAGCGTGGACAGCCGCGTTCCCTGGCCGGAATCTGGCTCGCCTGCGTCAGACGCTTCGGCCCGCTGTCTCCCGTCTGCCGCTGCTTCGGCTCGTCCCCAGCCACAAAGCCCACTGCCACGTGATGGTCGCACGTGGCCCAATCGTGGCACGCCACCTCTATGGGCCACCACTGGTCATGAGCTGATTGGCGCACAGTTGACTCGTAATCGCACGTGCCTTCTTCTTCTCTTCTTCATTTCTTGTTGTCGCCTTCGTGCCACCTGCTCTCCGCTCGTCTTCTTCAGTTCTGGTTTGATGCTCCTCGGCGTCTTCAAGTCCTTTCCTTACACCCGTAGACCCATTTGGCGGTGAGGGCTTACCTTAGGGGAAGCACAGTGATGGGCGTCGGTTTGGCGTCCGCCAAAGTTCAGCCTTCTTTGCAGTGGCTTCTCGATAAGCCATAGGTCGGTTTGCAGTGGTGGTCGTGGTAACGGCGTGTTGGGCTGTGGCGGTGGTGATGGTGTGTAGGTATTCTTGCGCGTGACTAGAGGCATCTGGCTATGAATGGCATCGGCATAAGTCATCGCTGCGTGCTGCGGCACTGGTTTTCAAGACCGTCTGGGTCGGAAATGCTGTTCCAAGCATCTGATGCAGCTCGTCATGAATGACGCTTGTCAGAGGTGCGACGTGTGTGCTAGCCGCAGGAAGCAATTTCTGAAGTTTTTCGCGGATTGTGGTCTTTATGGTAGCACGAAGACTATGAGCATCTAGTGTATCGAAGTCCTAGTTGCCCGAAGAAACAGCTGGCAATCTGCGACTGTATTGTCTGGCTCACAGGTCAAGTGTTTTTTCAATTGTTGCCGCCTCTACCACAAACTCTGCAACTGTCTTCGGCGGGTTGCGAATGAGGCCGACGAACAACTGTTCCTTCACAGCTCGCATCAGGTACTAGAGTGTTTTTTTCTCAGCCATATCGTCGTCAACGTGTCGGAAGATTTTTTGCATTTCCTTGATGAACCCAGTCACAGGTTAATAGGGTGCTGCTGACGGGTCTAGAGCATGGCTTCAGCCTGTTCCTTTCGGTAGGCTTGTGGAAAAGTAGATGCCAGTCGTCTTTAAAAAAATGTCCGAAGTCGTCAAGGAAGTCTGCTGGTTTTCATACCAAGTTCGGGCAAAGTCTTCGAGAGAGAAAATGACGTTGCGCAGCTTGTCTTCTTCCGGCCACTTGTTATACGATGCGACTATCTCGAACCTGTCCAGCTAATCTTGCGAGTTCTCGCAGGCGGAGCCATGAAACTTTGGAAGTTCCTTCGGTTGTTGGAACGTAAACGTAGCGGGAGCAGTGCCGTTTGCCATCGTTGTTGAAGAATGGGCTGCCACGTGTCGTTCAGGGTCTAGCAACAGTCCATACTCCGGAGTCAGTCCCAGGCGCCTTCGACTGGTTCGGATTTCTCCCGAGTTCTCTACCTTCACTGCTTCGGTGCGGTCGTCTTCGCGTAAGGGGCTAACTTCACGGCTTGAAGGGGGTGTTCCAACCATAAGCACCTCCACCAAATGTCACTCTTACGTGGCGGTCTTGGCCTGTAAGCACGGCGACGAGGCGACTTGAAAAGAAATAAACTTTATTTTAGCGAACTTGTGCCCATAAAAGAATTGCATGAAATAGAAAAAAACTGTTGGTGACCTCGAAACAGCCTGCCCGGTTCAGCGTCGGCGAAAGGAATACCCGTGCTCTTTTCGCCGGTACGCATCAGATTAGAGAGTTTTAGTACTGCGGAATGGTGCTACGTACGCATCACGCAAGCGCCTTGCGTTACGTGGCGTCGTTTGCCACTAATCGGCATTTAGTACGCCGTAGTACCCACGTATGTAACGAGCGTGAAGCGTATTGCGTCATCTGGTAGATCAAAATAGAAGCACGTGTTGTTGACAGCCAATGTGAGCCGATTCAAGTGTTATAGCCACATAGTTGCCATATTTTAAGCCACAGAGCTGGTCGGTTCTTGCCTTCGATGCCGCCATTTTGCAAAACAAAGTCTCGCGCTGTCGCGAACTTGTTCGAAAGCGGCGCGATCAGCTCATACGTACGCACGCACGCATCTCATGCGTGCGTACGTAGCGGCTGCGTACGTAACGCGATACGTGCGGGTTGCGGTCTGCGCATGCACAATACGCAGAACGTGGCGTCCTTACGTACGGAACGCCGCCACGTACGCAGCGTACGCAGTACTAAAACTCTCTATTATCACGTGGTCCCACTGCTTATGAAAGGCATGCCCAGCGCGCGAGCGACGGAACGACGCATTACCGACGCCACACTGTAGATAAGCTGAGCACGGTGCTGCGCGACGAAGTGGGCACCAACATGAATGCACTTGGCAATATGCGCTTTTTTCTTGCGCAGTAGAACAAGATCATTACTAAGCACTGAAATAGATGCCAATTAAACCGAACGCTTCTCTTGCCAGTGCATTAGAGGGTATGCTAATACACTTGTCGGCCTTTTTTTGCACTCTCCCATGCTTGTATATTATAACGTGTAAGCTCATTTCTGTTTTGCACCAAAAAATCTTAGTTTGTCGAACACAAGAAAACAAGCACATTTTCTACAGTGGACAGCTAAGAAATCAACAGCCAAGTTTCTAACATTGTAATGATGTTCACGCAGCCGTTCAATTAGGAAGCAACCAGTTTGACCAGCGTAGAAGCCGCCGAAACATAGAAGCAGGCAATACACCACCCACAGCGCAATCAACAATCTTGTTTTCGTGTTTTCTTAGGAACCCTCCTTCTATTCGTTTCCAATTCTCGTCATGATCTCGCGCAACCTTTCCCACTTATTTGGCGCAGAAAAGAACACGCACTTTGGCCCGCTGCGCAATCTTTTTAATGTATGGGATTGCACCGTTAGAAACGTGGCAGGCGGTTTCTTAGCAATCTACTGTAAAAGTGGGGATAGTACCAAGACTACTTCTGCTTCTTTTTAACGTTGCTATTTAATCAGTCACTAAGCTCGGGTAAACTACCAAAAAAGTTTAAATGTGAGAAAAGTCGTTCCAGTTTACGAAACATAATTCAGATTAACATGGCAAAACTACTACCCAATATCCATAACAAGCATGACTTTCAAACTCATATAACATAACATATTCTCGCACGTAATAAATATTCTTCCCTCTAATACGTTTTTCAATCTTTAGCGCAACACTTCTGAATATTACTGTCGCATAAAACTCAATTCTCCATCTTCATTGATGTCATACGTTTGAATAATATTATGCGCAGACTAATGAAATTGCGCTCCCTTTTGCTGACGCATTAGGTGATGTAGCCCATCGACGGCTGTATTTTACTCCTTAATATTGATCCTAGTGCTGTAAGGCGCTATAAACAATTACTATTTGCAAGCTCTGAGTTTGTAATATAACACTTCTAACCTCCCTGAAACGTGTGTCCAAAAATAGGTACCTAGGCGTCATCTTCACAGCTGGCACCTCCTGTTCTATACATTTCAAATACACTAGGAGTGAAGCATTAAAGAATCTGGGATAAAGTGTAGTGACGCAAGACAGACGCAGTATTCAAAGTACGCACTCAAGTGCGTGCGTCCCCTAAGAGACCAGCGGGCCGATGATGAGACAAGAAAAGGCCATGATGGCACGTGCCTCATCAGCACGGGATTTTAACCAAAAAGAAGTGGGGCACCACTCGTGGTCTTCTCTGAGAATGATTCCTTTTTTTATATCGCCTTCTGGGAACGCTGCTACAATTTTCTTTACTTTTTGTGCACAAGTTTTCCTCAAGAAATATTTACTTTTAAACCATCTGGATTGCACGTACTAATAGCTTCAGAAATCATACAATAAAAGATGCACCACTGAGACAAAATTGCTGACATTGTGAATTGCTCCTCCGTCCTATTCAAAAATACCTCTGCCCAGTATGGATGCCTCACAAAATACAGGACGTCAACACACTAGAATCCTTTCAAAAGTGAGCCATTATATCATTTTCTGTTGTTATGACTTGTATTTATCACCGTCCTCTAACTTTATAACGATATGTCTACAAAGCCTGTTTGAGCGACGTGGTCCTGAATGCTTTAGGTTGCTGCATATTCTTCTGAAACCTGAACGCCCCACAATAACTTATGAATATTTGTCTCATGGAAAACTGAAACAAACAAGAAATAGCGACAATGTTAACCCTTAACGTATTGCCCTACTCAAGCACCGCCGCTGTGGTCTCGTGGCTGATATACTCGGCTACTGACCCCCGGGTCGTGGGATCAAATTCCGGCTGTGACGGTTGCGTTTCCGATGGAGGCGGAAAGGTTGAAAACCCATGTGCTCAGATTTGGGTGCACGGTACAGAACCACAGGTGGTCGAAATTTCCGGAACCTTCCACTACGGCGTCTCTCGTAATCCTATGGTGGTTTTGGGACGTTAAACCCCACACATAAACTACCCTACTTAAATTCAGCTTCTTTGAACGTGCTACATAAAAATGGAATACTTTGCTGGGGTCATTTAGATCATTGCCATTGAGAGATTTTTTGATAGAATGCGCTGGTTTGCACTTTCTTCGTAAGGAGTTTTATTCTTGTTATTATTTCTTGTCTTTTTTCTTTCACTTGTATTGCATTGCCTCTCTGTTTGTGTTCTTATGTAGAGGAAACGCACTCCTGCGATATCTAAAATTGGACTTCATTATGTAAAATAAGTTTTATTTTGTAATAGTTACAATTTTTTATTAATAACCTAAAATTCAATTCAAGTAACGCAGACATTTCCCTGGGTTCTATGTTGGGTTCCCTATCTTTCATATATCCATTAGTGATCTAACTCATTGTCTTGTCAAGTATATGCGCACTTTTGCTGACGATTGTGTTGTTTATTGCAGTCGAATACAAATACCCAAACTTTGCTTCAAGCTCGCCTCAACATCGCGCACGCTGTGAAAAGCAGCAGAAACCTAAAAGCTGTGAAGGTAAACTTGTGCATATGCAAAAATCTCATGTATGCATTAAGGAAGAAGGAAGACATTGTCATAGCCAATATACAGGGGATAGTCAAGGTAGCGGAGCTCTACAGAGAGCTGTACAGAAGCAAAAACCACTCGCATGTTATTGTGATGAACAATAATAGTCCAGAGGCACTCTACATACTACCAGTAACAACAGCGAAAGTAAGGAAAGCCCTATAAGGAATTCAGAGATTCAAAGCCACTGGTGAGTATAAGGTAACAACAGACCTCGTGAAAAATTATCGAGGAGTTGTATTAAAAAAACTGGCCACCTGATATACGAAGTGTCTCTTCACGGGAAGGGTACCAAAATTTTGGAAGAAGGCGAACATCATTCTAATTTATAAGAAAGGATATGTCAAAGACTTCAAAATTAACAGGCCGATCAGCTTACTGTCCGTTCTCTATAAGCTACTTACAAAAACCTATACTAATAAAATTGATGTACAATAGAGTTCAAATATTCAATCAAAGGACCAATCAAGATTTTGTACAGGCTACTCCACAATAGACCAAATTATTACTATGAATCAGGTCATAAAGAAATGCGAGTAATACAACCAACCCTTATTGATTATAAGAAGGCAGTTGACTCAGTCACCACTTCAGCAGTCATGCAGGCACTACGGAATCAGGGCATCGCAGAACTCTACAAAATACAGGAAGAAATCTGCAGTGGATCCACAGCCATTATAGTTCTCAATAAAGAAAGTCACAGAATCCCAATAAAGACAGGGAGACATGATCTCTCCAATGCTATTCACAGCATCTTTACAAGAGGTTTGAGGAAGCATAGATCGGGAAGAGCTAGGAATAAGAGTTATTGAAAAGTTTCTTAGTAACCAGCAATTCGTTAATGACAATGCCCTGATGAGTATTTCAGGAGACAAAATATAGCTCATTATTACGGAACTGGACAAGAAAAGCAGAATAGTAGGTCTGAAATAAATAATCCATAAAACTAAAGTAATGTACAACAGTCTCAGCAGAAAACAGCACTGTGCGGTAGGTGGAGAGACGTTGGAAGTCGTAAACGAATATGTATACTTACGGCGGGTACTAAAACCGCAGAGCCCAACCATGAGAGTGAAATAAGTAGAGGAATAAGGATGGGGTGGATCACATTCAGCAAGCATTTTCAAATAATGAATAGTAATCTGGCACTTACCCTCATGAGAAAGCTATATAACAGCTGCATCTTCCCAGTACTTACCTACAGTGCGAAAACATGAAGGCTTACAAAGAAGGTTCAACTTAAATTGAGGACGATGAAGCGAGTGATGGAAAGCAAAATGATAGGTGTATTCTTAACAGACAAGAAGAGAGCAGAGAAGTTCAGTGAACGAACCGGGGTTAAGTATATCATAGTTAAAATCAAGAACAAGAAATGGGCATTAGCCGAGCACGTAGCGCATATGCAGGATAACCACTGGTCATTAGGGGAAGTGACTGGATTCCCAAAGAAAGCAAACGCACAAAGGGTGGGCCGATAATAATAAAAAGTTGCCTGGTATAACATGACAACCGAAAGCACAAGAGTTGGTTGATTGACGGATCATGGGAGAGGCTTTTGGCCTGCAGTGGGCGTAGTCAGGCTGATGATAATAAGTTGGGAGGACCACACGGCTATTCCCGTTTACTTGAAAGGCCTAGCTGTCCTCCTCGCCACAATGACAGCTATTACAATGGTTGACCAGGGCGGTGACTCAAAATTGTTGTACATGCTGAAACAGCAGGCACACTTGGCAAAACTGGGTATCCATGTTTTCCACTGAACTGAACTCGTTGTTTGGCGAATTTCAGGCTATAGTTTGCAAGAAGATTGCGTTCACGGTATTCCAACACTCCAGTGTGATTTCCATCTAAGGCGATTATTTCAACCATTCACATTACGGTTTTCAAGCAGTTATTTACACCCATAAACATTATGTATGAAAACTGTGCCCGAGAAATTCATGTTTTGTTGAATTACAAAAGCCTCTTCAGTGTGTTTGACCTGTAAATGCTTTCCAATTCAAACTTATATATGCGGCCAGGCATTGGTGCAAGGTCATGTTTTATGATTAGAGTTGCGTTTGTGACGCTAACAATGCTTCGGAGCTTAGGTGGGCGCCATTAGTAATAGGCATGACCTTTTATAGTTAGTAACTGTTGCTGTTTAATGCTATAGCGTCTAACGGCACTCACTAACCAGACTCTAGCATATGTCGAAAGCAAGTAGTGGGTTCAAAAACACATGTAGAAAGTGTGTATTTTTTGCTGAAGCTGGCTTTTTTATTTCATCGCCATCAGTATCAACCATTCAGTTGGGTGCATTCTTGCGGGGCAACCAAAGGATGAAGTCGTTTCTCCCTTCTAAACGCTTGCTCGGGCTATACAGTAATACTCCACCGTGAGTATTCTTATCTCTTTGCGAATTGTGCAGTATCGTCGTTCTTTTTTTGCAAGCTTTCTTCCACGTGCCTACATTGTAGGAATATTATTTGAAACTTGCCAAATAACAAAAGTTACGGAATGCGTAATAATGTGCTTTGTGCGACTCACCCACTTTCTTGGATATCATCCTTAAAACTTGCCCATGCCACGAGGACGTGTGTCGCTTCTGTGAAAGAGCTTGCCTGAGATGGTTCACCGTCGTAGATTACCAGTCTGTTGAGCCTTCGTTCCAACGCTGCCCATGCCCATCTGGTCAGCTCAGCCCGGACCATGACAGCCGCTATCACCGTCGTCCACATGACGAGGTAATTCAGGTGATGATGATGATATGTGGGGTTTAACGTCCCAAAACCACTATATGATTATGAGAGACGCCGTAGTGGAGGGCTCCGGAAATTTCGACCACCTGGGGTTCTTTAACGTGCACCCAAATCTGAGCACACGGGCCTACAACATTTCCGCCTCCATCGGAAATGCAGCCGCCGCAGCCGGGATTCGAACCCGCGCCCTGCGGGTCAGCAGCCGAGTACCTTAGCCACTAGACCACCGCGGCGGGGCGAGGTAATTCAGGTGCATGACACTGCTGAGTGGGTAAGGGAAACCACCTTTTCACTTTGTTTTATTTTTACCTGTTAGTACACAATTTAGAAGTTAGTATACGTAAAATTTTCAAACGCAGAGGTCAGTGAGCGTAAGCGGTTTGAGTCTTAAAAAGGCTCTGAAGACTTTTCCAGCACGGACAGCTGTTCACTAGCAAAGGCTCTTGTGAACACGAGATACAAGCAGCATAGCGGAGCCCGCACCCTTGAAAAAACAATCATTCTCAGAATCAGTTAAAACTGTGACGTTTTCTCCCTATAATTGATGCCATACACCTAAATGGTCTTCCATAAACCGGAAGGTCACAGCCATTGGCTGATTTTACATCGTCAGCTGCAGAGATGTCGTCCTAGGGTGCTGCGACGTGTCCGCACATTAGTGAGCATGAGAAAGAAAGAAGGAAAAGGATGGAAAAAAGAAAGAAAGAAGGAAACAAAAAGGAAAGAAAGGAACAAAAAGCTGGTGGTCAGGCGCACTGAAGATCGAGATTATCTTGTTAGTTTACCTTGCAACCTTTGAGCGAGATCCGTGACATGAAACGAGAAAGAAAGCTTTTATGGGCAAAGGGCAGGGCACAGTTATAAAAATCTCTGTCAGTTTTCTCGCTTGTCTGAAATGATAAGACCTCACTAAAATATTAGTTGCCTCATATATTTTTCCGCATTTCGAATCAGTCAAAACGAACCGGCTTTCAGACCAACTGGCAAGCCTCCACGTCTCCCCTTGTCAAGCCATGCGGAACATAACCGAATGTCCTAAAAGAATACTTCTACAACGAAACCAGAAGTTTTTCGCTTAGCAGCTTTTTTAAAATAATGATGGCAAGTTGAAGACACACGGCACTGTTTTTAACCCATGTGTCGTATACCAAGTCTACTTGCTTTTTACATGTGAGACCTGCATACAGACGTGGTTATGTGCACTTATATAGATTTGGTTGCATCTGCGTTGACTTGCGGTGGCCAAAGATATTATCATGTTCATGAATAAAAGAAATTGCTTAGAAGGTGCAATATAAAAAAATGAACACGTTTTGGCTACCAACAAAAACAAGATCTCAAGCACGCGCGCTATCGCTTCAGGAGTTAAGTTTTATTCTCATTTAGCATTCCAGCAAGGACCTCCGAAGACAATGGCAAGGCTTTGATTTTTCTGGAGCTTTTGCGAATTGTGGTGGTGAATAACTGTGCTTGCGCATATTGTGAAGTAACCATGACAAGCGAAGAAACAGGAAGGATCGTGTTTCTTGGAATGTAAGTCCTCAGAACTATATCTTTGAATGTGTGCTCACTTTCAACAACGCCTGTACGACCCATGTAGACGTTCCTTTTGGCAGATTGGTCATTTCCATGGTGAAACACTTTTATATGGCTCGGCAAGATTGACCACTATTGACCCTATGTTGTCTATAGCGAGCCACAAAATCCGACATAACAAACTAGCGAACCAACAAAACATGAAATTAAGTGAAATGCTTATTTACGCGGTAATCTTTCGGCTGGTTTATATTACAAGAATTGCTCAGTATATCTCTTTGAATGAAAAGGACGACCTTGTTTTTTGCTCTAATTAACTATCAGTACCTAAAAATCTGTTTTTGTTAGAATTGTCCCATTAAAGTAACAATGAAGAGTACAGGCTGACTTCTATCAGATTTGCCTTGGCACTAGTAGAAAGCTACTAAGCTAGATTGATGTCTGTATGACAACTGTTTTCAATTCGACAATTTCACTTCAAAAATACCACAGAAAATTGGTTTCTTTGCTAAAAACTTGCGAAAAAGCCTACAGCTAAAGCTTCAACTAATATTTACCTTCATTGTATGATGAGAGCCCGGCAATGCAATGAAGCCAACGTGAATATACGTATAGCAGTTCCCTACAAAATGAGCCTAATATTCCACGGGAGGCATAGGGCCTACCCTGTGAGCTTAAAGCGGGCGAAAAAGTTTTACACCTGCGCTCATAGTGGACAGAATCTGAAAATTTTCGCGGCACTCAATTCGGAAGGCAATGGAATACTTTAATGACTCATTGGATGATTGAAGTTGATATTAATTGTGGTAGTCCTTCTGTGCTAGAGTGGTGTCACTCAAGGCTTGTGCCAAACAAGAGCTTATGCACACGCTATTTTTTAAAGTGTTGCTCGCCACAAGGAGCAATTGCCACTTAAAGGAAAATGGTAATACATGAAAACTACGCACCAAAACCCATGATGCGTTATGGAAAGCTGTTGACCCCACTGTTGAGTAGCATATAGAAGAAGGTAAGTCTGGTCATTGTGTTTGCTGACAATGCACAGAAGGCACGCTGCCAATTTCAGTTAATGCAATGAAACGTCGATTGAATGAATTTTGAGGGGCTCCTGAAAAAGTTCGCTTTGGTGAAAATTCACTAAATGGAAACAACTATGTTGCATCTTCTTATAAGTGGCTATATAAAACATCAGTTGTTGAAATGAATCGCAACCCTTTTTTACCTAAATTTTTTCGTACGAACTTGACCAAGCAACCACTTAGCTACTTTTATTTGGAATGCTGTTTATTTAAGTGTAAATTCCGGCTGATTTTGCATGTTTTGAACAATCTACTAGCCCTAAACTTTTGCCGTCCTTGTGTACGTAAGAGTACAGTAGGTATGAATTTAGTCTCTGTTTCTTAGCTCCCATAAACACTTCCAGCGCAACACTCAGTGAAGCAGATAAATTTTTTCAAGTACATCAGCGGCTCTATAGGGATACGTGTACTTAACAAAGGTATCAACCACGGAGCCTAGCCATAAGAGCCAAAGAACTAAAAGAATGGGAATAAGGTGGAAAGCATTGAGCAATGATTCTCGAATCATGATTGTAAGTCTACCACTATTCCTCAAGCTGCATCTTACCGGCACTTACATAGCGAACACCAGGAGGCTTACAAGAAGGGTTCAACTTAAATTAAAAGGGACGCAGCGAGCGATCGAAAGGAAAAATGATAGGTATGCCTTAAGGAACATGAAGAGAGTAGAGTTGGTCAGGGAACAAACAGGGGCTAAGGATATGGTCGTTGATATCAAGAAGAAGAAAGGGACTTAGGCCAGACACATAGCGCGAAGGTATGTACAAGTGAATTAACTAAAATTTGGGCGGGGGAGAGAATTCGTATGTGTGTAGACTTTTCGGAAAATTCTGAAATGTTTGTGCAGATGTCCGAGGAAGAGAAGGTTGATGACAAGAAGGCGAGCCATAGGCAGGTGGCAGAAGAATGGAACAAGCAGAAGAAAAGAAGCGAAGCGCGTGTGAAACCGGCAGAGGGATGAAGCGAACGTAGCTGAAAGACACGCCATGCGAGGGTGCTGTCCTTGGAGGTTCTTTTGGCTGGGCCTTATGAGGACTTGGTGCTTGCCGGGAGGTCCAATGAAGGATCCAGCTAGGACACACTAAACTAGGGCGCTGTCCATGGAGCTTCACTTGCCTGTTCCTGAAGGTTGAAGCCGGGAGCTGAGGTTCCTACCCAGGGGCTACTCATTCCCGTGTGAATCCTGTGACGTCACCATTCGGAAGAAGGACAACCGGTTCCTTACCACCACCGCCACCACCTGGGACGGCTGCAGGCCGTGTTTATACTTGAACACTTACGGAGGCTTTGTCTCTTGCCGAAACCACACGCGAGAAGTCTACCACCTGCATGCCTGCACTCGCTTCCGATAAAGTTCTTCGCGGCGTGTGAACTATTGCCCCTTTGAGACGGTAGGTCTACAAGCCATGAGCTTAGTCTCACGTAGACTGGACAGACAGCTGTACAGAATTCAGTTTGTTTAAGTGTGTTTATCTCGGTGCTCGTGTTCGTGATCGCGCCTAGAGTTCCCTGTCTTGATAAGCGTTATTTTGAACCTAGTCAAGGGTTCTCTTTTGTCATTCATTCATTTAGCCATGTACACACAAACGTGACAATCTGCCCCTGTCATTAAATAAGGATAACCGCTTGTCATTGAAGGTAACTGACTGAAGTCCAAGAGAAGGCAAACGTGTAAGAGGAGTACGGAGGATTGTGTGGACTGATGAGCTTAAGAAGTTTGCAGGTATTACATCGCAGGAGAAGGCACAGGGCCGGTTAACTGCAAGAGCATGGGAGCGGCGCTTACGCTGGAGTGGGCGCGTAGTCAGGCTGATGATGATGGTGATGCGTGTGTGTGTGTGTGTGTATCTGTCTGTGTGTGTGTGTGTTTGTGTGTGTGTGTGTGTGTGTGTGTGTGTGTGCATGCGTGTGCGTGAAGGTATAATGAGCAGCACGGGCTGGACAGTGCTAGATAAATGGACGAGTAGTACAGAATAAAGCAGCTAGTCTGAAGCACGTATGTTAAAGAGCGGACGTAAACATCTGCATCCTACTGCTGTCTTTCGCAACCATGACATCCGACCAGACCACCGTGAGTGTCACAGCCAGTGCACTCTCTGCAGGCGTCATCGCATCTCAAATCGAGAAAAGAACTGATTTCGCATCCCAAAGTACTTCACCACGAATGGACATGACGCACGCTTCCTTGGGCTTCACCTTCAGTACCGCAACTGAAGAAACCTACGAATCATTGCCAGAATCCAGACATTATACCTTCGTTGCGGCCAACAGCAACCTCTTTGTGGTGATACAGGCCAACGCTGCTCCTTAGCTACAATGTATAGCTACACTTCAATATATTCATGCCCAGAATAGATATGGAGCCTTCAGGCTATGTAAGCCCAGGCGACATGATTACGAAGCACAACATTACTAACAAAGACAAACTGCTAAAAATTATGCATCTAAATGCAAGGTCGCTGTTGAACAAAACGGATGAGGTCACTGTGCTAATCGAATCATGTAACCTCAATTTTGAAGTTTTGATGTTTACGGAAACCTGGTATAATGATGACTCAGAGTTATATGCACTTCAAGGATACGAACATTTCAATGTAAATCGCAAGGCGGGCAGAGGTGGCGGCGTTGCAATTTTAACTTTTTCAAGTGGTTATGATATTTTTCAAGAATATAGCGTCGCTACCGAAGATTACGAAGTTCTATTCATTAAAAAGAAAAGACAGTATTTGCGGTCCTATATCGACCCCCTAATGCCAGTCCCTCTGCCTTCTTTCATTTTTTAGACAATCTGCTGTTATTTGTAAATGAAAATGGCTACCTACTTACACTTGGTGGGGACTGTTATATCGACATGACGACCACTACAGCGGCTACTACACAGTTTTTCTCAATCCTGGAGTGCAATGACTTCTACAGTGTAATCAAAGCACCAACACCTGTAACCGCTACGACATCATCGTTACTAGACACTTTCATACTAAACTTGACTATCGATAAATAAAAAACTGGAATCACAAGCCATGACATCAGTGATCACATGTTCTTATATCTTTTCCTCGAACGAAAGACGTCAACTAAAAGCACGTTTACTAGTGATGCAACATACCGCAAGATATCGGCTCAGTCACTTGAACCGAGAAGCTGTGCGCAAAACAGACTGGACTGGCATATTTTCGATTAGGGATGCCAATGAGTCATATGACGAGTTTATGAACAAACTGAAAATGCTTTACTTTGAATCATTTCCAATTCAGCGCTACCGAAATCAAAAGGCATCGTGCAACCCTGGATTTCGAAAGAATTCATAAGACAAAGAAACAAAAAAAAATAAACTTTACCAGTATTTTATCGAGTCAAAGGACTTGTCAAAGTGGAAAGAATATGAAAAAATTTAGAAATGAATTGAACAAAAAAAGAAAAGGCAAGAAATGACTACTAAACGCGTATGTTTAATAATGATTGTATGCGCTGAAATAACAAGGTATGGGAAAAAACAACACACTAAATCGCAGGCCAGCCACTGCACGAAAAAGTACACTGAATATCGATGGTAATTCTATAGGCGGCACAGAACTTGCGGATTTATTCAATGATTTCTTTGTGATTGTGGGATGCGTAGATTATGGCATTCAGCCCACATTGCATCAAAACTCGTTAAGGGAGTCTATGTTTCTAAAGCCTACTAACACTTCTGAGGTGATTGCAACATTTTCATGTGTAAAAAGTAGCCGCAGTAGGGATATGGTCGATTTAGAAATCAGACCAATCAGGTATGCCATAGACCTTCTTGCTCCTGTTATAACGCACATTTTTAACGCATCCTTGTCGACTGGAGTTTTTCCTCGCAATATGCAAGTTGCCCGGGTAACAGTTTTACATAAAGGGGGTGATAAAAACAATATTGGCAACTATAGACCAGTTTCTATTCTTCCTATATTATTGAAGGGCCTCAAAAAAATTATCAACGTCCGTATTGATAATTTTCTGCACAAACATAACTTGCTAACCGAGTGTCAGCACGGTTTTCGAAAAAGGTGGTCTACGGAAAGTGCAATAAATATACAAAAAGATCCTATTCTTCATAACATTGAAAAAAAGCTTGTTACGTTAGGGTTATACTTAGACTTTAGCAAAACATTTGTTAGAGTGAACCACCAACTGTTGCTTACTAAACTAGAAAGATATGGCTTCCGAGTAATAACACTTGAACTTATCTATTCTCATTTAAAAAGTCAACATCAGTTTGCTGAAATTGAGAAAAATAGGTCACAAACGAAACCTCTAACCGTGGGTGTGCCTCAAGGTAGCATCCTTGGCCCGATATTTTTTTCCTTATTACGTTAATGACATAGTAAAACTTAGTGATATGTGTAAGGTTGTCGCTTATGCAGATGACTGCTACATTTTCTTTACAGGAAAAGACTTAGAAATATGCTTATAGCTAGCACTGTCTGTAACAAAATTCAACGCTGGTCAAAGGCAAACTGCTTGATTCCTATTGAAGCCAAAACAAAATGTGTCATTTTTCGTGCCCAAGGAAGTTCTACTGTTAACCAGTTAACATTGCCAGTTAACATTGTTCTGGGTTCATATAAGATTACCCATACGTCCTCTATGAAAACGCTCAGAGTTATATTCACCGAGCATATGTCCTGGAATGCTCATGTTGACAATGTGTGTGCGAAAGTGCGAAAAGTTATTGGTATTTAAATTGCTATCGAAATACATTGCCCTATAAAATTAGACGCCTCATTTATCATGCTCTCTTTCACTCACACCTCACTTACTGCTCACTCGTATGGAGAAACACCACCGCACAAAATATTCAGATGATGGAAACACTTGAAAAGAAGGCAGTACGAGCTATTGCAAATGTTTTTTTCTCCGAAAATACGAAAGAGCTTTTTTCGGCAAATTAAAATAATAATGCTGGTTATATTTGGAAACTGAAAACTCTACAATGCTACAAGAGTGCTATGTTAGGAAAGCTAGATTCATTTTTAACCCTCGCTGATCTACAAAAAAAGTACATATTCATTTCGTCGTCAGGTCCCATGGCAAATTTCTTTTTCTCGTACAAATTATGGACAACGGCGCCTTTGTCATACACGGCCTTCCCTACTTAACATTTTTCAACAGACAAAGTATTGATGAGTTACCACTAAACAAAACTAAAATGTTGGACCTGTTCCTGTAACGGCTCATTAACATAGGATCAGAAAAAAAAATCCCACCGGTTGTTGATAGCACGCTGCTGTTATAGTAATTTTCTATGTTATAAAAAAGTGTTTCTCGGTTGTACTTTGTTCTTGCTGTATAGTTGTTTTTAATTTATACATTTCTCTTCCTTCATCGCAATGTTTATTCCATATTCAGTTCAAATGTTATTATTGCTTTAATGCTTTATACTTTGTAACATGCTTTTTTGTATTGTTTGGAAACAAACTTCACCACTGTCTGCCTGGGGGACCGGAGCTTTGTCAAGCCGAGGAACTATCGGCTTTTTCTCCAGTTCTTCCTTTTTCACCTTTGTATGAAATGGTGAAAATAAAAGAGTTTTTTTTATTTTTTTATTTGAGCTGTATGTTGATTACGCGACCAAATCCTTCACAGCAGGCTGTTCGCGCACCACATCATCTTCGTTGTTTCTTATTGGAATTTAGGGGCGTCGCACAAGAGCCATCTATCTGGCTAGAAGGAATCAAATTGTTAGTCGGTCGACAGGATTGGCTTGACCTCATGAAGATATCGCTAGCTCAAAGTTGCGGTGCGATTCCACGCGACGAGATTCCACCGTCAATAGAATCGCTACACTTACGGCCTCCGTCGCTGCCTTCAGCCAGCTTCGCCCCGCATACCACCACCGCTTCGTGTGCATTAGA
Organism: Rhipicephalus microplus; assembly: GCF_043290135.1. Classification (NCBI taxonomy): domain Eukaryota; kingdom Metazoa; phylum Arthropoda; class Arachnida; order Ixodida; family Ixodidae; genus Rhipicephalus; species Rhipicephalus microplus. The sequence goes on from NC_134710.1 coordinate 452,261,729, forward strand.
TCACCTGAAAAGGCTTACTCAGAACCCGTTCACCAGTGGGTCTACGATAAGCTCAGGTGTTTGAAAAACTGACAATACATGGGTTTCTTCAGCTGCCCGCCAGTGTGTGGTTGGCCGATTTGTTGACCCTACACAATCGGCTACTTTCCCAGTCACCGGAAGCATCGCCCCACTAAGTTTTCGCTCACAAGGAAGCCAAAATTTAGTTGAATATTTGCCGTCGTCTGACATTCGACGTATTACAGATTGAACTTCCATCTCACCACTAAACATTACAGGGACGCTTTAGGTGGGGCTGGAAAGGCCACAACGCCACAGAGTTTCATTAGCCTTTGCCAACCCGAATGCATAACTAGACCCATCAATTCCTAAGATGTCAGTGCACGGGAAGGGAACGGACAACTTGCCTGCACAGTTTCATAGCGGTGCGGAAGCGACGTCTCCAGACCAACGTCATGTTCCATACACTATCTCGCCGCGAACCCGTTCTCCACTATGCGGACTTGTAAGAAACGCTGCACTCGACATTTTAGTCCGAACATCAGTGGGCGCTAAAGTTGTACCACCTACTCTTGTTTTTAAGACCTCCCTACCAGCATGATTGCTGAGGTGGACTTTTTGTTGTCTGATGATATCCAGGTAGCCGTAGAAGACGGACACATAGAGCTCCTACCTTCGATAGCCGAGACTGATGCCACGACCCTGCTACCACCGACATGTTATCAGGCCATTTCTGCCACCCTTTCTTCCATACTGACTCGCCGTCAATTAGTGTTAGATAGCACTATTACAGAACTCACCGACACAAATTTCCTTCTACATTGCATACCAACGAGTGACAATCCACCAATATATGCACCACTGCAAAGATACACTGAACGAGAGAACCGCTCAAGTGGATCCTCTTCACTCTAAAATTACCACGCCTCGTCTTCGTTTCCCTTTTACGCACTCTTACATAGAGGGCTATGTTTTGATTAAGCATCTCCCTTTCTGCTTACCTTCTCGTTAGCTGCCCTTTTCCACATTTTTACTGTACTATACTTTACTATATTATACTATACCATAAAAAGCTTCGCTCTGCGTTGTCTCTCTTTCTATCCTAACTTTCCTTTAACTCTCAATTTCTTTCTCGTTATTTCATTCTCTCGTTGTCAGTATCTCTACCTGTTCTCTGTCTTCCTTCATCTTTCTTTTTCCTCAGTCTATCACCCATAGGAACTCTGTTTTTTGTTTTTAAATGGTTGCACTGCTTGCCTGCTTCGATAGCCAACTGATTGTGACTATATTCTTCAGACAGGACTCAAATTGCACCTCGTCAAAAAGCAATATTCAACTTTATACATATATATATATATATATAATCTACCCCTCTCCTGTCTTTTCCTCCTGTCCTCCTTCTGTTCCTCCACCGCACTCATATGCCATGCGAGATGCCATGGCTAGTAAAAATTTGGAGGTAGAGGTTCCCATGATTAGGATAGTTTTGCGTTAATACGGACGGGATTTGGCGAAGCTCAAACAGTTCCGCTGGTAAATGAATACCGGCTATGCAAAATACTGTTTAAAGCTCCTTCAATCACGATGAACTGACATTTCGGCAATTTATAACCAATTTTCTTGAGTAGTCTTCGTATCCTAATTATTGGTGCTAAATATATTCCGAGAGATTTAGCAACGTTTGTGGTGTAAAAAGAACGCTTTTCTTGCTAACTTCTATCACTTATGCTCAAAGGTCTAGTATTAATTTTGACTTATTTGAAAAATTCTAATACCTGGCAGTAAGCATCAATTTCATTGCAATTCGATTGATATGGGAGGTTTAACGTCCTAAAACCATCATATAATTATGAGAGACGACGTAGTAGAGGGCTCAAGAGTTTTTTACCACCCGGGTTCCTTTAACGTGCACGCAAATCTGAGCACACTGGATTACAGCGTTTTTGCTACCACTGAAAAAGCAGCTATCACAATCGGGATTCAATTCCGTGACATGCGGGTCAGCAGCCAAGTACCTCAGCCACTAGGCAACCACGGCGGGGTGTTTTTATAGCAATAGCAATTATAAGAAGTGTCGCAGCTGATTTTACGCGTCGCTGTCGCCGTCATGTACGGGATATGTCTGAATAAGTATATATCTATAAAAGGCACAAAATAAATCAATCAGAAGAAACGTTCTAAGACACCCTCCAGAGATTCAAAACAGCAATCCCTCGTCCTTCAACGTGCAGCATTAACGAGGTGGACCACGCCTCTCATACTGTCCGTCGCACTGAAGGCGGACTATGTATGTACACCAATTGCCACTGACTTGCTATCAATGGACGTAAAAAAAGTTCTTGAGCAAAGCATTGGCTTTCTTGGGGGCAAGCTTTACATGCTTTTTATGAACATTGACCCATCCGATGGCTTCATAAATGGAGGGGTGAGTTCACTGAAGCCCATACAGTTGGATGCAATGGGCATTCCAGAATGTGTCTGGTTCCACTGTCACTCTCAAGCAACAAGAACAAACGCTCGCACCAAGTCAAGGACTATTCGAGAATCCCGTCGAAATGCGCACCGTAACTATCACTTTGCACAGGCTAACTCTACGCGCTGCCACAGAGGAGTTCTGACGCTTTCACCATTAAAACACCTCGCGGCTTTGGCGTCGCAACAACACATCTCGCCAGGAATCTTGTGGACTGACGTCATGAACTTCTTAATGCAGAACTTCCATGCGATGTGCACAGCATGTACCAGTGATAGTCACTGAAGACTACAACGTTAGTGTAGTCGGCGTAGAAATCAGTGGCTTATCCCGTTTGTGAATGTCGAACTTGCAACTTTGGCTCTTTTTGGCCGTCACGCAGTGAAGTATTCACAACACCTGTTTATATACTATGGTTATTGCATTATTGTCAATTCAAGCAGAATAAACTATTTCCACAACATTTGGTATGGTTTCTAAATCGCCAAACTTTACGTCATTTTACAGCCCAATTTGTTGCTATCCCATTAATTGGCTCGGCCTTTCGCTGAAACTGACATTTTTTTTTCACTTGGAAGGAGCCTTTACAGAAGTAACTTGCACTGATGACACACGGCGCCACACTTAGTTCTTCAAGTTGTGCGTGAGTTCAATACCATAAGAAAAAGTGAAGATCCATTGTTAAAGGAACGAACTGGCTATAACGTGTGATTATTTCATAATCAGCATGAAAAAAAAAACATGAAACATTGTTGTGACCTGTAGCAACATTATTTTCGTGTTCTGAGTAGTATTCATACTTTTAAATTGTGCCCGAAGTAACAAAACTCGTCGTCACGCTGCCCAGCATAAAAGCCTTAAAGCTGGATAATAGAATATGAAGTCGATCACCTCGCTTTATGCAGTCGCATAGTGTGATGCTGCCATGCACGTCAGTCCTTAAATTTAGAAAGTTCATTCTATAATCCCGCCCTACGGATTTGTTGGCTGCGTACGACGTAAAACATACACGCATCTCCACAAAGTGCGTCATGCCAAGGGGGCGAAGCTTTGGGGAGTTACATTGCCCACTCTCACAAAGAAATAAGTGACAACCCGTTTGTAGAATTTATGCAATGTTTTATCGATCTAACCCTATATGTTCTGCTGAGTTCTGTATTCTGTTTTACCATCAGTATTACTGCTTTATGATTCATGAAACGTGAAGCCTGTTTTTATTTATGTGCATTTTCTTTATACTGAGGCATTTGTAGAGGGTTGTGCCTTCTAGGTACTTACACCTGAATGTCTCGTTTTTTGATTAGGCCTGACTTATGCTAGGCCTTCCTTATGGTCTTTAGTTTCATGTGTACGTCGATGGCTGTGTTGTCAGTCGGTTTCATTTCAGTGAAGGCATTTTACGGTTTTCTGGATGCCTATCGGGGCGTTCCAATCTTGACCTTTGATTCAGCACTCTTTTCGCCATGTGTTAAACGCCTTATGCTCATGAACGGGAGTCGCCGAGCGAATATTCATTCACTGCTTCCCGAGCTTTCACCCCCGGAGTAGCTTACTGTTTTCGTAGACTTGGAGCCGCCACATGCAGCGCTCTCGCTTCCGGAGTAGCAGCTTGTTGTCGGCATCGCCAGCCGCTGCTTCCCTAACTCTCGCCTTCATGCTAGCGTGTCTTTTGCGTCTACCTTGCCTTCAATGGCTCACAGCGCGTTCGTTTTCCTTGATGGCAGCGAAAAAATGTGGGTGTGGAACGCATTTATTCTTCATCATCATCACTTACAGCCCAAACAAAGTGTACATAATGCTTTACGTATGCACAGTGGGGTGATGATTGATACAGAGGCACGGTAAATGCTTCCCTACTTTATAAAAGTCACGATTTGTGTCTAGTCGGTACTTTGCATGGTATGTGTGCGAGAAAAGAGACAATAGTCAACGCACAATGGAGAAGGCCAGAGCCCAAGGTGCTTCGCCACTAAAAGGAGTTGCATGGTGAAAACCGGCGCTGCTATCGCGGCAACCAGTGAAGCAAGTGGCGTAGTGGTGCATGCGAAGTAAACCACCGAGCTCCAAGACTCTTGTGCTCACTATTGTGCTCACTCTTGTGCTCACTATTTGAAGCATGCGAACATACAACTTCATGTTCCGATCAGATAGAAAAGTATTACAAGTGTTTTCCAGCGTTTTTAACTTCTCTATTCTGTGATTAGACTCACTGACCAGTAAGCTTTCTGTTGGCCATAAAAATATACATAGGCATCAATAAAATTGGGTGGTGCTGCGATCGCCGATAACAGTGGACGTGCTTCATGAGCTCCAATTTCCACAAATGATCTCGTAGTGAATTTAACCGTGTTTCACAGGAAATATTTCACAAACGGATCTGTGAGGTCGAGGGCAATCGATGGATACCCTAGTATGAGGTGGGCCAGCATATTTCGAGAAGTTATTGAACACTGTGCTACGACTGAGCAGCAGCCACGCTGGAACCTAGTGTGTACGCTTAACGCTAGGCCTAGCCGGCGCTACAGCAGAGTGGTGCCGATGGACGCAGTACCACTTCTGCTGAATCTTTCCAATGTAACAGCACAAGCCGACAAATGTGACTCAAGAATGCATGTGCCAGTGACGGGGGAACACATTTACGCCGACGAAATTACCGAAGACGTCGAATGAAAGACTGCCGGAACGTGGCGTTCGAGAGACCAGAAACACGGGGTAGACTCATCAAGCGACATCGACCCAAGCACCAACAAGCTCGGCATTGTTGAGCAAGGTACTAAGCACAGAAAGCTCAAGGAAAAATTATCAAGGCGGGACGCATGCCCAAACTAGCGGAAGAACGTATCAAGATTGTGGTGCGACCGTACAGCGGCCTCGACACCGTCAAAGTCGGCGCCCCAATAGTCAACGCGGCAATATTCGCGGCTGCCAGTATGGCTGAAAAAGAGCGCAGAGGACACGGTCTGCCCGAATTCCCACCAGAACATTGTCCTCATCAGCGCACCAAAATGAGTAAACGCCGACCGCTGCGCCAGAATTCGACAGATACCCATCCAAGGGAAACTCCAAGACGTCAACGCGTATGAAACGACACCCAATAATACAACCAAGGGAGTAATTCGAGGCATCCCTCTCGAGGATGGACCCTGAATTATAGGCCGGAGAATCGTAAATTCTAGAAACCCTTTGGCATTGGCGGAAAACGCATAGGCAATATATCCACGGTTGTCATCACGTTCGACGGACGCAGAGTGCCGAAATTTGTCAGGTGTTGCGCAATGCTCATTTTTTGTACTTTGTATTGTAACAAAACAGACATCTATTACCAATGCGGTCACTTCAGCCACCGTATGGACGTTCGTCCGAATCCTACCAACCACATTTGCCGGGGCAGCAGCCTCCACAACGCCGATCAACAACACCAGTGCACGCCTAAGTGTAACCTGTGCAGGGGCGCCCATATGACCGCTGACAGGAACTGCAGAGGAAGGTACAAGACTCCATACGTGATGCGCAGACGCTGATGGGAGCACCGATTAGTACTAACGAATGAAAGTAGCAAGACTATCTGCTCACCGAGACGGCCACATCTAAATCAAGGCCGCAATCGCGTAGCTAGACTCGGTCTCGCAGCGAGACAAGGCTCAAACGATCTTCGAGAGGTTCCAGGTCCATGATGACAGCTCCAGTAGACCAGGTGAGTTGGGCGGACAAAGTCAGGGGCACCGCGCGGGGAGGGGTTGGCAAAGCACCTGTAGCTCCAGAGCGAATTCGATGAATAATGCCATTATAGACCAAGTAAGAAAAGAGAACTCGCTAATGCACAAGAGAGTCCAATAACTCAGGAGGTGCAAGAACTCTGACGCTAGCGTGCCGTGTCGGCACAAAACAAACATACCAAAAAACACCCGGTCGCGGCAAGCATTCCAGACGCGTTATTCAGACTCACATTCAGGCTCAGGTGCTGCAGCTTCAAGAAAAAATGGGCGATCCAACCAGAAGCACACGAAGAAGGTTCTGAAAGCCAGTTACGAGATGGATTTATGGACATCAAGAAAATGCTGTGCACCCTGCAAACCTCCTTTGAGACGCTACCCGGAACTGCCCTCGGGCTCGCAGATATGACCACTAAACTCGAGGGAAGCATGCAGATGAGAATGAATAACCCTGTGTTCACGCAACACGGACGCGAAACGGCGTGCAGCGACGTGGGACCGAACACCCTTCCGGGGCCGCCGGGTAACTTAAACCCACATCATCGCTAACGTTAATCAAGATATAGCCGTATGGCAGTGGAATAGCCACGGCTTCACCAGAAAAAAGGCAGTTCTACAGCAACACTTCAGGCACTCCACATGAAAATCAGACGTAATATTACTGGGAGAAACGCTTACAAACACGGCTACCTTAACATGCTACAAAGCGCACAGCAGCATAATTGAGGGAAGGGGTTCATGCACGCTCGTAAGGAAGCGTCTCACGTTCATTCACAATGAACTAAGCGGCGAGTAGATGGAACACGCTCTTTTCGAACCAGTCCCCACTAAACGGAGTAAAGAAAGGATATTCCAATTTAGCCTTTAAAACAGCCCGTCAAAGCAGCGTCAACAATTAGAGCATTGCTCCTGAAGATGCTCAAGATTTCTGGGTCTCAGACTCTTATTGTAGGGGGGATTACAATGCGGCAGACAAGGCGTGGGGTTGCGGATACAGCACGGTATAGGGAAGACAACTCAGCCAAAACGCGCAAGACCTCGACTTCACTATAATAACGGATCCGGCACAATTACTGACGAGAATTGGCAACTCCACCACCAGGGACCCGACACGGGACTTGACTTTCGTAAGAAATGCCGGGGCGGCAGCAACCACGTGGGAAAACAAGTCTGCCGACCTCGGGAGTGACCACATGATTATCGAAATTCACGTTCCTACGTCGGACAAAGCGCATGACAGTGAACGCAGAATTGAATGAGTTGGGACGATTTCAGAAAGAAACGAGAACAACAAGAGTCTACAGAAGATAAATTCACAGACATCGTAGCGTGGACCCACTTACTGGCAGCGGACACCAGTTTCAACCAAGTCAATTGAAACGGCGATCGTAGAGGACAAGATTGACAGCCACCTGGCGCATCTCATTGAGGTGAAGAACTTTATCTCAGCAAGATGAAAGGGACCGAGGCTCAATCGAAGACTTAGAAAGAAAATAGCGGAGATCAACTGCAACATCGAGGAACACTGCTGCATTCTCAACTGCCAGCAATTGAACGAGTTATGTAACTAAGTGGACGGGCACCTACACGATGGAAAAGCGTGGCACCTGCTCAAGTACCGGCTGGACGAAACGAAGACCAGGTCACACCAGATGGACTGCCTTGCCCGTCTGTTACACAAGAATATCCAAAAGATGGTAATGATTGAGTGGCTGCCAGATTACGGGCGAAGTACCTACCACACACTTCATCTGTGCCATACCGCCCATACGAGGGAGCCGCGAACGAGAAACTGGATAAGGAATTGAGCGTAGAAGAGATCAGGACGCTGCTGCACAGTCTCAACAGCAGATCGGCGCCGGGTCTTGATCGGGTGTCATATTGTGCTCTAAAAATACTCACAACCTATCCGTGCAGTGGTTGACGGAATACATGAACGACTGCTGGCAGTGTGGTTGCTTGCCGGAAAAGTGGAAAACTGCGAGAAAACTCCTTATCCCGAAAACCAGTAAAACTCCGAGCCTTGACAATCTTCGCCCCATATCGCTGACGCCGCGTGTCGGCAAGACTGTGGAGCACGCTCTACTTGACTGCTGACAAGCCTATCTAGATTTGATTTGATTTGTAGGGTTTAACGTCCCAAAACCACCATACGATATAAAGACGCCGTAGTGGAAGGCTCCGGAAATTTCGACCACCTGGGGTTCTTTAACGTGAAGCCTATCTAGAGCAAAAAGGTCATAACCACCATCGATCATCGGATTCCTACCACAGATATCTACACAAGATGCCATACTACAAGTGAAACACCACGTAGTCGATGGCAACACGAAAGGAACCAGAGCAATTCTTGGCCTCGACCTTGAGAGCACGTTTGATAAAATTGAGCACTCAGCGATACTGCACCCAAAATCTTGTCAAAACCTCAGTCTACGAGCGTACAACTACGTAAAAGATTTCTTGACGAACAGGTGAGCCGTTCTGGTGACAGGAGACCTCCAGCTAGAAGAGCGAATGTCGGAAAACACCGGCTCTCCGCACGGATCGCTAATCTCGCCCATACTCTTTAACTACTCATGATTGGGCTCGCTTATAAACTGCAAGCAATTGAAGACGTCGGGCACTCAATCTACGCCAAAGAAATTACTAACTCGGTGCACCGAGGCAGCGATGGCCACATCAAAACGGTGTTGCAACTAGCAATCGAAACAGTAGAGAAATATCTCGAGGGAACTGGACTGCGATGCTCACTGAAAAAGTCAGAACTTCTGCTGTACCACCTGTGCACAAGGGTAGGCCACTCAAAGCTAGAGGAATGGCGGCAAGGACCAGACGAGAATACGAAGAGATTAGGCTACACCCGAGTAATGGAGCAACGATCGCAATAATAAAAAAGAATCAGGGTCCTTGGCATGATAATTGACGCAAACGGAGCTAACGGCAAAACGATCACTAAAGCACGGTACTGCCCCGCCGCGGTGGTCTAGTGGCTAGGGTACTCGGCTGCAGACCCGCAGGTCGCGGTATCAAATCCCGGCTGTGGCAGCTGCATTTTCGATAGAGGTGGAAGGGTTGCAGGCCCGTGAGCTCAGATTTGGGTGTACGTTAAAGAACCCAGGTGGTCGAAATTTCTGGACCCTCCACTATGGCTTCTCTCATAATCGTATTGTGGTTTTGGAACGTTAAACTCCGCATCTATATCTATCTATCTATCTATCCATCTATCTATCTCTCTATCTATATAGTTATCTATCTCTCTATCTATCTATCTATTTATCTATATATATATCTATCCATCTATCTATCTAAAGCACAGGAGAGTTCTCAAGACAGTCCCTAGCAGAAGAAACGGAATTAGAGAGGATAGTCGGATACGATTTATATACTCTTTTGCCGTGTGTCACATTTCGTAAGTTGCGGCATTTCACAACTGGTACAAGGCAGAAGAAGCCAAGATCAACTTCCTCATCTGAATAGCGCACAAGGTGACACTGGTCTACCCGAGCCCACCAGCACGCAGCTGCTGCTTTGGGGTTCACATCACGCTAAGTGAAATAGCTGAAGCGCAGCGTACTTCGCAACTAGAACGACTATCGGGCACAACAGCGGGACGCCAGATCATGGAAAGTCTCAGCATTCATTACTACACAGTACAAAGCCAGAAAGTCGCTGTGCCAGGCGCGATTCGACAAACGATAAGGGTTGACCCGATTCCGCGCAACATTCACCCGGAACACAACCCGGCCAGAAGAGTGGCCGGGTCAAAAGCTCTCCTGAACACTTACGCCAACGAAAAATGGGACCGTGGTTCGTTGACACCGCCGATTATGCAGATCACTTGCGATTCGCAATCATGGTCATCGACTGGAAAGGCGAAACAAGGTTATTGGAAAGTATTCGATGTGACCACGCACAAGAAGCGGAGGAAGTAGTGGCGGCGCTTGCGCTCACGGATCCGTTACGCAATACTGTCCTGTGTCACTTGAGACAAGTGCTAAGAAACTTCGCTAAAAGATGGATCTTGCAACGAGAAGCCGAAGTTCTGCACAATAGAAAATTTTACCAGGAGGTAGAGCTTCAAACCAGACTTATGTGGTTTCCGGCTCACATGGGAGAGGTATCAGAGACAAACCGTAACATAAACGAGACGGCACACGCCAAGGCGCGTGAGCTCATGAACCGCGCCACTGACTGTCCTCTATGAGGACGCACCAAAGACCATTTGACGACTTATAACGAAATTACTAATGCTTTCTAGCAGGCCCGCCGAAGCTTTCCTCCACCCATTGAGGAGCTGAACAGGATGCAGGCGGCGGCCCTACGACAGCTGCAGAGACACACGTATCCCAACCCATCACTGTTTAACAGACCAATACATTTCCAACAAGTATATGCAACACGTGCCATATTGAGGTTGCCACATCAGAACCCATGCTCTGGGACTACGCCAAATATCTGCAAGGTGCGAAATCCGGAACCCTTCCGCCGCTGTGGGTCACTGCCCTGTGCAGTCCCCGCCTCAGCGACCAATTCTGGGTCGTCCAGCAGGCCCGCGTGGTGGCAGTCAAGCAAGCTCTTGACGTCCCCGCGCGGGAGACCTAAAGTCCGGTCGGCGAAAGCTCTACCGGACTTCCAATAAAGTTGTCACCAACCAACCAACCACTAAAATTGCCGGCAGGTTTATTTAAAGCAGTAAGAGGTAGAATTTTTTTCTCTTAACAACAGAAGCTCTTTCACTGCGTTAGTCGTCAGCACACATTGTGCAGACTGCATTAGACTTTTCATCCCAAAAGGGATCAAGCAAATAACAACGCTAGAATGCAACATGGTGGTGCCATCGTGTACAGCAGCTGTTTAAGAAGAACTATAGCCAATATTCATTGTACGATAGCTTTGCTGCTGGTGGCTAAAATGCACGTTAAAAACATTTATAGGCCACTGTTATATTGTGACAGAATTCATTTTACAGGCGCATTCTCGATCAAGACAAGGAGCACCTCTTTTCTGATCTGTTGCTGTGGTGTACGAAGGTTGTCGTTGCGTTTTAGAAGGGGGGAGGGTTTCAAATATTCAAGGCAGATTCAGAGAGGATTGGGCAGCAGGCCACCTTAGTTGAAAAGGGGGGTTCAAAACAGTTGTGCACAACATACGTGGTAGTTCAGCTTTACCGCTCGAAAAGTAAATGCGCCATCTGCTGTCCTCAGTTATTTCGCCAGGATGGAGTATACGCTTCCACGAGGACGCCCTGGTGCTGGCAATTGCTAGCTTTCTGGTTAGCTTGATATGTATAGTGGCCTTCCTGCGGTCCGGTGTTTGATATACGAATCAGGTCATTTTTTTGCACTGAGAACCTTTTCATCTCTGATTTCACCATTGAGTCGTGCAAAAACCGAATGGTAACCGGCGTCCCTTTTTTGCAGCTTTGTCCAGCGTCATGGTACACGACACCTTTCCGAAAGGTGTTTCTTACCTAAAGATTGTAGAATGCTTACGTAACAAGCAAACGGCAGCGTGAACTAGGAGCTTGAAGTACAAATTCAACATTTAATGTGTCCTATTTCTTGCGCTAGCGTTTAGAAGAAATGCGTTTCAAAACGAAACGTCTCAGAAAATGCCTGTTGATCCTCTACTAGAATGCTGGATCGAAAAAAGCAACAGCATGAAAGGAGGAATATTGTGAACATAGCGTGACACAAATAATAAAGACTCCTGAATGAGGTCCCTCCACTAATGTACCCTTCCATAATTCTCGCGCGGATACTGTTGATGCCGTCTGTCGATAATAATTGTAGTTGTATTCAGAATATTCCACGTCAGACTCAAACCAAAAAAAAACATTGCTATCAATACCCTCTCTGTTAAGTGCAGTGATTTTGAGCTCAATTCGGCAATCGCCAATTGGTCCAGCGGTTACTTTCACGAGCACCTGATGAGGGTCATTACATATGCTTTCAGGTCTAGCTGTGTCTTTTCACCGAGTATGATAAAATGCTAATCGTAAACATTTCTAGTTTGATGATCATTTTCGGTGTCTTCTGGCACAAGGGCCAATTGATGGCCAAAGAGCGCCAGTTGATGGAACTTGACATGTAGGAAATGATTGTAATAAGCGGCTCTATAAGGACCCTAAATTTCCTCATGCCAAGGCGGGTAAGAACATAGAGTCAATAAAATCATGACAATGCCATAAAAAATGTGTAGCGTCAATAATTGTAATATTGAAAAACCATCAGGGACATCTCTGGCATTAACACAAGTTCTTTCTTCGTTCACACCCTTGCATCCAAAGGCCGTGAGACAAATGCTTCGTTTAGTGTCGCCACCGCGACAGAGACCTCTCTGGAGAGGTCATGCTACGGGACCTCAGGTATAAGATATGAAAGGTACGAACTTCTCTAATTAAAGCCAACAACAATTTATGTGTGAACAATGGTTTCCTAACGACGAACTTTCAAGGATGAAGTGGTATTTGTTGTCGATAGCGTACTGAAAAGTGTGGTCTTCCCAGCGTATCTTACTGTTTACGCTTGATTAAAATGTGGAGTATGGTGAGTGCTTTTTCACATCCGTCACACAAAGGTAGATCGCCACCAGACAAAAGAAACGAATGTTTAGTGTGTGTATGTCCTGTTCTTGACCTTGTAAATATTACTTCTGTGTGGCCTGTTTGGATACTGGCGACCAATGACCAAGTTGCGGCTTGATAACATGCAGTTTATTACTTGTGTGTGTGCCTCATGTGTGTGTGATATGCCAATAACCCTTCAACTTTCGTTTTGTAAAAGATTTCAGGTCAAGTGCAGGAATTTGTATCGATGTATTGGTGGTGGTTTCATTGGCGTATCCAGCTAGCTGGTCTACCAAAATGTTGTCTTGTATTTCTCTTGTGCCCTGGCACCCAGTAAACTACAATAAGCTTATCGAATGAGTACACTGTGCATAATAGTGAATAAAGCTAGACAAAGACGGAGTTTTTTTTGCTTTTAAGAGTTTTCAGAGCCTTTACTACGCCTGGAGAATCTATGTATATTGTTGCCTTCTGTAATTTTACTTGTATATTGTGTTAAACAGCCACTAATATCGCATAAGCTTCGCCAGTGAAAATATTTGTATCAGAGGCCAGAACGCCGCTTCCCAAAAGGATCGGACGACGGCTGCATATGATATAGATGTGTTAGATAGTGAGGCATACGTAAAGAACTCAGGACATGTATAGGTATGTTGTGCTTCTAGGAAATATGTCTGAATATGTACTATTGGCGCGTGCTTTCGTAACCTTTAAGCAAGACACGTCGCAGTCTATAGCCTGCCACTGCCATGGTGGCAGGCATGCTGTGAGAGCCATCAAGTGAGGTTAAAATGGTGCACTGGTTTCCTTCGCTAGGCCCCTCACACGGAGTGATTAGGGCTGTCTCATAGAAGGTCGTTTTTTAAACACAGCGGAACTTGACATGTCAATAATTGTATGTGAAGGGCGTTCCTTGTCTGCGTTCACTTCAATATAGTGTTTCGAAGACATGCAACATCTCTGTAGGGGGAGGGATCTTGCGTTCTAATGCACGTAGAGGCTTTCCATGGGGCTAGTGCGAAAAGCTCCCGTAGAAAGGGGGGTGTCTAGATATTGAATATGATCAAGCATTTCAAGGGCAGTAGGTGTCGCTGACTGGTATGCTATTGCCCCTTAGTCCATATGTGGGTACAAATGATGCTTTTATATAAATTCATTAGACACTTCTTGTCACTTCCCCATGTAGTGCATGACAACACCTTTAGAACGTTCATGGCTTTTATGCACTTGTTTTTCAATACTTGATGTGTGGTATGACGATTAGTTTGGTGCCATATAATAGGCCGAAGAATTTATGTTCAGTATTAACAGCAAGACTTTGACCATGTAGGTGAATGTTAGGTTCGGAAAGAATGCATCTCTTTCTGGTGAACAAAACACACGTCGTTTTCTGTGCATTCAGTCGGAACCCGGTTTCATCTGCTCAATTGGAGAATTTGTTCAAACCAAGCTGAACTTGCTGCTCACACATGGCCAGATTACAAGATTTATAACCAAGCTGGACGTCGTCGACATATGGGCAGTAAAACACATATCGAGGGATTCCCAACCACAAGGAATTCATCTTCATAATAAAAAGTGTGCTGCTAAGTACACCACCTTGCAGCACTCGTGTTTCTTGGACAAATGTTTGAGAAAAAACGCAGCCCACTCGGATACAGAATGCCCGATTTGACAAGTAACTTTTGAGTATGGTAAACATTGTACAACGCACGCTAAGGGGGGACAAGTTTCTTAATATTCCAAAGCGCCATGTGGTATCATAAGCCTTTTCAGTATCAAGGAACACACAGAGAAAATGTTGTTTGTGGTTGAAAGCGTCACCGATCTGTGCCTCAATAGAAAGAAGGTGGTCGGTGGTGAATCTACCCTCTCGAAATTCGTACCAAAATGGGTCAAGCAAATTGTTTGTTTCAAGAAAATTTATAAGTCGGCAGTTTATAATTTTTTGAAAAGTTTGCACGAGCAGCTTGTAAGTGCCGTGGCCTCTAACTCGAAACGGAAGAAGTGAGCTGAAAGCTTAATTTTATGCTTCGTGTATTCTACATTTGTGTGCTAGTTTATGCTTCTAAATTCTTGTTCTGTATTTCTGGAAAGCATCAGTAAAGTGTGACGAGCTGTACATCCGTTCGTAGTGTGTGCTAAGGAAGTTCGCTTGATCTTCCAAAGTGTCAGCTTGTGTGTTTGTGAGTGGGAGTGTGTACTTGTCTTGTGAATTAATCCCTTTTAAAAATTTCGCCAACTTTCTCTTCTGGACTGCCGACACGTTCTCCTGCCATAAAACTTTATTTTCTTAAAGCTGTCAAGATTTTTTATTCTAGGTGAGTTCGGAAGCAATCTCCATGCTTTGTTTTGCTACTTGCGCCTAATTTGGTACTCATATTTTTACCATGGCAGACTTTTTCCAGTGTATCCATTTGTTTGTAGGATGCATTTTGTTGCTGCATCAAGTAGTTGACAGCAGCATCAATGCCGAAAGTACATATTGTTACGGGGATTACAAACACATGGAACAAACAAATGAGCGTATCACCAATATTTACAAGTAGGTGAGAACCACCAGGGCTGCCAGCCTATCGCGCGCTCACTCCACTTCTTCCTCTTCGATTCGTCAACGACAGTGGGGCCATGCCCACTGCCTCTTAACATCACCCCCAATGGACGAAGCGCTGTCACGGCACCACTAAGTCAATTAGGACTGGCAGTAGAGTGCCATTTTAGTCATGACACATAAACAACATCAGTAGGTGGTGCGGCAGACGACGAGTGTGGTTGAATGAGAGTGATGAGGTAGTCGACGTCGGTGACCTTGAGGAGAACTTGGTAGGGCCCTGTGTATCGTGACAAGAGCTATTCGCGCAAGCCTTCACGTTGATGCGGTGTCCAAAGTAGGACGAGAGAGTCAGCAGAGTAGTCAACATCACGGTGCCAGTCACGGTAGCGAAATTTTTGTGAGGCCTGAGAAGCAGTGAGTCTAGTGTGCGCGATTTGGCGAG